>NW_011889091.1:1793580-1824022 GCF_000151845.1 Pteropus vampyrus | reverse complement strand
TTTCTCTTTCATCTGTTCCTTGATTTTAGTGGGAGACTTGAGGGCAATGTATGTAAGAGATACTTCAAAGAGAAGATTAGTGTAGTAGAAGCTCTGTGAGGCAGCTGAGGTACACACAGCACTGTTGTCAGCAGCCCCATTGATGGAGAGGTTTAGGAGTTTGCTGAAGTGCTAGGGATGTTCTCTTACTACTAAATTATAGCCTAAAGAACCATCTAACTCTCAGAGCAAGCCTTAACATTTTCTTTACATTTTTTGTTTTTAGGAAGCTCCTCTGTTTGCAGGTGAGGAAAGATTAGATGTGTCTTTCCGGGCAACATCCAGGATCTTTCCTGTCTCTTTATTCCCTCCTGTGTGTAACCATAAGACTGTGTAAAGGAGCATTTCAGGAGGCCGTTTAATCCACTAGTTTAAGATGCCAAGGCCTTTATTTTTTCATTTTGAAATAGGCAATGTAAGGGTGTACAATCTGACTGGCTTATATGAAATAGTCAATAAAGTCAGGACACAGTCCTTCCTTATGAGGTGTGGACTATTAGATTTGCCTTTTTGTGACCTCTTTCCTGCTTTCAACGTCCTGGACCCTCTTCTTGGATCGACGAACTGCCTGTAGGTTCAGCTTTTATTCCATAGGTGGGTCTGTCTACAGCAATTGCAGCTTACTATGTAGACTTGTCACAAGTTAAAAGCTTAGAAAGTCTATATAACTTGTCATAATTTTAGCACTTTCACTTATTACGGTGTGTTTTGATTATCTGATTTACAAAAGTGCCATATAAAAATCCAGCTATGCTGAATAATTGCTGAAATACAGTGTAAGCTCTGCTTTTTATGACCAAGTTATGGGATGAGTAATTACTCTCTAGAGTGAATGGTTCAAAATGAAATAACTGTATGCCTAAAGTGTGATGTGACACCAGATATATTTAAGCCCCGAGGTATGTAATTATCTCACTACTTTTTGCACATACACACAAGTACACTTGTGTTTATGGCAAGAGTTTTATGTGCAAAAGAAAACTCACTTTATGATAAGTAAAGGAGCAGTTCATCTTTTTTGTGGGGCTCACTCAGAGGTTATTTGGTGTTAGAGGCACTATTTCAATCACCATTTCTTTAGGGTATAATTTAAATTCACACATCACTGGCTTCTAGAGTAAACCAGTATCAAACTCTGGCTTTCAAATATTAAGGATAATTTAGGGAGTTTCTCAAAGCACCGTGTTTATGATTTATAGTCTGCCCCTGTACTCAGTGACAGCATTCTTGGACTCTATTTGGATCACCAGTTATATTAATTAAAAGCAGTAAATGTATTCTGGCTTCCTATTGAAAATAAAAACTCTTTTGTTATCTACTTAAATTTTTAATTCTGTATACAGGTTATCTGTCTTGTGTCACTTTACAGATTGTTAAGAATTAAAGATAGTATCTCAAGCTGATTTGTTCTTTCTACTTTTAATTCAGTATTAAAATAATATTTTAATCACATTAAAAATGTGACTGATGTTTTTTGTTTATCACAATTCTAGCCCCATTAAATGAGTTAACTGCTGCCATTGAATAGTGTAAAGTGATCAGGTTACATCAGTTTCTCCAGTCCAAGGACTAGATACTTCAGTTTGGGGATTTGGTTAGTAGTTATGACTTCCCTCCTTGTTCACAAGCCCAGGAGATGAGAATTCCTTAGCCTGGGGATCAGTGGAAGCCCAGAGTGGCTGCTATATCTTCCCTTGGGCTAGCGATAGGTGGCGAGTTGAGATGCAAATGGCTTTGGGACTCCAAGTAAATGGTTACATACCTGTTTACAATGTGATTCTCTTGAGAGGTTTATTATTATTGTTTTTTAATACAGTATTAGGTGGCAGGAGCCAAATGTTAACTTAGTTTTGTAACTTCGTGTCTGAGAAAGTACAGACATTTAAAACTTTACATTCTTTAAGATGTAATTTATAAGTAATTTGCGAAAACAGCACAGTAGGACAGTACTGTGCTAAGTAGTATCAATATGTGTGGACATTACCACTATTTTTAGTATCAATATGTTCAATAAAGAGACTGGTGAATTTCTCTTTGTCTGTATTTATGCTGTATGATGGGGTAGCCACCAACCACATGTGATTAGTGAGCTGGCCTGAATTGAGATGTGCTGGAAGTGCAATACATGCGCCAGACTTGGGGGATTTAGTGCAATAAAAAGAATGTAAAATATATTATTAATATTTGTTAAAATAATATTTTGGGTTAAATGAAATGTATCAAATTAATTTTACCTGTTTCCTTTTACCTTTTCTAATGTAGCTGCTAGAAAATTTAAAATTACATATGTGGCTCATACTTTTCTGTTAGTGAGTGCTGGTCTCATAAGTTCTTTTTATATATACAGCTCAGCTATGATTGGTTTCATACTTGATTTTAACTTTTTGCCAACATAAATCTAAACACCCTATAGTGATTCTTAAACCTTGGTTCCAAGACTCTGTTCTTTAATTGCCCTTTACATTATTTAGGACTGTTTTTTCAATCTTAAATTTCTAAGGTAGAAAAAACCATCTGCCAACTGATTATTTTCTGTGTTTGAAGCTTCATTGGTTAACTTATTTCCAATAATCTAAGAGTCTAAATGCATTTTATCTTTATAGAAAAGTTCAGTGAATTGGGTATGATATTTAAAATCAATACTTTATTTATAGGGAAGGCATACAACGAGTACTAGAATTATATTTACTTTTAAATCATTCTCTAGAAACCTATTGGTCTCTGTAATAACGTAAGGAAACTGTCTTAAAGGTTTGATTTTTTTCAGATGAAGAGAAGGGTGAGATTTCCTTGAATTTCAAAGTGTTTTTGGATTTTATTGCCCAATGAAAAAAGGATATGGGGGTCAGACCCACATAGGATAGCCAATTCTTTGTTTTGACTATTGTAGTTTTCAAAATGTGGTCCCTCATTCACTAGTGCCAGCATTATGTGGGGATTTCTTAGAAATGCACATTCTTGGGTTCTACCCCAGATATATTGACTGGAAAACTCTGGAGGTGTGGGGCCCGGCATCCGGATTTTAATAAGCCCCCCAAGTGATTCTGATACGCACTGATCCACTTAATATACTTAATATACTCGTTAGGGTCCATCTGGGAAAAAGGAAACCACACCACTCACCAGTGCTTCCTGTAGACTGAACCCAGAGAAAATCCAGCTGACCTGGAATGGAAGCCTGAGAAGTGATATCTGCAGTGTTCAACTCTCCTGAGACAAATAGCTCTCAAAGAGTCCGTCTGTGGGAATAGGCCCAGGACTGGTACATCTAGTATTTACACTTTAAAATAAAACAATACTTTGATGTGATTAAAAATTTAAAAAGGTGTTTTAATACCCTCAAATATCTTAGAACAGAGGACATTCTTCTTAATGGAATAAATTTAGCTTTATACAAACTAAACTCCCTTTTTATAACTTCACTGTTGGCCAAGGAAATCTTTTTAGGGACCAACATCTGCAGGTTTAGGAAACAAACATTTCCTGCTTATTCCAGGACTTATATTAATCTTCCCCTTCCTATTAGAGGCTTTACCAAGCTGTTCTCGGTTGTTAGCGCCACCTTGTGGCAGATATGGGAAACTCGTATCCTCAATTTCTCTGAAACCTTTACTGGAACAATTTGGATGTTCTGAAGATCCCCTCAGAATCTCTGCAAAAAGTCATGCATTTACTCATCCTTAATTTTTTTTTCTAGATGCCAATATTTAGCAGCTTTTATTTGGAACAGTATCGTTTTATATTATTTATAATAAATGGAAGCCTAAGAAACTAACCACAGTTTTCCCCCTTGAGCAGGACTGTGTTCTGAATTCCAGTTGACCGTCTCAGAATCCACTTATGTTTTTAGTGGTCCAAAATGAAATCTAAAACTTAAGAATGCAAATGACTCTGGAATATATATTCTTAAATTGGAAAGATCTGTGCTTTCATTCACTAACTTTCTTGCATTCACATTCCAAAAATTGAGAAAAGTTGTAGATAAGTGAAGAACTGGTATACTTGTAAGTTTTTGTAATAGGAAATGCTGCCAATAAAAACTTTGAAATGGAGAAGGAGTTCTATTTCGTGAGGTCTGGTGGAAGACCCGAGATATTGTTTTGTGTGCAGGGTGCTGATTTGGATGCTGTAGAGATTTCAACCTCTTTTTACTTCATAATATGCAGAAAATAACATTTCGTACAGTACACTGGGATAGGAGATACCTACTGTAGAAAAGCCTGCAGGGGGCTGATGGGTAAAGACCACTAGCCTAGGGGCTGGCAACAGCCACTACCTGCTCCAAGGGATGAGGTTTCAATTATTTTACAACTTTCAGCTCTCCTACTGGGAAGCTCTACTGTAACAAGGGCATTAGAGGGGTAATAAATTGAGGAACTCAACACTTAGCGCCTTGTTGTGATAATAGTGGTTTGGTGAAATGCTAGGGAAGACTAGAAGAGAGGTGGAAGGGACCTAGCAAAGGCTCTGTAGAAGGTATGGGACATGGAAGGCATTTAATACAGAAGGATATTCGTGCGAAGAGATATAGAGGGAGCAAAGGGCAGAGAGTGGGGAATGCCAAAGATTTCTAATGTGTTTTGGATGTAAGATTTGGGGATGCAGATAGGAAGCAGTATAGTGGGAGCTACCTCTAAAAAAGTAGGCAGGGGTTGACTTCAGGAAGGCCTCTGTGTGATTGGGCTCATGACCTTGGTTGGGCACCACCAGTAGTGACATGATCAGGCACCTCCCCTCCTCTCTTTAGAAAAATCCTCCTGGGGCGGTTTAAAATGAACTTGGAGCCTGCTAGCAGATAAATCCCTAGGGAAGGGAAGACTCTGATTCTGATTAGGTAAAGAATGATAAAGGCTTGTACCTGGTGAATGGAGATTGGGAGAGCTCCTTGAAGTGGGAACTCACAGATTTTACTTATTGATGTGAAAAAAGGTGACTCAGATTTGGACACAGAGTGAATGAAGGACGATGGGACCATTGTCAGAATTAGAGTCTGTATGGGGGACAAGAGCTTGATTTTAGACATGTAAATTTTAAGGTGCTTGTAGAGTAACAATTTATAACATTTATAAAGTACCTTCTAGGGGGCCAGGTACTGATCTAAGCATTTTTTAAAACTCACTTTATTCTCACAACAACCATAAGAAGTGGATGTTATTAGTAAGTGTCCAGTTGGTAAAATAAAAAGCACTAGGTATTTTAAGTACAGAAGGATTTAATGGAGGAAATTGTTTACAGCAGTATTGGAGGGCTGGAGGAACAAAAAAGTGTGTGTTGGGCGGTGGATGTTGGAGCAAGAAGGGCAGGGAGGGAGGGAGGAAGGGAGTGGGGGAGAGAGATAGAGAGAGAGAGAAAGAGAGAGAGTGTGTGTGTGCGCGCGTGCGTGTGTGTGTAGGTTAATGTTAAAGGAGCATAAGGGAGAAGGGGATGTTACTCAGGCCCCAGACGGCTGCTGCACAAACTGCACTGCAGATTGGCTGAAGATCTTACTTGGTTCTGCTGCCCTGGAACCACCGCAGATGCTGTTGAACCTGCGGTCGTCTGCTGCTGCTTTTGGAGGGACTACACGAAACAGGAAATAAAAAAAGACATTTTCCTTTTCTCTTACCTTGCAGTCTCTTGCCATTGTTTCCCATGGGCTACCCAGTTGGAAGCTGATTGGCAAGGGAATTTGGAAAATGTAGTTTATAGACTTCCAGCCCCTTGTAATACAGAAAAGAGATCAGAACCAACAAAAAATAACCACCAGCCCAGTGGGTTCTGTTTTTTCTTTACTTTACAGATGTGGAAACTGAAGCACAAAGAGGATAACTTAATTCTCCTAAGGTCGGTCACACAGCTACAGCTTGGCAGGGCTGGGATGTGAATCTAAGTAGTCTAGTTTCAGGATATATGCTCTTAGCTTCTACACTTTGATCTTGCCTCCACACATGGTGGTGGTTTGATTTTTTCCTTATTGCTGAGCACTTCAAATGAGCAGCTGTTTGTATTGATTTTGCTTACCCTGCACATACTTTTCTTTTGATATCTCTCATTGGCTTCAGTTTTCCCCTCTACCCCTGAAACCTCTTTTTTCATGGTCACCACTGATTTTATAGCCAATACAATGGGTTATTTCAGTTTCTATTTCTCTTTGATCTGGTTCAGGCTTTTGATGCTGATATTTATTTATGTGGTATTTCAGCCTTGACCCTCTGTGACGCTGGCTTGCTTGTTTTCTCCTTACCTTGCTGAGACTCCTTGGTTTTATTCTTTCTTTTCCCATTCCTTAAACCATTGTCATCTCTTGGCTTGAGTTTGGATTTTGCTGTGTTATATAAGAAGCTACTTACTGTTAATTTCATATTTAAATTAGAACCAATAAAAACATCAAGTACATAGTTCTTGTGGCTTTTTTCCTTTGTTGTGAAATCACAGAGGAGTCCGAGCAGGGTCCCAGTTCGTACTCAGCCTTGGGCAAGGAGGAAAAGGATGGGGACTGAAGGAGAGGGACTCACTTTCAGTACCTGATCTGTGCCAGCGCTAAGTGGTTTATACACATTGTTTTCATTTAAATTATCTCATGGGATTGGTGGTTGTTACTCTTATTTTACACATGAAAAAACTGACTCTTGACTCATTGTGATGAATCCATAATAGAATAGAACTGGAATTGAACAACCCCACCCCCACCCCATCTGACTGCCTCAGCCAGATTTTTGCCTCTGAATTACCTGGGAAAAGCATCCACTTTCTTATGTGTTAAATGAAAGATGAAAGAACTGGGCAAGATATATAAGGCCCATTTCAGTACCACCATTATGGTTCTGTCACATACTGGATGTCCTGAGCTGTAGTTGCTTCTAATATTGAAAGAGGAAGTTGCTATTCCACTCTAGGAAACGGCTGTTTTATTAAGACCAAGAGTACTAACATGTTATTTGTAGAATTTATAAAGTAGGGCAAAGGCATTTAAAGTGATCACGATGATAGATCTTCATATAAGTTTCAAGAGAGCCCCATTACCTCCAAATGAGACTGGTGCCCAGAACGTTAGAGGCTGTGGCTTTTATTGACAGGAGCTCAGGATAATAGCTTTGGAACAACTCCAGTCTAAAAAAGGACAACCCTGTAATTCCATTATACTTTCTGTTGAAAGCATTTGCTTCCAGAATATTAAGAATCCCATCTTTCCTTGCAGAGAATTTAGTGTGAGATTTGCAAAAAGATAGTGAACAATGTATTTTAAGGACAAGATTGACTGTAATGTGGTTTGACATCTTTAGAAAGCCAATGGACAACCCTAAAAATGATTAACTATCATGTGATTCATCCACATGTTGTCTTCAAACATGCAAACAGATGGTTTAAGTGAATACCAACATCATCTTTTTTTATATAGTACCCCCCATAAAATATCAAGCAGGCATTCCTAGATATGTATTCATCAGCAGAATGAGTACATTTCTAGACTCCGTAGCATCTATTTTACCTTCATAAACATCCTCTAACCCTTCCTCATTCACATCTTATTTATTTTTAAATGGAGACTTAAAAGGGATATGCTTCTTTTTTAACTTTCCATTTTACTGGCTTTCCCTGCATTAGAGGAAGTCTGCACGGGGAACCTTGGTTCTCTAGTTTTCTTACTACCTCTCTTCATTTGGTTTTGGTGGTTCTTCCTCTTAGACTGCCGCCTTATCTTCAAAGTAAGAAGCTTTACATCACAACCCAGTATACACATACATTACCATAAATAACATAAACAAAAATTTTACAAGACAATAATTACCCTTTAAACATACATACCATGCTTGCTGATGTTTTCAACAGTACTGTTTCATTTATTAAAAAATATTCTTTGTGATCCACAACATTGGTGGCCGCCATATTAGTGGATTGTGACCCACTATTTGAAAAACACCGTTCTTGAGCCATTGTAGATGTTTGAGATATTTTAGATTGTGGGTAGCCTGCCCACATATTTGAGACCATAAATTTTTAGAGTGCCGTGAATAATTATGAAATGGAAGAAGGCATTAACAGATTCCTTGCTTCTCTCTATATCAGGAAGCCAAAATTTCTTGGACTATATCTGCTCGTGTTAGGCCACTGATAATCTAACTACTAGCTGGATGACCCTCCTAAGAAAGGGCATTTTTGCCCTTTGTCCTTGTCTGAGCAAGACCTGGGTAAATGGAATTACTAATGATTTTAAAAAGTTATGAAATGAAACCAGTCAGAATTTCCAGGCCCAAACAAATGTGAGTGAGTGAGCGTGTGAGTGAGCGTGTGTGTGTGTGTGTGCGCGCGTGCACGCGCGCGTGTGTGTATTTCCTCCAAATGAGACTGATTTGTATGTTCCAAGTGAATCACTGATTTTTTAAATATCTGGTGTATGTCAGTCTGCTTTTAGTTTGTCTCTTTTTTCCCCTGAAGTTCAAGATGAAAAGCTCTGTTTTCTTTACCACCTGTCTAGTTAGCAGATCTCTGCCACCTGCTTGAGCATAGTTGCTAAAATGAGAAAACTTATTTCTTCTAGTTTTGACGGTGTCCTCCTCTCTCCACCCAACAGGTGACACTGCACACAGGGAAGGTGGTAGATCTGAGCCCAGTGAGGTTGACTAAATGGAAAAGGTTCATTACAGACAGGAACACCAGCTTTAAAAGGCTATCTATCCTGTATAAGAGTGTCCACGTTAACTCTTGGAGAGAGCGACTATGCAGTCAGAGCAAGCTTTCAGTTATTCAGAATTATTTATTATTTAGAATTGGTAAGAATACTGTTGTCATATTATAGTGTACCAGGTTTGACTATATCTGTAGCAGAACTCTTTATGATAAGATTTTACAGGCGCTTACTTTGTACGCTTCTGCTAAACTCACAGAAAGTTGACTATCCAGTGTTCTCAAAAGCTTCCTCTTGATCCCAACATGTTTTCACATTTTAGACCCAACATGTTTATTCTAGTGAAACTTTAGGAAATAGCTTTTATTATGCTACAGAAATTTACAGTTGGCACAGTGACTTAATGGTTAGTTGACTTGTGGTGGGGGGCGGGGTGGGAGGAACCCTAGCTATGCTAAGATTGACTTAAAAGTACTGTACTAATAATATGAACACTGCAGAGTTTTAAGTCATTCCTGAGGGAAGCTAAAAGATATTTAAAGGTTATTAAAAAGACACACTGTCTTATTTAACATTTTGGTATCAACTTTAGAGGCCACGTTTTTAAAGTAGTCTTTATAGCATATTTTCTGTTTCAGAAGCACAGCAGTACATTGTTTAACGTGTGGACCGTCCTACATCCCTTCCCATATTTGAAGGGAACCTGATCCCAATATTGCAGTTGGTGGATTTTTTTTCATTTCCAGTTTTGAATATCAGGGATTGGAAAATTATGGTTTGTCATCCAAGTGTGGCCTACCATCAGTTTTTGTATAGCTCATAAGCTAAGAGTAGTTTTTACATTATTTTAATGGTTGGGAAAAAAATTAAAAGAATGTTTTGTGAAGTGTGAAAATTGTATGATAATCAAATTTCAGAGTTCATAAATAAAATTTTACTGGAGCACATTCATGCTCATTAGTTTACATATTGTCTACAGCTCCTTTTGTGGTGCAGTGGCAGAGTTGAGTAGTTGTGATAGGGACTCTGGTCTGCAAAGCCTGAAATAGATAAAGCTCTTTACAGAAAAAGTTTGTTCACCCCTGGCCTGTGTGTTTTGTAGGCTGTTAGAATGTAACATTTTCTTCAGTTTTATCAGTGAAGTCGATCTTTAAAAGTACAATATCATGTTCATAACCAGGTAATAAGAAGGGTTTGGAGGTTAAAAACATGAATATATTGTAGTTTATAGACCAGCTTCCTGGTTAGAGGATGAATGACTTGCTGAAGTTTGAAAAATGTTTGGAAATGGCAGTTACACTGATGTAACAGAGAAATGGAAGTGCTTGATGTAGTTGCTGTAATAAGAGTGAAACATTCTAAACTTTGTTTTGAACTTGACAGCTTTTCTGCTTTTGAGGTATCTGAAGTGCATTTTGTATGATCACCTCCGTTTCATCCTCCCGTGTGTGCTTTTATTTTAATTCAGTGAAGACTTTATTTTGCAGTAAATAGTGCGATTATGTTCTTTTCTAATGCTTAGTGGTTTTTGATACTTAAGTTTGTCTCATCATGGAAAATTGGAGTCAGTTCTTTTTGCTGCCTTACTAGAGGGCATGTGCAGACAGGATTGGGTTGACATAGTATAGGGAAAAGTTGTTCTCTTGAACCACCATATTTGGCATTAAGTTGGGTATACATGTCTAAAATGAGGATGTCTGCGTGATACTTCAGTTCCTCTTCCATATAGCACCTCAAACCCCAAACCCTATCTTGTATTAGCTGCTGTCAGTTCTAACCTCCACTAGTCCTTAGTGAGCCAGAGGAAAAAAGTTTTTTTCTACTTTTATGGACTATTCAAGCAATCTAATGTACTAGCCCACAGTCACCTTCTCTCACTTTATCTTTGTATACCTGATTTGACAGAGTAGTAGCAGTGCCACCTAATAGCATGTTCCAGCAAGACCATGTTTATCTGAGTCTAAAATGTATGGTATCCTCAGCACTCTTGAAAACCCACAAAGAAGCCAGATAAGTGAAAAAGAATTCTGAAGAGCCAAAACTAGATGTTACAAAGTTCATACACTCAAGCTTTCTTTGAATTAATTAAGGAGACCTCCAATCCTCCTTCAGAACCTGGATTTTCTTACTTAGAAATCATTTTAGGAAGTCTCGCTACTTAGCTTATTTGAAAGAGGCGTAGAAGATGGGAAAGGATGCCCTATACAGGCACATTAGCAGGCAAGAGTGCCCACCTGAGAAAGTGATAGCTTGAGAAAGTAAAACCTTAAAAAAGAAAAAAACAATTTAAGAACTCAACAAGAGCAGTTTGAGGCCATTGATGTGGGACCAAAGTCCCAAACACCTCCCTATCCCTTGAAGGATCACTGTTAACTGCTTACTGTCGTTTCTGAGTCCTCAGTGTGAGCCACTGTTTACTAAGTATTACGTTGTCTTCTCATAACAGTTCCATGATGCAAGAACTATTACATCTTCTCTTAAATATTCATTTTATGTTTGAGAAAAGTGAGAGAGAGTTTCTCTAGCTTTTCTAAGATTCATTAGGAAGCTTGAGAGCTTGGATTTGAACCAGGGTGGTTAGATTCCAGAGTTCATGCCTTTCTCATTATTTCCAGCCTTCACAAGAGAATGGGTACAGAACAGGGAGGCAAAATAATGTTGTAGTGGTTACACTTTCTAGTGTGAGACCTAAGTTCCATCACATTCTGATTTGTTAACTAATGTTTAGTGCCTCCTTTTCCACATTTATGAAATAGTCTTAAAACTTTACTTCCATCGTAGAGTTGCTGTGAGGATTCAGTGAGACTGTGATGTAAATAGCGCAGTGCACACACACAGCACATGGTTAAGAGCTCAAAACACATTAGCTACTGTATTTTTTATAAAATACTATTAGTAATGATTCATAGTAGATACCAGTAATTCTGTATATTTAAAGAGATAGAAAGATGTTTAATAAATTCTAGAAACATTTTACTTAGTTGAAATATTTAAAAAGTATTAATGCTTAAAAGCGGTCATCATTTATTAAAATAAGTTAGGATAATTGGAGTGCCATTTTAGATATTTAGATGTCTGTCTTGATGTAAACAGTAGAAAAGAAAGGAAAACAAAACCCTTGAGAAGTCTGTCTTTGATTTTCCTTTATGGTGTTCATCTCTGAACTTTTAAATAAATTCTTAAAAGTCTGAGCCTTGGCTCAGTAGGAGGCTTACTTTTTTAATGATCAGTTTGCCTTTTGGGTAAAGAACTGTGGGATTTCTATTATGGGTGTCAGTAGATGAAACAACTCTTACTGCTGGCTGGCTCCCAAGTAAGGAGGTATGTCTGGGATATCATCATACAATTTGCTTTTGATCACATCGCCTACACAAGATGTGAGTTGGTCAGCTCTCTGATAGAGGTCTTGAAGTGGAGGAGAGTGTCCTTCACCCCAAAGTGCAGTTTCTGCTTTGCCGTTTAACAGCTGTGTGAACTTAGTCAAATCATTTAAGCTTTCTGAGCCTCAGTTTCATCATCCATCATAGTGTAATGATACTTGCCTTGCTTAACTTAAATGCTGTTTTGAATGTGAGGTGGCATATGATGTGTGAAGGAAGCACCTTGAAAGCTATAAAGAAAGGTTTAGATATACATTAGTTATCAAATATTTTATATATGATAGCCTTTTAAAACTATAAAGTGCTATATAAATATTTGGTGATTTTAATGATTAACATTTCCTTGGGTACTGAATGTAGATTCCTGTATTTGTTCTAAGACCTGAAGACCAGGTGGTTTTAGTAATAAATGTGGCAGCCCTGGTGAGCTAAATCTCTCATTCCCTACTGTAGAATTTATTTCATATAACATTCAAAGAAGGTTCAGTCAGAAAGATCTTTGAGCAAAGGCAAGGAAAAGCCCAAGTTACTGTTGCAGAATGAAATGATTTTCACATTGGATTAAGTTGTAGTACATTCTTTTAACATGTGCTAATAAATGAGAATTCTATGTTAACTACCATTTAATATAACTAAAAGAAAAAATTGTCAAAATATGTTGTAATAAATGTGTACTTTGTGGTTGGCCAGAAGTCATTCTTCCTGGCATGACCTGTGTGACTTAGAGGTTTGGTTGACTTTTTTGGTTTGGTCCTTAGGGTAGGTAGCCCATTCAATTCCTTCAGAAATATTTTAATACCTTACAAAGATGTCTGTGGACTTAGACAGCCCTACATTTGCTTACTTGAGTGGTGGTTTGTGATAATTTTGACTTATGGGACATTAATTTTTCCCTTCTCAACACAACTATGTATGTTTGTGCACAAACCAACCTCCATGCTAAATAAGATACAATTCCTGTCTTCTCTTAGGGACAGTCAGTATAGTGAGAAGACATTATTAAGGTTTAGAATAGTGTCAAAATTTTCATATTGTATACGTTTTATAATTTTTAATGACTGTGTATATAAACCAGTGGATTTATCATATATTAACATGACCATTCTCTTATTTTGGACATAGAGATTGTTTCCAAGTTAATATTTTATGAATGATTGCCAGTCGAGCAGAGCCCCCCTTCTGCTCTGCCCATATTTTAATTTTTCTGGAAGTGTAGACTTTCCAGAAGAGGAAAACTGTGGGCCAGAGGACATTTTTATGGCTCTTTACACACTAATTACTAGCTCTAGATACTTTTACCATGGTTTTATATTTGTTGCCAATTTAACATGTTATCAAAAGTTTGCTGGAAACAAGTTACCTTGCTGTTTTAATGTGAAAATTTTGAGTTATTCAGGAAGTTACATGTTTTCCTGAGTAACTCATCACATGTTTACTCATCACATTTCCTATTTCATGAATTTTATTCTATCCTCATCTTCACCTGTTGGTAAAAAATAAAGGGGCACAGTAGTGGGGAGCAGGAACTCTGGAAACAGATGGCTCAGTCCACACCTAGCATCTGCCTCCAGGAGTGGGGAATGCGGGCCAGTGCTGTCATCTTGCTGAGATTTTAGTTGCCATTTTGGGACATTTGGAAGATTTTTTTTTTTTTTTTTAATTTTTAGGAATTCAAACTTTTTTCTATCATAATTTCTTTTCTAAATTTGTGGAACTTTCCTCACCTTTCTAGAAGTTTAATACTCAGTTCTGTTTTTCTGCTGGTTAAAAATTTCTTTATCTCCTTACTCTACCTAGATTTTATTTTTTATGTTAAGCTCTTTTTAAATTGAAGACTTTCCCAATTGTCTGTTTATTATGAAGACATAACAATGAAATTTCTTAAGTTTGAAAATTTAAAATTGGCACTGCTTTTGTAGTACAATTAAATGTGTAGAAGTTTATTGGGGTAACGATAATGTTGAAATAATAATATGTTATGTATTTACCTAAATTGCTTTTATTTTAGGGAGAATCAGGTCAGAATTTATTAGGTATATCAGGTCAGAGTTTATTAGGTTTGGCATGGTGATTTGTTAGGTTTTGGAGATTATAAATAATTTTATTTGTTCAGAAGTAGTTGGTGAGATGTGTGTGTGTGTGTGTGTGTTATTATTATTATTTTTTTCCTTCTTAAGTTGAGGGACTCAACTATATAGGACTCTGTACCTCTGAATCATTCTGTGGCCTTGTGTACAGAGTATCCAGGGAGCAGTTAGGAGGGCAATCTGTTAAATCTTTTGCCTCAAGGCACAACTGTTAGGTGTGCTGTGTATGAGCCTCAGGGGCTGTAAATAAGCAAACCATTCATGTAATCATCAGTTTCTTTTCTTTTCAAGGATCTGTAAAACCTTTAATCTATGGACGAATCAGAGGAAGTTGGCCTATTGGATCCACAGATTTCTCCCTTACGTGATTATTTTGAGAAAGTGTATTTCAGAATTTACAAATTACTGGTTGAACATTAGACATATGAGCTTTGAATTTCATTTTCCATTTTGATGTGAGCATCGTAAAGTTCTGCTATGATTTAAATGTATGCAGATCTCTTATGAACACTTCCATGTCTACATAAAGATTTTTTGATTGATTTTTTTAGATTTATCATTGATTTTTTTTTGTTGATTTATTAGAGATTAGGAACAAATAAATTCCATTTATGTGTGGCTGAGATTTCTCACTGCCATAATAAGACCATCCTCAGAAATGAGCAACATTTAGTGTGTTTCCTATATTAATTTTGGGACATTATTGAAAGTTAGGAATTTTTCTTTTCCTTAATACTGTTGTGCATAAGTACTATTTAAACATGGGGAAATAGTTTCCACTTTTAAAAAAATCTTCCTCTGACACTGAACCTTCCCACTCCAATCCTTCTCTCAGTGACCTGCATTTTTTTTTTTCTTTTTCATATCCAAATTTCTTGAAAGTGATTACACCCTTATTTCTTATCCCATTCTTCAACTCTCTGCATTCTTATCTCTGCCCTTCACTCCACTGAAGCTGTACCTGTTAAGGATACCAGCATTACTAAATGCAGGGGGTTCTTTTCATGCTTCATCTTATTTGTCAGCTCAGCAACACTCAACAAAGCTGATCACTCTTCCTTGTAACAGTCTTTATTGACTTTGTAAATGCAGGCTCTCCCGGTTTTTCTTTTACCTCTCCAGTAACTCCAGTCTTCTTTTCAGGGTCACTTACTTCTACTCACTTTTTTGGACCTTTTTCTTAGTCTCATCTACCCTCAAAACTCCACATGCTAGCTTCAAATCTTTACTTCTGAGCTCAAGACTCCTGTATGTGGTCTAACTGTCCACTGGTTGTCTTTACTTGTTTGTCACATTTGTGCCTCAGACTTTCTATTTACCTTTCACACCTGCCTTTCCCCGTATGCTCCCTTGTTCTGTAAACGATACTACCATCCATTGAGTGGTTCAAGCCAGAAAATCATCAGTGTGTTGTTATTTACATCACTTCAGCATCTCTTAAGCAATTTTTTTCTTCATCACTACTGCTTCTACCATAAGTCCAACCATCATTGGTCTGGTTCATTTCAAGAACTTTTTCTCTCTCTCTCCTTGTCACACTACAATTAACCCATCCTCTATACTGTACACAGATTTTTCTTTTTAAAGAAGTCATGATCATGTTCTTTCCCTATTTAAAATCCCTTTAAGTCCAAAGTCTAAAATTCTTAATTGTCCACAAGGCTTTCCATGATCTGGCCCTGCCTACATCTTTAATCTCATATCTTGCTCCCCCAACCCTTCAACAGAGAAGACATGTTTCTCTTTCGATATCTAAGATTTGTAGCATTTAAGCTACAGGATGTAGTGGAAATTGCTTATAAATGTTATCGTTCTTCATTTTATGTATTCTTTATATGTAAGCAGCCCAGTTTATGCACATATATCCAGTGAGCTAGTATATATTAAGATGTTTGTAAATTTTACATATAATGTAAAATACTGTTTCTTCTTTTTGTTCCCATCCATCATTCCTTTGCTTCGATCTACGTGACGATAAAAAGATACTATACATGTGGTAACAATTCTCTAGGAATGTTGGGATAGAATGGACATGACTTTCCAATTTGGAGTGTCTTTTGAATAGGAAATTAGGAAACAGTTCATAAAACAAACCATTATGATAGGAATGATATGTTCAGAAGAAAAGATTGCTTAGAACCTGGTCTGAATCATTTGTCTTTTTCAATTCTTTACTCCTATGTCTTTAACTTCCATTTTAAGAAAACATATGGTGACCATAGAATTATTTCCTATTTATATTTAATTTATGGATAAACTCAGTAAATATGCTATTTTAATAGTACTTCTGGCATTCATACATTTTCATACAACCCTTTTGTCCGTCGGAGGAAAGTTAATGCCACCACTATTACCTGAGAGGAAGACCATTGTCTTGTGGTCAGAGACATGCTAATATGGAATTTGAATGCTCTAGCTAAGTCATACTTAGCTTTCATACTCAGTGGAACAAAATTGTTAGTCAGGAACATTCTGAAAAAGAAAAGTAATGAGAGGTGGGACCAGCTCTATTAGATATGAAAAGATATTATTAAGCTACATTAATTAAACCTGCGTAATGAAGACACATGTACAGATCTACAGGTGAATGAAAAAAAGATAAAGACTGGAATGAGACCTCAAAACACACAGAACATGATAAAATTGGCATCTTAAATCAGTGATGAAATTTATTCAGTAAATGATGTTGAGATAACTGGGGAATCATCGGAAAAAAATAAAGTTGGATCTATAATTCATAGTTCTGTCAGAATGAATTTAGGTGGATTAACTTTAAATTTATAAAGCAAAGTCGTAAAAGAAATAGAACTAAGTCGGGAGGAAATTTTTTATAATTTAAAATGGAGAAGGTTTTTCCAACTTTGACATAAAATTCTGAAGCAATTAAAAGATTCATACATTAGATTTTATAAAAAATAAAAGTTCTCGCATATCAAAAACTAACACAAGCAAAGTTAAAAGAGAAGTTGAAAAAAAAAGAACTCATCAAAGGTAATGGGCAAATTTCCTTAATGTATAAAAACATTCTACTAATCAATAAGAAAAAGACCAATAATTCAGTAGGAAAATGGGCAAAAGGTATGTATGGAGAGTTCACAGAAATGAGATAGAATTGGTTCTAAATCAAACGGTGCTCACTTAATAAGAGAAATGCAAATTAAAACCACACCAGATGCCATTTAAAACAAAACTTATCTCATTGATAAAAATAAAACAAATTAAACACATTGTTAGCCTGGATGTGAAGATAGGCACTTATACATCGCTGGTGGGAATATAAATTGGGATAGTCTTTATGGAGGGTAATTTGATGGCATCCATTGGAAATATAAATGCAGAGACCTCTTTGCCCAACAGTTCCACATCCAGGAATTTTTCTTGGGCTAAATTGAAAAGAAGTAGTTTATTGAAACATTGTTTATAGTAGCAAAACACTGGAAACAACCTAGATGTTCATTGTAGATATAAGACTGGTTAAATAAATTATGATTCATCTACATAATGGAGTACTGTGCAGTTGTAAAAAAGAATGAGGAAACTATACTGATATGGAGTGATGTAGATATTTGTTAAAGGAAAATAAAAAGATGTAGAATAGTGTTTGTCATGTCATTTGAGTAGAAAGAATAAATATACAAGCATTTATATGCTGTATATTAGGAAGGATTCAAAAGAAAAAGATAACTTTAAGCTGCCTTGAGAGAGAGGTTGGGGGCAGGCATATCTTTTCAATTTTTTAAAACTGTTTTAAACCATCATAAATATTAAATAAAAATTAGAAAGATAAAGAACAGTTTGGAAATTAACATTAAGCCTATATATAGTCATTTTATCAATTCAGAAATGTTTTTATTTCTTACCGCAATTTCTTGTAAAGGGAATTCTTTTTCTATCATGGGAACAATCTTTTGGATTTGTGAAGTGTGTTTTATTGCTTTTCTTTTCTTTTAAATCTTTATTGTCTAAATGACTACACAGAAGTAGACAGTCATCTTAAAATTGTAGGAATTTACTTGTGGTCGAGTAATCCATTGCCTTTTACAGTTTCATTTTTCCAGCGGGTCCTTCGACTAGTTTTGAGTTGAAAACTGTATGAAGACAAAGAATTTGATACCACAAAAAACTGAAGCCCCTTTATTTCTAGTGCATATCGGAAAGAGAGCTCTTTTAGGGATTTTTTTATTTCCATTGTTTTTTGCCTTGTGAGGGATGTCTTTCGTGAGGGATAAATCATATTTAGATCCACTTTTCTAGAATATCAAAGGAAAACACTAACAGAGCAGGATGAACCTTCCTATATACAGTGCCTTCCCACAACAAAAAATACCCCCCTCCAAAAATTTCTCTACCCTGGTGATCTACTGCACGTGAAAGTAGGCTTACCTGTAGCCTGACATTATTAGCATGCCCAAGTCCTAGTGTAGGTAGGAGATCCAGGTAGTTCAAAAGGAACTAAAAGTGTGACCACACTTTGAAAAAGGACTATGAGCAATGCAAATACTAAGTGACATCTGATAGACAGGGAACAAAATGTTAAGACCATATGATATTTAAGATGAGAAAATGGCTTTGGCTACTCCTTATGACTTTGAATAGTCTTGGAACTATTTTGTTCTGTTTGTAACTATCAATTTTGTATAGCTTTAAACTATTCTCAGAATTTGGACAGTCAGCAGTACTTAAGTACTCTTTTGTAGTGGTAGTAGAACTCCAGAAAATGTTCCTAACAATTAGCACCTATAGAATGATTTTCTCACCAAATTTAAATCTAGTTTTTTTAACATACCAGTATTGTAATGTCCATTCACAGTTCTTAGGACTTCAAATTTTGACAAAACTGAGGGTTTTGAGTGTGTTATTGTACCAGAGTCAGCATCCTCTTGTATAGTCTGAGTGTCCTTTCTGGGTGTCACATCAGGAGGTAAAAGTGCAGGAAATGCAAAGCCGGGTAGTATTGTGTGGCACACAGGAGGTATTCAAGAAATGTTTGTTTATGGAAAATATTGACTGGAGCCCAAGGAGATTATACTCCTGTGCACTGATTATTAAGTCTTCAGCAGTGATGTTTGCTCTCTGATTTTAGTGTCAGCAAGTACCAACCCTTAGTTTAGAACTCCTCCATGTGTTCATAAACACTTGTTCCTTACAGCACGTAATAGATACACTTGTAGAATGAATCATTCTAAGACTTATTTTTAAAGACTACCATTACAAATTTTTTAAAAGTGAAAATTATCTCCAAATTTTTCTTTTGCATATGACAGTATTAAATCAGTGCATGTATCCTGCAGCAAGAGCTCAAAGTAACTAATGTTGTGATGCCTGTCATGGTTTCATCTTAAGGTATGAAGGAAGGTACACACATGCCTCGGTGGTGAGCAGTTTTCTGTAGTTTATTTTGTTCTAGTCTGTGACATGTGGCCTCTTGGTATGGAAAACTAGTGTACAGTGTGTTACCTCTTTGATCATCAGAGAGATATATTTTTCCCTGTTTGGCTGGAACTCCATATAGTCAACTTTTGAATGCCACAAGAAGGGCTTTTTTTTCTCTTTAGTAATTAAGATACTCCTGCAGTGTGGAGTGAACAGATCCCTCCATCACAGTGCATTATGTAGTTTATTGTTTAGATAAATGTAATACAATCCATTCAAAACTAATGTAAAATTTACTCGGGCTTTTCATGTAGTAGTGAAATGTAGATATCTTTCTTGACAAACAGATGAAGTGGTTTGTAGCTAACGTGTTAATACGAGTAAAGGGTCTTCCTGCTAAACTTTTTGTTTTTTGTTGAGAGATAGAAAGTAGAGTGATATGGGTATGCTAGGAAAATTAGAACTAGAATGAAGGCCAAAAGCTCTTCTGTTCCAGGTGAGTGCTACCAAGATGAAGTAGCATCATGTTCATTTGACAGACGAGTGTGGCTGGTGATGGTCGGTCCCCTGTGCTCTCTTATACACATTCTCTTTCTCTCTGCACATAGCTGTCGGTCATTTGGTGATGAAATAGCCAAAATTCACATCTTTTCTATTTTGGAGCAGAAAGAGATAATCCTTTCCACTTCAACTTTTCTCTGATATTTTCGCAAAGGAATTGCGTGAGTATCCTCCTGCCTTTGCTTTTGGCATTCCCAACATTCATAACCTCAGGAGATGCATTTTTATTTACGATTAGGTTCACCTATAGTTACACAGCAATCAGTGATAGAATTAACTGGACTCTAGTGGTTTTTCTTTCTTCAGCATTTTTTTTGTTTTGTTTTGTTTTGTTTTGTTTCAGTTCCCAAAAGTTCTGTACCATAAGCAATAATGTTTTGATGACTGAGTAGAAAGAAATTGGTGTCTGGGGTGGATGGGGAGATTGGTAGGTATATCAACGGAGCTAATTTGCAGTGAATTCAAATACAGGATATCCAAAAAGTCAGGAAATGTAAGATAGACTTATTTTTTTAAACAGCATGTTTTAGTTTCAAATAATATGCTCAGTATAATTTTCTTTAACCGTCAGATACCTTTCCAGGTGAAGTTTCTCTAAATTCAAAGCAGTGGGTCTAATTCTTAATCTGAAGGAAGTATAATAAATTGTGTCCAAAAAGTCTAGACACAGAGAGAAAACATTGTGCTTAATGATTGAGCATATTATTTGAAAATGCAACTTACATACTTTTTAAAATGTTTATCCTATTTTAAAAAAAGTTTCAGACACCTTCTTTTTTGCTTCTGTTTAGGATTTCTTTTCCTTTCAAGTTTCAGGCATAGTGCTAAAATAACTGTCCAGTCAACAGAGAGACTAGGCAGCTGATAAGCAGTTTCTTCTCCACTAGGTTAAAGATCTGGGCAACTTGGAGCTACATCTTCAATTTAGGGAGGTGGGAGAATAATGAAAGGCAAATGATGGGAGTGGAGGATGGTAAGGCTGGCTGGTTGGCTTTCTTTTCACTCTAGGAGCTGGCTGTGGTCATAATTGAAATCTTGATCTTGTTTTGAGTGAATGAAGGCCTGGAAAGGGTGATGACTCTAGTATTACAGTGTTATTTTAACATTTCTTGTTTAAATCTTGTATCTAGTGATGTATAAAACCTTTTTCTTATACGTACTAAGACCTTTTGGGATTGGTTTAGGTAACACATCATCTTAGAAAAATGAAAAAATGATGCTAAAGTCAGTTACATTTCTGAGGAAAACTACCACTTTAATGACACTTAAAAATTTTGCCAGATAAGGATCAGGTTTACAATGTTAAAAAGAGTTGCTCTCCTTGCTAAAACAGAGGATCTCTGATCTTTATTGATAAGATGTCTTTCAAACTGATGAAAAGTTTTTGGACCAAGTATGGTGGTGAAAAGTGCCCATAGCGCTGTGAATCTGGGCAGGGAGGAAAGAAGAACTACAAAAGGTTAAAGAATATCACCACCCTCACAAAACTTTATGCAGTTCCCTCGATATTTTACAGTTGAATCTGAATTCACGAGATTACGGGGTTTAGAAAATGTTATCGACAAATGTCCAGTTTGGCTATGGCCGGCATTATTTCTGTTTTCTGGGATAAAGCTGAGGTGTTGGTGGGATGACTGAATTTAGATGGGATGTTGGAACCTTTGTGTCTCACAAGCTGCTTAAATACATTTTAGATCCATATGTAAACAGCTTTCTTTTCATGTTTTTTTCATAGGTCATAGAGTTTGACTAGATGGTCTTATGTAGTCTCCTCTGTCTCTGAGTACAGTCTTGCATCCCAAATGGTAGAGCACCATGGACATCTACTGAGTAGTAGTATTTGGTAAATTCTGTTTAGGAAGTCATATATCTTTCGAGAAAGATTATCATCAAAAATGGTTAAAAAAAAAAACAAAACATTTTAATGTTCAAAGGAGTTCTCCCAAGCCAGCATGTGCTGCTGGGTTGTCAGGGAAATGCTTAGTTCCCTTTTGAGTTTTAAACCACTTTTATAGATGCCCACAATGGAAGTTTAACTATTTCAGGGCAGCATGATAATGAGAAAATAATAAAAGGCATCATGATTTAATAAAAAGAACACTTGCTTTGTAATTAGACTGAGATTTGGATTCTGGATCTAGTACTTACTACTGTCGTGACCTGGGCAAATTATTTAACTTCTCTGGGTCTCAGTCGTGTTAACTGAGATAATTTATACCTAGTATCTAGGCCAGTGCATAGGAGCTTTATTTGTGTTAATGCTCTTTTCCCCCTTCGTGTTTCATGGCAGAATGCACATAGTCTTACAGCACATAATGTCTCTCATGACTGGGCAGAGTAGTTTATTTGGCTCCACCATTGACAATCCATTTGATTTTACTTCTTTTGGGACCCTGCTTTCAGCCCCTGTGCCCCAGGGGAAGATGGGTGTGCATAACCCTGCTAGCCATGGTTATCATGCCCACTTAGAGCAGCTAATCTCTGTCTTTTGAACAGTAGCAAAGACCCCAGCCTGCTGGTGCCTGGTCAGATATAATTTATTGTCAGTTCCAGATACAAGGGTTTGCACTCAGAATGGGAAGAGAGCCCTCCTGATAGCCACACTACTTGAAGTGGTGGGCATGATAAGCGGAGATGACGGGAACAGTATGGCACTGTCGCCCAGCAATTTGAATGTTGTTAAAGATGGGAAAATCTCAAGCTAAAGATGGGAAATATTTGTGGCCTAGTCTACATTTGGCTTTTTTTCCTTACATACTAATTGAGAACACATTTTTATGCTTTGAAGTTGTGAAAAGCTTTCCTCCCTGCATTCCAGATTGATGTCTATCTGCCCAGAGCTTGCCGTTTGTTTAAAGTACTACATCAGGGAAACACAGACCTCTGAGAGACCTTTGGTTTGTCCCCAGTGCATCAGTGGACATTTCTCTTTTTGCTTCTTAGTGATTTTGCCTTTGCCTTTGTGCTTTTGGCAGGTTTTGTTTTGTTTCATTTTCTCTCTGTTTGAACAAGGATTAATACTTTTCTTCAACTGAACTTTTTTTTTTTTTTTTTTACATGGATTGGTGACTATAAAGCTTTTTCTTAGCAGGTGTGGAGCAATGAATAGTCTTTTTAATTTCATTTTTTGATTTACATTTTTTATGACCTCTGCCGCAACAAATGGTGAAACATCATGTCTGTACTCTTTTTCAGTTAATAGTTAATGGTTTTTCCGTACTTCCCAGCTGCTGATCATGGGCACAGCTGACAAAACCAGAAGAGCCTTTCCAGTAAGGTGAGCTGAGCTGGCGTTTGAGTAGGACAAAGGGCTTTCGTGTAGAATTAGGGCTTTGACAAAGTGAACAAATGTAAAGGCAGCTGGAAACTTGAGTGTTGATAATCAGGAATATATTATATGATTCTGAAGTTTCCAAAATATGTGTGTACTTAAGCAAAATAATCTGACAACTTGTGGGTTAATAGATTTTCCTGTTTTAAAATTCCTTTGTGTGGATTTAAAAAGTGTTTTTCATATCTTTGAATGTCTTACTTTCTCAAAGAACATCACTCTCATTTTCTTAAATTTTGCATCCCAACAAAATTATGATTTACTTTTGAGGCTCTTTACCCGTTTGCTATTGCCAAATGCCCTCTATCCAACTTAATTATGGCAGATCCCTTTATCTTTAGTTGCTAAGACTCTTTTCAAGGGATCATTTGCTTTTATTGTTTTATTTATGACATCAATAATGAGCACTACATAGAGTTCAAAGGGGATTGTTCTGACTATTGAGAATTTACTTCTCTGCTGGTAGTTGCTTGTGCCTGAAAACAGCTTTCCTACAGTAGATTGGCCATCTGCTTTTGGGAGAAATATACACTTTCCCCAAATCAACAAATGGGTAATATCAGTAATAAGATACAGTAAATCTGCTACCTCTAAACAACAGTATGTTTACGTAAGTTGCCTGAAAACCAGGATTGTGTCTATTCCATGTTTTCTTTCATGCCTCGTGCTAGAGAAACTTATTTAACATCCCTGCACTAGTAAATGTAATAGAATATTTTCAATGTAGCAAATAGAGAAAAAGGGTAAAACAACACTTTTGAGATTTAAATATGGAAGTTACATAGTAGGAAAGTGCTATTTTAATTAATTGGGTGCTCGTAACAGACTATACTCTAGAACCGTAAGGCAAAAGCACTTCATGAATTGAAAGCTCTACAAATGTATTTAAGATTAGTTTGAGTTAAGGGCCTGTCAAAGCTACTCTGAAAAACAAAACAAAACACCTCCCAAACCATCTCTTCCTTTTCCTTTTTCTATTGAAAGATGGAAGTGGGAACAGTTCACATTTCAAAACTGCTTGATGAGCATAACTCCTTGAAAGATCGCTATTAGTGGAACAGCTCCCCACATACCAAAATGTTTTTTTAAAGATGTAAGAAACATTTTGGATTGATATTGTCTTTTCATACTGGGAAATATTTGGAATGCGTTAGAGTTCACACTCTTGTTCTAGGAGAGGTTCATCGTGCTCATAGCAAACCTGCTGGATGATGATGATGATGATGATGTAATAGTAATCGTCATTACTATTACAGTGAGTGCTACATACTGTTTTAAGAGCTTTACATATATTAATTTAAATAAAGAGATACATAAGGAACTGAGGTACAGACATTAAGTAATTTGCCGACGGTCACACAGCTGGTAAATGGCAGAGCTGGAATTTGAGCCTACACATTGGTTCAAAAAAATCTATTCTCTTAACCACTTCATTGAGTAGTGACTAAGAGGATTTAAGTTTTCTTGGGTTAGGATTGTGACTTTGGGTATTTTGTTACTAGGAAATCTTAAAATGGAAATCCGTACCGTTGACATTGAAGCAGGAATAATTGTGAAATTCCGAATTTGGTTTTGTAGTCGGCAAAACCACTGCTTTTAACACGTCTTTCGAATCATTCTAGATCATTGTTTCTTTATCTTTTGTAACTTAAAAATCTGAAAATGCATTTTAACATACAGGGACACTTATTCCAAACACATTTGGGAAAGAGAAATGAGAGAAGAGATAAAAAAAAAATGATGAAAGTCACCATCTGTCAGTGAAATGTCGGTCTGTTCTGCCCTTGAGGCGCTCTCTGTGGCTCCTGCTCTGGAGCTCTCTTCTCACCTAGTAGAACTCATCCCTGTAGGAAGGCCTCCTCACCTGGAACTCGTTGTGGTACCAGCTTGTATACTGCAGTGGAAGTATACTCTTCTCGCAGTTTTAAGAACTCTTCAACTTAACCAAGAAGATAGGGAAATGATAAAGTATGCGGTGATTCAGAGACTTGCATGAATTTGGAAATTATCTAGTGGAGGGAAAAAACCCTAATTTAAGAGTCTCAATACAATTTTGACAGATTTAAATCCATTCTGTGTCTCTGTGCTCTGTGTTTGTGTTGTTTTGTGCGACTGTCAGTGTTGTCATTAGAGGTTATAGCAGACCACAGATGTATCTTGATGAGAACATGCTGGGCTGACAATAATTTCTTAGCCATATGCCATTTATACCAACCTTGATGTACAAAAAATGCCTCTGGTTTTTGATCTGGAAACCAAAACAGCAGTCCTTCGGCCAGTCTGGGGAATTTCTGTAATCAGAACGAGCCATTAATGACATTTCCTCTGGGCATCTGCAGCATGAGGCCGAATTGAATCCTCCCTCCCTCCCTCCCTTCCTCTTATTTGCTACAGAGCTCTCTTTCATCATCTTTATTTCCTATCCCCTTGCCTTGACTTTCTGTTGGCCAGGTTGCCTGCCAGTCTGCCTATCTACCTATAGTATATCCTGTTTTCTCAAAAGAATTCAAGAGCAGCCAGTCTGCCATAATGAAAATAGAATGACACTTAAGAATTGTTTACCATATTTATTTTTAAATATTTTTTTCCTCTAAGACTATTTTGACTAAGAAAGTTACTATACTTAACATAAATTTCTTATCCTTTTATGCCTTTTATAAGTAGGACAATTATTAGAATTCAGAAATAATGTGACTAGCATCGTGCCCAAATCACAATTTTTTTAGCTTAAATACCTTCAGATACCTTATTCCAACTCCTTTATTAAACCTGAGCTTATGACAAAGTAATATTTTTTTGTGTTTTTCAAAGTATTTTTCAGAGTGAAAATGTGAATTTCTGTTCCTTCGTGCTGCTTCTTCCTCCGTTGTCTTTCCTCCTTGCTTTGGAGAGCCTACATGTGATAACATTTTTGTGAGTGAGCATTGTCAGTTGAGTAGCAATCTCAAACATAAATTTTCAAAACTTCTTGGGCCAAAGTTTCTTTTTGCCGTCCAACGAGCTTTTTATAGAGCTACCTCTATTTTGCATGTTTTGTCCTTCAAGATTGTGTTTTTCTCATTGACATGCCACACTGTGTTTTAATCCTGAAAATTTGATAAAGTACTTCTTCCAGATAGGTCTAAGAAACTTTGAAATTGGTAGATGATTGGAGCTATATGTAAGATATCCTTGTATATAAATATTCTAGCTTTCAAATTGTGTTTCCAGGTGTATTGACAGATTTGCAGTGATGTTGATAGCCTTTGCTGATTTCTCTGTTGTAGCAGATAGATGGGAAACAACACACGGTGGTTGCATTGCAGTCTGGCTACATACATGCATTCGCCTTTTTTTCCTCTTTTATCCTCTAAAATGGTGTTTGGGATATATGTACCTATGCTGAGTTTCTGTTTTTCAAAAATAAAAATTTTCAAAAATTTTTTTCTCTCATGAAAAAAATCTATGTTTCTGTAGAGAATTCAGACAACATACAAAATTATGAAGAAGCAAAAATTACAGTTAACAGTTTGGTAATATAGGTATGATCACTGTTGACAGTTTGGTAATATACATACATGTATGCCCATGTACATATGTGAGCATATGCATGTGTGAACTCTTGTATAAGAAGAGTGAAGTTATGTAACACATGCCATTTATCAGCCTTTGTTTTTTTTACTTAATACTTTGTTTTGGCTATCTTCCCATGTTAATGAATATGATCTTTTAAAGTGGCTGAATTGTATTCTATTTTATGTATATACCATCATGTTTTTTATTTTTTAATAGCTGTTTAGTTTTCAGTTTTTCATTATTGTGAACAATGCTACACTAAACATACTGCGTATTCATCTTGCCCACATATATTTTGGGGAGAAATTTCTATAAGTGGAATTGCTAGTGTAATTTTATTTTAAATATTTTAAATATATTTTGGCTATGGCAATATGTTAAGAAATGTATAATTTTGTATGATCAGCATTCTCAGAAAGCTGATGAGATATGAGGTTTGTCCCTTTGAAAATCCGAACTCTTCTCTTTTAGATTGAACGTTCTGAACATCCAGAAACAGCCAAAATGGTCCAGGTTGCTGGACCTTAGGGCTCTTGGGTCTGGTTTTTTTTTTTTTTTTGTAGCTCTTCGGTCTTCCTTATAATGCTCTTTTCTCAAATGCGCTGTTTTTAATCTGTAGGAAACACAATAATTAACCTTATTATATGACGTATAAAATAAAAGCAAGTAGCCTGAGTCAAAATCTGTGGAGTGTTCTAGTTAAAGGGGTAGGATAGAGAAGTTTTTACTGGTTGAGTTTAGCATAGTTAGGGGGCTATTATTTTTTGTCCATGTTCTGCTGAATTAAATTATTTCTACTACAGAGCAGCAGTTTACTGCTGAATGTAGGAGGCAAGGCCATATAAATTGAGATAAAAGTCAAACTTTTATTATTAAAATAATTCCCCTCCTTCAGGTTGGTGGAATTGCCAGTGGAGTGGATTTTCCTCCTTACCCCTTTTCTTCCTGGTATAGTCAACTCGTAGTGCTCATCCTTGGGGGAAGTGTGTGCTTGATTCTGGGCGTGCTCCCTGGGCTGCCAGCTCTCTCAGTGTCTTCTCCAGGGCTGGTCATGGAGGGAAGCAACCAGGCATTGACTGCTTGCACCCTGGCAGCCCCTACATGGGAAGACTTCCCCTAGGGTAGCTGAACTCTGGCCAGGTGAGCAGTACTGGTCCTTCCAAACCATTATTGACTATTTGATTTGTGCCAGCAGTGCCAGCACTGGCTGAGTACTGGGTAAGCAGAGTGTGTCAGACCCCTTCCCTATCTTATTGGAGCTCACCTGATGAAGAGTAAGAGGGCCTCAAGGCATATAACTTGGCTGACAGTGCACTAAGTACCCTCTGAGTAATGTATATGAGGGGGAGTTATCAGTTCCTCCTGGGGATCTGTGAAGGCTTCCAGAAAAGAAGGAGAAACTTGGAACCAGTGGTGGGAAATGAAAGTTGGCCAGGCAAGTACTGTTAGGAGGAGGAGAGGCAGTTGGTCAGAGGAGAGGGTGTGAAAGTACATTTTAGGCAGCAGATAAAGCTTGTGTAAGTGTGAGATAGGAAACAGTTACCTGCATTTTGTGGTTCAGATTCTTCACAGCTTCTGTGGCTGGCCCTGAGTGTTGGAGGAGCGTGGTGCTAGGAGAGGAGATGTAGAGACAGGCCAGATCATAGTGGACCTTAGTGCCATAATGGGGAGCTGGACTTGATCTTCTAGAGGTAGTGGGGTGCCAACATGAGGCTTTAATTAGCCTTGTGTTTTGATTTGTGGATAGAGTCATGAGGAACAAATGAAAGCCTATTGTGCTCATTTCATGGAGTGATAAAATCACATTTATGAGTTTGGAGATGCGCTAAATGTTAGTACCAGAGGGAGTACATTTATAATGTGACTCTTCCCTTCAGCAAGGTTATCGTGGCCTGTAAGGTTAGCCGAAAGGCTCCTTTAATAAAGGGGACACCATTTCAGACAGGTGATAAAACTGCTTTGTCCTGAGAAAACTGTGCAGGCAGCCCAGCCTGGTGAAGGGATACAGGTGTAGAGGGTGATACAGGGTGTGTCCTTGCACAATTTTGCCTGACAACCAAACAGGACAAAACGGCAGGCTATACGAAGAGTAAGAGCAGTCATTATACAGGGCAAAAAATACTGTGGGCTGTGTACTGATTATCCCCTGGCCTCTTACAACCTCCCAAGTCATACCTGCATACAGATTTGGATCTGTCAGGGTGTCATCTTTGAATACTGAGTTAAGCAATATCAGAGTTAAGGTAAAAATCAATGGTTTAATTGATTAAATAAGCACAGGGCTAGACACATGCTAATAACTCAGTAAATACTTAATTGATTTTTTAAAACCTGACTTTAAAACAAAATGGATTTCAAAAACTGAAAAACACTTGGTTAAAAATTCTAGATTTTTAAAAATGTATTTGGAGAAACTAAGATTTAGAATTTCTAATTTATAAATTAAGACATTTTATTCACTTGACTTTTTAAACAAAGTTTTATAAGTAAGACCCGATAGGTCATGGACTGTATTAGTAATCTGATATTAAAGTGGTCTCTGAGAACTTATTTCTCTATAAATTATTCAGATGGAGTAAAGAAAATAAATGGCTTTTACTCTGTGGGGGTCAGTGAGTTGTCGACTTGAATATCTTATTAAGCTTTACATAATTTTTTTGAGGGGTAAGTGTTGGTTTAAGGCATTCTAAATCAGTGTGTTGCTTGGAAACAAAAAATCTGGAATGTTTGTGCTGTTTTACAAGTCTGCGGAATACACTGCAATGAGAAAGTACAGTCTGGTATTTGGAGGTAGACTTGATCTTGGGCAGGGTGGACGAGAAGGTTGGGCTTTCACTTGAGCTTCCACCCTGGATGTCTTCTTCATCTCTATCACTTTAATCTTCTTTTGCAGAATTATCACAATAACAATTAATCCTTCTGACTTTACACGTTTATTGTGAGAATTGAATGTTTTCATTCATATATGAGTGAAACATTTAGCTTACCAAAATGCTTTACCAGTAAGATGGCATTGTTAGGTGTCAGATTTTTATTTTTATTTTTTTTAGTGGCATAGCATATTTTAACTTCAATCACATTATTCTGGTCTAAAAATAAAATAGTTTAAAGAAAAGGAAAAATCTTCATTTACAAATAAACTTATTAGACATTTTAAAATTTAAGCTTTTGGTTAAAATTCAGAAAACAGTTTTTTTTTAGGAGGGGTTTAAATGAGTTATCCTACTAAAGTCTTCTAAATACTTCTTATTAAATTTTTTAACTGGAGGTGGGTATTATATTTAGCATTATAAATCATACTCATAGTTTGTTTATCCTTTATAGTTTAAAAAATTAATGGGTGCAGGTTAGGGAACTGCTTCTCAGAGAAGTTAATGAGTTACTTGTGGTGGTTCCAATAGTAAGTAGTTTGAGGAGACCTGGATTTAAAACCCAGGTCTTTTGACTTGTTATATTGTCAAAATCTGCTCTGAGTTCGATTGTGGTATGAAGAAAGCAGATTATTCAGTTT
>NW_011889091.1:1684130-1793530 GCF_000151845.1 Pteropus vampyrus | reverse complement strand
ACCATTTCAGACAGGTGATAAAACTGCTTTGTCCTGAGAAAACTGTGCAGGCAGCCCAGCCTGGTGAAGGGATACAGGTGTAGAGGGTGATACAGGGTGTGTCCTTGCACAATTTTGCCTGACAACCAAACAGGACAAAACGGCAGGCTATACGAAGAGTAAGAGCAGTCATTATACAGGGCAAAAAATACTGTGGGCTGTGTACTGATTATCCCCTGGCCTCTTACAACCTCCCAAGTCATACCTGCATACAGATTTGGATCTGTCAGGGTGTCATCTTTGAATACTGAGTTAAGCAATATCAGAGTTAAGGTAAAAATCAATGGTTTAATTGATTAAATAAGCACAGGGCTAGACACATGCTAATAACTCAGTAAATACTTAATTGATTTTTTAAAACCTGACTTTAAAACAAAATGGATTTCAAAAACTGAAAAACACTTGGTTAAAAATTCTAGATTTTTAAAAATGTATTTGGAGAAACTAAGATTTAGAATTTCTAATTTATAAATTAAGACATTTTATTCACTTGACTTTTTAAACAAAGTTTTATAAGTAAGACCCGATAGGTCATGGACTGTATTAGTAATCTGATATTAAAGTGGTCTCTGAGAACTTATTTCTCTATAAATTATTCAGATGGAGTAAAGAAAATAAATGGCTTTTACTCTGTGGGGGTCAGTGAGTTGTCGACTTGAATATCTTATTAAGCTTTACATAATTTTTTTGAGGGGTAAGTGTTGGTTTAAGGCATTCTAAATCAGTGTGTTGCTTGGAAACAAAAAATCTGGAATGTTTGTGCTGTTTTACAAGTCTGCGGAATACACTGCAATGAGAAAGTACAGTCTGGTATTTGGAGGTAGACTTGATCTTGGGCAGGGTGGACGAGAAGGTTGGGCTTTCACTTGAGCTTCCACCCTGGATGTCTTCTTCATCTCTATCACTTTAATCTTCTTTTGCAGAATTATCACAATAACAATTAATCCTTCTGACTTTACACGTTTATTGTGAGAATTGAATGTTTTCATTCATATATGAGTGAAACATTTAGCTTACCAAAATGCTTTACCAGTAAGATGGCATTGTTAGGTGTCAGATTTTTATTTTTATTTTTTTTAGTGGCATAGCATATTTTAACTTCAATCACATTATTCTGGTCTAAAAATAAAATAGTTTAAAGAAAAGGAAAAATCTTCATTTACAAATAAACTTATTAGACATTTTAAAATTTAAGCTTTTGGTTAAAATTCAGAAAACAGTTTTTTTTTAGGAGGGGTTTAAATGAGTTATCCTACTAAAGTCTTCTAAATACTTCTTATTAAATTTTTTAACTGGAGGTGGGTATTATATTTAGCATTATAAATCATACTCATAGTTTGTTTATCCTTTATAGTTTAAAAAATTAATGGGTGCAGGTTAGGGAACTGCTTCTCAGAGAAGTTAATGAGTTACTTGTGGTGGTTCCAATAGTAAGTAGTTTGAGGAGACCTGGATTTAAAACCCAGGTCTTTTGACTTGTTATATTGTCAAAATCTGCTCTGAGTTCGATTGTGGTATGAAGAAAGCAGATTATTCAGTTTTGGACGTTGATTTAGACTCTGCCTATAAAAAATATTAAATTAGTTCTGAATGTATTCTTTCTCCTCAAAATGAAACATTATCGTAAGCATATGTAGTATGTATCTTGAAATACCCTACAAAATTGTGTTTATGTAGAGCAATAATCAAAATGAGTTTTCTTAACTTAAAAAAATTTAAATGCATTGTATTTACTACTAACAAATTTGATCTTAATCAACTTCACCTTTAGTGTTATATTAGGGAATCAGTGAAATGCCTTGCGGAGGTGGCAGTTGTGACTAAATTTACATTTCAGGAGAAAAGTGGCTGTTTGTTTTGTTGGTTTGCATAGGATGTGAATTCTCAGCCCTGTATCGGGGCCCTTCAGGGAGATGGCACATGCAGCCCACCAATGACAGCCAAGCAGGCTGTTGTGAAGTGACTTCTGAAGGGGACAGAGTCCTTGCTGCTTGTTTAGCTTGCTAACTCCCAAGTGTAGAGAATGGGCTCTATGGCCCAAATCCACTTAATCCACATTGAGAGGGAAAAGGGAAGGAGTTTGATCCCAGTGCCTAGCACAGAAAACAATAAAAATGTAACCATTATTAATGTAACTATTAGAGGCTTTCCAGTTTACCTTCGAAACAAAGAAGTTCGCTTTCATGTCTATATTTTGTCTCTCTTTCTGCCATTCTGCCTGAGACTGCTGCCAGTCTCTCCTTAAGCCTCTGGTTACTAAACAGCATCTCAGCACTATTTCAAAGAATGGCACTTCATGTCATCTGGTACCTGTGAAACTTTAGAATGCACTTGGGCCCTATTCCCTTGCCTTGGAGCCCAAAGTATCACTCTCCTTGAGCAAGTAGGCAGGCAGCATTGGATAATGGTTAAGATTGTGTGGACCTGGAGTTGTGAATTTGAAGCCTGGTCATAGCTCTTGACTTGAGGCAAGTAACTTAATCTCTTAGATCCTTGTTTTCTTCATTTATAATGTGAAGATAATAAAATTTACTTTTGTCAGCATGCTATAAAGTACTTGGCATATCATCTGGCACCTGTTTGGCCCCAGCAGAGGTTCATTAAGGTTATGATTTTTTTTATGATTAAACCAAGCATTGCGAGGTTTTAGTTGTGAGAATAATTTTTTCTGAGTTAGGGGGCAAACTGAGTTTATGGTCTGGTGTCATTAGGGTGTTTGTTAGTGAGAAAAGAAAGGATGACCTTGGGTTGTATGGCCGAATGGCAGTTCGGGAAGCTGAAGTCAGGAGCGAGTTGTATAACTTTCTAAAAAGATAATCAATGTTTATTATTTGAAAATGTTATTTTGATTGAAAACATTGAGTTTGTCTGATTGTGGCTTAAATCTTTATATGCGACTGGACTGAGAAAATTACTGGCCCTGGCATTCCAGTTTCTGTCACTCTTTCTTTGCTAGTGCACATTCCGTATCTGTCTTTTTGACTAAAGTAAAAAATAAGATCTTTTTTGCCTTTTCCAGAATCTATTGACACTTACTGAATTGTGCGAAAGGTTTGAGCAATGAAGCATTCTTCTTTGTGGGCCTGAAGGACCTGAATTCTCTGGTTGCAAAGCCCTCAGAGCTGAATTCCTAGTGGGAAAACACTTAGGTAGCCATGTACATTAAGGATTGGTGTTTCTTGGGCTATTTGAGTAACTTTCAACATTACAGAAAGTGAAAAACAAAATCATTTGTCCAGAACAAGGTGATAAGTTCTTCTAACCCCTACTTTCCAAGTCTGAATGAACTCTTAGGAAGAGAATGTTTCTTCCGTGGGAGAGGGTCAACGTGGCCTGATACTCGGAGTGAGAAAATGGACCAGAATGAAGAACATGGGTTTGGGAGTTCAGAAAGCTGGCCTCAGGTCCTAGTTTTGCTATGACTGTGATATCTGAGCAAGGCAGTTTCCTGGCCTGGCTTCAGCTTTTTCACCTGTATAGTCAGGGACTGTAGATGATCTCTGGGGTCATGGCTTGGCAGTAGCTTTGTGCAAGCTTTTTTAAGAGCATGGATAGGCATCCTTGAAGCATCCTTGTCAGGTTTTCATTTTATCTCTATTTGGCTATTTTATTTTCAGCCTTGGCTTTGCTTCTAGAGATGGGGAACTCTTGTTTGGTTTTCAGGGCAGTTTTGAACAACTTATTATTAAGTAGCTTTTTATGTCCTGGACCTCTAATAGTCCTAATTCTATCTTTTCCATCTTTCATGTGACAGATTTCCAGACGTTGAATAAGAGTTATGTCTTTTTTACCTGCAGGTTATACTGCCAAAGCTCTGTCTACCGTCCTTTTTTTATGTAGTTTCAGACCCTTCATAATCATGCTAGCTTTTCTGAAATGTTCCAGCTTTTCATTGCCACTTTAAAAAATGTGGTTCTCAGAAAAAGCGTGCAGTACTTCAGATAGGATGTGACCAGCACAGGCATGCTAAGAATGTTTAAAAACTGTAATTTCATTAGTATAGTCCCAGTTGATGTTGTTGTTGTTGTTGGTTTTGTAGACAGCCATGTGCCGTGTTGAGCACGTAATTGTCATTGGTGTTGTCTTTCACAAGAATTGCTCATAAGTAAGGCCTTATGTTATATAGATGAGCAGCTTATAATTTTAGCTCCAGGGCAGTACTTTATATTTATCTTTCTTTTTGTGAGTTATTTTATATCTGTTCCTTATTCTGGACTGCTGAATCCCTTTGAATCTCTCTGCCTGGATATCAGGGAGACCCACATGTTGTCGCCTCATTCTCACTGATCCTGCTTCTGAGTCCTTCCCGAGTGGTTGAAGAAAATGTTGACCCAGGATAGTCAAGTAGAGGTTCTATGGCAGGCTGCTAGGGTCTTACCTACTCTCTTTACCTTTGTCTTGCTGGGAACCTTGATAGTGGTTCCAGGCTCCTACTGACAATATGTTTTTAATCATGGTTGAATGTAATTTGTCTTGATTTGAAACCTTGAATTCAGTTAGCTTTCTTAATAAATGATCATTCTCTCTCTCTAATTCTGTATTTTTATTTTTGTATGCATTTGGACTGCCAGTACTAGCTTTTTTCACAGTGTGTGAGCGCTAGTTAGCTTTTGCTTTAGAGATCCCCAGTGATATTGTCACATAGCCCCCACATTTTCTGTTCTTTGCATTCAGTTTCCCCATGATTTTCTGACTTCTCGAGTACCCAGTGCTAAAGTAGGAACAACAGAAGGAGTAAACTTCTTACTTTAAGAAGGTTTCCACTCTTTTTCCAGAGGTACTATTATGAATACACACCAAGGTTTTTGAAAAGACTATAACTTTAGACAGTTTAAATGTATCTGTGGGGAGATAAAGTTTAAAGTTCAGTTAACAAGGAGTCTATACTAAAATCTTATTCCAGATATTTTGAATGATGCTGTATGTTAAAAAGTACTTTTTAGAAAATAAAGGATGTATAGATAATGATAAGATAGGTTAAACAATGAAATTTACGTGGCAGATAGCTGTTAAAAACATTAGTATGAGTATGTAATGGGATATTGCTACATCAAAAATACTACATAATTTCTCTCTATTCACCGTCTGAAGAGAAGTGTCAAGAGTTTGCCATGGAGATAGTTACACAGAGTATGCCACATCTGCATATTTTTTATTTTGTAACTTATGCTTTGTAATAGAATTTCCTTAGTTGCATCAATTTATATGATCTTTTCTTAGTTTGACAAAAGAAGCTTTAGCATAGATGTTTCCAAAATAATATCAGTGTCCAAAGTCCCATTAAGCCAAGCATTTTATGAATCAGTAAGACTAGTCCCATCTCTCCCTGCTTCCAATTCTTTTGTCCATCTTCCTTCTCCTCTCTGCTCCCTCCTCCCCACCCCACTAAGTGCATATCTGTATGCTTAAATACTCACCTTGATTCCCACACTCTTCTTTTACGCACTACAGATCCACGGGTAAAAGTTGAGATTAGAAAAAAAGCATCCCAGAAATATTTTAAAGATGGGACAAAATTCAGGGAACTATCTCCTATCATTTGTCACTTTTAAAATATCCTTTGTGAAACGTGTACATCTGAGTTATGGTAGCAGTTAGTACATCTGAGTTATGGTAGCAGTTAGTACATTTGTGTTTGAGATGCTCTTTAGTAAAATATTAAGCAGCACCAGAGCACTCTAGAATGAAAGGGTCTTATTTGTGAGGATTAGAAAAGATGACTATAATTGTGAGTCCTTTTGGGCAAATGGAGGATTCACTGGTGAGAATGACTTTGAAGATGTACCTATAAATGTTTGAAATCTTAATTATTAGTTGCAATAGAACTTCTAAAACTACAGTGGACTTTTGTCATTATATCACTCATTATCATTGGCATTTTGCTTTAGATTTGGCTCCCAACCTACATAAATCCTAAATTGCTTGAAGTATAAATGTAAATTAAACTTTTGCAGCGTAGATTTCAGGAAGTAAGTAAATAGATGAAATTCCAGTGATCACAGTTTTTAATATAGGAGAAACAATGTGCAGAAGCTGTCCAAATGAGAGTGTTTTTAATGATTAACTTTCTTCAGAGCATAAGAAACTGTATGGTTTCTAGATTACAGTGCTCTAGGGGTGCATGTGGAAATTGGAACTGTAATGGGGGTTCAGTTTTATTAAATACATAAGGTTTTGCACCTTAAAGGTTAAGTATCCAATTGCACCCAACTTAGGAAATTCAAACTTACTATTCTCATGATAACTGTTACTTTGTCCCCATGAGCAGATTTAGAGTTTGCATTGTTGGGCATAATGTCTAATTTATATATGCCTCCCCATACACATATATTTGAGTCTTTCATCTAAATGAATGAAATTAACTTTATTTTTGTATATAGTTTAATTGGGAAGCATTCATTAATAATGATTTGAACATACACTGTGTGATAAGCCCTGGGAATATGGAAATGAATAAATCAAACAAAAATCCCTGCTCCTCTGTTGAACACTTAGGTAGTATGGTGAAATGCATGTATCTAACTCTGTCATCCCATGATAAAATTAAGGGAGTAATTGTGACTTGCGCTAGGAATAATGTGCTGTTTACAAATGATGTCACTTGCCAAGTTTACATATCTGATTTAAAAAAAAAAAAAGATTTCGGACTTAATTGAGGACACGTCTTTGGTATCTTTCTTGAGGTAACCCATTCTGGTCCTTGAAGACTGTCTTGAAACCATCAGCAAGACTTATTTTAAAAACCTCCTGTTGAAGCAGTAATTTAAGATGGAGGGATTATTCACTGGGGTAGTTTTCATATTACCAAAAATAGAGAGTTTTTAGGGTTCAGATCTCCTTTAAGGTTACTAAAGCTATGTTATTGTTTAGAAAAATAAAATTAAAATAAAAAATGCCGTAGGGTTTCCAAATCATGTGACATGTGGTCAGTCGCATTCCTGCTATAGAGCAGGGAACCATTGTAAACAGGAGCATTCTAATCCTTATGCAGCTGGCAGCTTCAGTCTTTCACAGACTAACAAGTAAGACCACTATGAGCCCCACAGCTCCTTTAGTTCTCACATGGGTGCTTTGTCACGTGGAGGCCAGGGAAGGAGGAGCTGGGCAAAAGGAACACTTTGCATCCAGACTTAGAAAGTATACTTGGAAAAGAAGAGAAAATCTTTTGAATAAAATCAGAAAGGAAAACACACATGCAAACAAGATCCTGGAGTTGTACAAAATAATATGCATTAGAACTTTGCTGGAGGTTGAACACTTTTTTGGCCTGTGTAGATTTTTATCATTAAAGGAGACAGGTTTTAATGCAGTTCTTAGTTTCCAATCTTGTGAGCTTCCTGGCAATTTAAGTAATATTTTTGCCAGTGTAATTATGTGGAAGTTCTGCCCCTGAAGTATGTTTTCCAGTGTCTTTCCTTGGATAGTGTTAACTGTAGTCTTGTCTACTAAGAGATGAATTAGGCGACCTCATAAAGTCTCTTTAATAGCCATCCTGGGAGGTTTTAAGAAGTGTGTATATATATATATATATATATATATGTGTATATATATATATATATATATATATATATATATATATATATATATATATATATATATATATATATATATACACACATATATATATATATATATATACACACACATATATATATATATATACACACTTCTTATCACAGGACCCTCCCCATCTTCTCATTTATCAGTTGACTTCTTAAAATGATTGCATTTTTATTCTTGTTCCCTATGATGAAATTTTTTTTTTTTAATGCTGTCTTCAGGCAAAGAATGGCATGAATTAAGCCAGGTAGAAGACCTCCAAGAACTTCCCTTACCCTTCTGAAGCTCCTGTTGTCTCCACCTTCTCTAAGCCGTGGTTACCACCCACAGGTGGAATTCCCATTCCTGTTTTGCTGTCTTTAGTTCAGATTTGTTGTTGGGCAGCAGACCTTAAGGGAGACAAGGGGCAGATGGGCTTTAAAGAGGGGACTCCTACAGCCTCCATTCCTGCACTTCCTGCTGTTGCCGTTCTTTTCTCTTTTTCAGGGAAAACATGGGAGAGAGAAGGTAAGTCCAGGAGAGGAGAGGAATTCACCACTTCCTCCAGCCTCGCCTTGCTCCCTTTGTGGCTCTGCCCAATCATCTCATTTTCTAAACTCATTTACAAATCAATTACGTAGGGAGTTTGTTGTTGTTTTGTTTTAAAGTTTTTGTTTTTTTGTTTTTTTTACAAAATAGTTCCTTGGGCCCCAGCATCAGCTGTTATATACTTCATTCAGGAAGTCTGAGGCTTGAGTCTTGAGAATCTGTATATGTTTTGAGTTATACAGGGACTTTTGATGCCCAGTTAGATTTTAGAACTGTTGTATTCTTGTCTCATCCTAGTCTTAGGAGTTCTGAATCCTAAGTCACAGGGGTCAAAACCAGTGGGGCTTATAACATGACAGATAGGGCTACAGGTACCAGGGGTCTATGACTGACAGCCAGAGCTTCAAGGAATGAGAGAGCAGATGAACTTATGTGTAATCCTGTTGTGAGGGTTGGTTTTTATAGTACCATATTTAAAGTATGTCAGCTTTGTCCTCTTTTATACTCCTTTTGATTTGTAAGTTGATGGAAAGCAGCATTTGAAGATGTGATGGGTAAGCTGATCCCCTCCCCCCCAAAAAAGATAGGACTAATAATATATATTTTGTTCACATAAATCGGATATCTAAAATTTTTCATAAGTAGGATCTATATGGTTTTTCTTCATAATGGTTCATCTTTTTCCATTAGTAATTTCTTTCCATTTCCTTAATTTCTTTCATCTTTATACTAATATGAAAATTTTAAACATAGATTTTGATGAGATTTCTTTTAACATTCTTCATCACCATTATCATTATCATTAAGGAGGCTAACGGAGATTATGAGGGGCTGACTCCTCACAGGAACAAGAAAGTATGGGGAGGTGACACTTGAACTGAGCCTTTAAAAGATATGAGAAGATGTGAATTTATTCTCTATCGTTGGGAGGATATTCCAGATTACAGAAAATGTGATCAAAGTCAGCAGGCATGTTTGAGAAACAGACCCTGTTTCCATGGAGCCAAAGTGTAGGCTCCTTGAAAGAAGAGAGTAAGTAGAAGAGTAGATTAGGGGCAGAGTATCAGGAGCTTTAAAGCAGTTTCTCTTTGGAATTTATTCTGTGTGTCATAGTTTTTATAGGTAAATGGGCTCAGAATTTAAAATGGTAACTCCATAAATATGATTATAGCACCACATCTTAGTTAGCAGGATAAAGTCTTTGAGTTATTTCAGAACTTTAAAAACTGCATATGTGCAGTTTGTATCACAGGAAAATACACCTCTTTAAAGGTTTTTTCTTGACACACACTTCATGGTCCTGTGAGTCTGTGGCAGGCTTGTCCTGAGAGGACTGGGACTTGGGACCACTGTGAAATAAATGATAGCCTCATCATATGGAGGACAGCCTGAGCTGTATTAGGAAATTCTGCCTCTCAGGGTTTGGCAGTTCTGTAATCTCCTCCTCCTCCCAGCCTCCTGCCCTCCCTTACTGCATTAACCTACTGGTACTTTGAACCTTATATCTGAAGGTCTGTCTTCCTGTAACCAACTGCCCAGCCTTATGAGGCCCTGATCAGAACAGTGAATTCTGCTGTTTTTAGCAACTGATGAATGTTGCATATTGCTTTTTTTTTTTTTTTTGGCATATTGCTCTTTTAATATCTCCTTTGTATGCTTAATAAGTAATTCTTTATCAGTGTGATGGTTTATGTAAATATAAAACCTAGGAATTTCATAGAGACCTGGTATAATAATCTCTAACAGATATAGAAAGAAGGGCAAAAACTAGTTGACAGGACTAGTTCATCCTCATTCATCACTCATTTTTCTTTAAAGAATATTCTTTAAAGGGCATATTAAAAGGCAAAGTTGTCTACATCAGTATCAAAATTTTGCTTTGACAATGTTTTCAATGTTTAAAATCTTGTAATTATCCGAAGTCTTTATTAGACAAAGTATTTGCCACGATTGGTCAGGAATAATGTTTCTGAATAGAAATTTATTTTCAAAAAGCTAGTTACTTTGAAGTCACATTAGATACATATGTCAGGATAAGTCTTTAAATGTAACTCAGTGATATTATGCTTTAGTTTATCCCAGAATTCCTGAAAAAGATTTAGTTTGGTTTAGAAATAAATTCAGTTCCCCAAATCTGAAATGTATTTGTCGAAACTGGATCTTGTTGTCTATGGAGAACATTTTACTTTCTAATAGATTTAAAAATGATCACTGATGACAAATGCGGCATAAAGATCCTGTGAACCCCACTTAAGAAATTTAGTAACAATAAAGGTAGCATTTCAAATTAGTGAGGAAAGATTATTTGATAGAAAATGTTGGGACTAGTGAGTATCCATCTAGGAAAAAAACTACAAACTCCAAAGATGGGAATGTAAAACTGAAAACATCAGTATTAGAAAAAACCACAGGAGAATTCTTTTATAAACTGCATGGAGAATGACAGTCTATGTCTGATACAATAACCAGAAGCCATGAAAGGATAAATTTGATAACAGTTCAGCTATATAAAATTTCTTTATGGCAGAAACCACCAAAATAATTCGCCAAACTGGAAAATACTTTTGCAACTCATGTCACAAAAGGCTAATTTCCATAAGGTATAAAAAGCTCCTTTGAACTCATCGCAGAAGGCATCTTTCCTAAAAATATAAGAAGCTCCTGTAAACCATTAAGAAAATGAAGAACAATCCAATAGAGAAATGGGCAAGTGATGTTAAATTATAGGCTCAAAGGGAAAAAAAATAAGTTCACAGGGAAATACAAATAAATGGCTTTCGAATGTATAAAAAGATGCTCAACTTCATATGAGAAATGTAAATTAAAACTACATTGAGACCATTTTTTCACAGATCTGTTTTCCAAAATAAAGTTTGGAAACAATGGCCTGCAAAGGATCTGGGACCAGTATGAAATAAAGTAGAGCCTCTTAATTCAGGTGGCAGTCTGAGCTGCAGGAGGGAAATGGAACCCTCATGCACTGCTGGTGGTGAGGGTGAGAGGTACAACCTCAATGGAGGGCAGTTTGCAGGCACCTCTAAAATTACAAATGCATGTTTGCTTTGACCCAGCAATTCTCCATCGAGGAATTATTCTAGAGTCATACAAGATTTTTATTGCAGCATTATTCGTAATAGCAAAAAGATTGGAAATTACCTAAATGCTTATGAATAGGGTACTGGTAAATTGTGGTGGAATTCCATGTAGTTAAAAAAAAAAAAAAGAAACAGAACAGCATGAGTGGTGTTTAAAACGGGGAGAAAATAGAATATATTTATATATTTAAACTACTGGGTGGATACAAGGGAAATAAATCACATTAGTTTTCATGGAGTGGGAACTGGACGTCTGGGGCCCGGGTCGGAGGGAGATTTTTGTTACTGTATGTATGCCTTTTTGTTCCTTTTGCGTTTGCACCATTTGAAGGTGTTAGCTCTTGAAAAAATAAGTTCTAAGAGATAAATTATGAAGGAAAGGGCTTGAAAAAATTGCACATTACAATATATTGTTTTAATAAAATGTTTCAGTTTCCTTGCTTGAAAAGCAGCCTTTGTTTAAAGGGAATAAAAGTGGGCCGTTTAGGGGGAGCATGTGTATTTAATTAAATTGCCTCTTGGGCAATATTGAAAATCAGTCAGTTGTGATCTGGTGTGGAATATATTAAAATCCTGTGGGAGACCGATTACCGAAGGTTGCTTTGAAGTTCGACCGGGAAAAGAAGGGGTTAAAGGTGTGGTTCAGGTAAAGGAAGGGTTAAGGGCATTATGCAAGCTGTTAAGTAAAAAGGAAGTGCATTACAAAATGCTGAGCTCAGGAGTCTGGCTGCCAGCCAAGCCTTTGCTTTCTTCACTACAGCTGAGGGCTTTCGAAGCTTCCCACCAGTGGGTTTGTCTGAACTGTTTAGGAATGCGGCCGCGGTGGCCAGCTGACGTCAGCGCCGCCGGTTCAGCCTCGGGCCAGAGCCACCGACTGACAGCGCGGCGGGGCGGAGTGGGGGTGGAGGGATGGGGCGGGGCCTGCGTGTGACTGACAGCGCGGGGGGTGGTGCGGCGTGTGTGTGTATGTGACTGACAGTTGAGGCTAGGCGGGGCGGTGCAAGGATTTGCCGTTCCTTAATAAATGCTAAATTCTGATTATAGAGTTTCCTTTCAGTAAGGCAAAGGACTTTTTCTTTTTTCGTTTTCGAATGCCAGGGCTCTGTATTGCTTCAGTTTGAGTAGTATAAGCATAAAATTTGATATGACATCAAATTGTCAAATTTTTTAATGGGTCATTTTATTATTTGTTTTTGCTTTTGAAAGGGAGAAACAGTAAAAAACTGTGGTGATTTTTGATGTTGAAGGGGGTAGAGAGATGATTTTTGATAGATAATGAGGTTCTTGATTTTCCTTACCTAAAACTCATTTCGTTTCAGAATTGGTACCAGAAAGAAATAGTAAGGCTTTCAAATGCAATTCTGTAAAACAAAAGACCAAAAAGAAGAAATATTATGTGGAAAACTGCCAGAATTGAGTATAACTATTTGGGCTTGACAACTTTGGGTTATTGCTTCTGATTCTTCAGTTCTTAAAGAAAAATGTGGGCTTTTTTCCCGGAAACATCTTAAAAGATCATATTTAGAGCATACCCTCGCCCCACCACCCCATATCCTGTTTTCATGTGGTTAACTTTACTTTTGAAAACACTTGTTTTCTCTATGATTAATTAGAGAACTTTGCTTAGTCATATCCAAGAGTTTTTGTTAATCTTCTGGTTCTTCCTTAATGTGAGTCAGAGTCAGGAATGCAAGTTTATTAGTCTTTTGTGGAGGATGATATGTGGGTCCATGAGAGGTGTGGATGGTAGTTAGCATGGACTGCAATATAAGTTTATAAACAAGTATCTAAAAGGAGCCATTAAACTTCTTGGGAAACTTTGTTACTTGATTGGGTTAATAAAGTAGGACCGTTTCTAGTGGCAACTGTAGTTATCTGTTATAGTTAATTTGATTGGCTTTGAATACTTGTTTCAGGGACCCCAAATTTATAAGTGTCATTGTGACTTAAAAGAGCAGATTTAAGCCTTATGCTTCTTTTCCTTTTTATTGAGAAGCTGTTTATGCATGATGTAGATTGTTTCCTTAGGCATTGATGGCATTCACCTTCTAGACTAAGTCACTGTAATCTCACCTACCTGCAGCAGCCCAGCTAAAGTGAAGTCAGACTACAGACTAGAAAGAAATAAAACAAAAAACCAGGACCATCTTCGCCAAAAGACAGCATGCTCAGCCCTAAATTGACAATTCCACAGAATTTATGTTTTGAGTTTGTGATGGTATAATAATTGATTATTTTCTCTTTATGGCATCAGGCTAAACTTTATGTACTTGTGTTTTTTACTTAGATACCTTTTGGTGACACTACATTTCATGCAGAATAATATTAAGAGTATAAAGAACGATATACTGTTTTTGTTACATTGGATCCAAATAATAAGGTTATTTCATTTAACACATGGAGTACCCACCAGGAATATTTGGTATATTGAACGTTGAATTAGGAAAGGGGTTATGAATTCTTGCTTAGTCACCAATTAAGTGACTTCGTCCACTCAGTTTTGATCTTGCTGTGTCTTGGTTTCTCCAGGGGAAATGCTTTTAATTAGTTTCCCCATAATAGGACTCAAGGCAAAAAAAGGCCATTATCAAAACATAAAAATATCCTGAGCGGTAACATAGTATGGTTGGGCTCCCTAGGAGTAAGACAGCAGAAGAAATGAAGACCTGGTGTGAATGCTCACTAGTCTCCATCTTCTTGCTGTCTGCAGCTGTTCCCAACCTTTTTGGCACCAGAGATGGATGCGCTCCTATGAGAATCTAATGCCTGATGATTGGAGGTGGAGCTAAGGAGGTGATGTTAGTGCTGGCTGCAAATACAGATAAAGTTTGGTTCATCCACCGCTCGCCTTTTACTGTGCAGCCAGGTTTCTGACTGCCCACGGACCAGTAACGGTCCACTGCTGGGTATTGGGGACCCCTGGCCTAAAGAACCCTGGCACCTTTCTTTGTTCTGAAGTTCTGATGGGGCTGCCCTGTGTTCTGGCCATGAGCTTCCAGTGCTTTTAATGTGGATTTAGAATTGGAGTTTCCTTTCTTTCTTCTTTGTTTCTGAAAAAATAATTATCATTTCTTCCAAGATAACCCCTTCAAAATACAGAGTAAATGCTTATGTCTTGTTGGATGAGTCTACATTTGGACTTTGTAGAAGAAAAGTATGACCTAGTTAATCAACTGCTTTTTAAACTCTTATTTAGTAGCAACTAAGGTGAGCACAATTTGGGTTATAAATGATGGGAACATGGCAAAAATTGCCTCCCAGCAGTTCTTGATGTTAGTGAAAAAGGAATCCTATAATTGGAAGATTTTGCCCTAAACTGCAGTGTTTTTGCTGCCCAAATAACTATGATATATTTCAGGGACTTTCAAACTTGTCTTTAGTAAGAATCCTTTAAAATTTCTCTTGTCTAGGTAACTCTAGTTTTAAAAGATATGTTCTACAGATACATTTACATTTGTAATTATTGTGCATTCAAAAAAAACCAAATTAACCAGACATTATAGCAGACAATACTGAACCATCTCAAACAATGCTGATCTAATTAGAGCCCACAAAGAAAAAGAAAATTGGTGTTTGTTAGCCTTGTAGCTTATCCCTGATAAAAATTTGAGGCAGACTGTTAGATCCTTTATTACTGTTTCCAAGGAACTATAGGGGATTTTGAGACTGGAGTCCCTATACTGAGACCTCATGATTAAAAGAGAAAAACCTTACAAAAGAAAGTTGAGCTCCTTTTCCTGCAGTGATAGAACTCTTGGGTATGCCAGAATTGCAACTGTCATACTTTAGATCCGACATCTTGTTTATATGGAATGGGGTGGGAGGAAAAGCAGTATCCTAAGTTTGATCCTGTGAAGGCTGACAGCTCAGGTTAGGCATAATAATACGTCATTTTCAGGGCTTGAATTTTGACCCTTTCCCCTTCCGTTTCCTTGCATATCAAGAATTAGCGATATGAAAGCATTTATTTTTATGTTATTTGGAGAAGCTGGCAGCATGTTTGTGTCTTAGTTCTGGTTAGTGTTTTAACCGTTTGCATGTTCCTTTTATGGGCTACTTCATGGCTTCCGTTGAGATGGAATTGAAGAGAGCAAGTTAAGCAGTGAAAACAGATTGTCAAAACCAGAAAAGAGGCAAACTGTGCTCAGTTTTCAGAACTCTTCTGTTGATCTCTGTTTTGGTTCCTAAGAACATTGCTGAGGAATCTGTTTTCTTAAGAGTATCCATCTTGAACGTTAATTTAAAATGGTTTATTGTGAACTTCTTACTGAGGCTGACTTACTGTATTGCTTTCCATTTGATGGTTGAAGGCGTTTATCATTACAATTTGTTTTCTGTTCTTATTCGTTTGGTCTTTTCTCAGATATTTTTTGAATACCTACTGTGTGCCAAACTTTAAAATGTCAGGTGCTGGGTACATACATATTGCTGAATAAAAATAGCTCTCTTGCTTTATAGAGCTTGCAGTCTAATGAAAGGTAGAGATGATAAAGTATGTGCGAAGGAAGTTTCTGAGAGAAGGACCTGGTATATACAAGGAACCGAAAGGAACTCGGCATAGGTGGTGAAGTAGGGGGAAATCAAGGTAGAGTAATGCCAGATGGGGTAGGGCAATATTTTGTAAGGCATTTCTAGGGCATGGTAAGGAATTGGCTTTTATTCTGAGTGTTGCGGCAAGCCACCCTCTGGCTGCTGTGTGGAAAATAGATTGGTGAGGGCACACGTGGAAGCAAGGCGTCCAGTAAGGAAGGCAGTTGCAGCCATTTAGTAAATATTAGCTTGGATTAGTATGAGGCAATGGAGATGAAAAGAAGTGGACAAATCAACGGGGTTTAGTGATGGGACTGGATGAGATGGGTGAAGAGGAGGAAAGAATCAAAAGTGGTCACAAGTTTCTGTTTTGAATAACTGGGTGGTACCTGTTTACTGGAGGGGTTTTGGGGTGTAACAAATCAAGAGTTTGGTTTTGGACCTAAGTTTTAGCTAATTCAACAGGGAAGTCATGTAGGTAGAGTGGCTGGAATTTTTTCTTCTTCTTTTGCTCTGTAGAATTAGTTATGCTTTTAAAATTTTGAAGATCCAAGATTTTAACTCCTACTTATTGGGTTTCTTAGTAACTCAGACTGAATTACTTTATAGTAGGAGACTTCTGTCTTTTCTGGAAGGAGAAATATCTTGTAGTAATTATAAATGCAACAACGACTGAGGAACTCAGTATGAGAGAACCCTGCTATGCTCAATGAATATGATTGGGAGGTAAATCAAATAAGATTATGTATGTTTCAGAGGAGCAAGTACCCAATACCTCTTTTGCTTAGTTTTATTTTTAAGCATTTCTTTGCTTATTTTTTGGAGTCTTTTTTCCTATTTGATGTTAGGCAGAGTAAAGAAAAAGATATAATACAATAAAATAATAAAATAGAAATAGAATGTAAAGAATATAGATACCTGCCTGCCGGATCATTAGTTTATGAAATTAAAAATAGTGTGCAACTGTGTTTTTGGAATAGTGTTAAAATCAGGACATTATTTCAAACTCACTATATTTCTGTATTGGATAGAAGGTTGGACAGTCGATGCTTTATGATGTTATTTTTCATATCTGCAAAAGGACCTGCCTTTAACTTGTTTTCTGGCACTGATATGTTCAGACATTCTCATGTGATCCTCCTCAACACCAGTTACACATTTATGATAAAGCCACTTAATAAATTTGTGGCTGTGGAACACAACAAATAATTCTTCATTTGACACATAAGTAGATGAGATACCTGATTACATAGATACATTGGATAGGAAATGCTAGGTTTAGTCCAAGATAAGACTTTCTTGAAGCCAGGATGTGGCAGATGGAGGCACAGGATAATAGAACCGAAGACCTTCTAGTAATAGAGACAGAAATGACCCAGATAATGGAAAGTAGAGTAAAAGTTGAACACGATGTGCTTTGTACTGTGCTAATCTCTTCCTCTGCATTAGTTTATTCACACCTTAATCCTTATAAGAAGGCTGTGGAATAGATGGAGTTTGAATACTCACTTTATAGATGAGGAGACTGGGTTGTGGGACTTGCTCAAGCATATAGAACTAACAAATGCCTGGGACTTGAACCCAGGTTTGACTAGCTCCAAAGCCCACGCTTTCAGTCACTCTTCTCTATAGCTGGAACACAGAACCAGTTCTGTGTTTCTGGAGCCATGTGGTACACAGAAAGGTTAATGTGATGGAGCTCAAATAGACTTTTGCTTGTTAGTTTAGAAGCTGAAATGTATGAAGTATACTCTATAAGTTAATTTAGAGGTACTTAGTGTGTAACGAATGGAATATTATTTTAATGTGTGGTACTGGAACATTTAGTATAGAAATACTTATTTTTATATAAGAATATGTTTGTGTGTTGGGATGGATATGAGATGAGAACTAGGATTGGCCACATAAAGGTTCTGGGCCCCATTTCTCTTCAACTGAGAACTTCAAAAGCCTTTATAAAAAATTTACCACAAAAGGTAATGAAAGCTTAAGTTATTCAGGATAAACTTATCGGGGCTTGGAATACCAGCAGTCTGATTTTACTGTAAACCCAAAAGCACAGATCATAATCTTAAGTCTAACCTTCTTACATGTGGGTTGGGTAGAGAAGTATGCAGATCCTAGGAATCACTGGGGCCAAAAAAGGCAGACAGAAATAGGCTTTTTCCACACGAGCTTGTAGAACAAAAGGCATTTCATTGTTGCTCAGTAAGTACAAATTCAGGAAAGGAATAGAAAGAAAGCGGAAGTTTTGGTTCTCACAGTGCTGTTCTATCAGATGAGATACCTCACAGAGTCCTTCTTAAGATGAGTCAGTTTTACTTATCTTCGGGATTTCCCTACTTGTGAAATTTTTCTTCATATAGCTTCATCTCTCCCCATCCCCCAAAACTAGGAAACTCTTGAAAATTTTAATAAGAAATTTTGATACTACAACAGTAATTTCCAGGAGCCACAGCCTCTGATAACATGATGCTCTTTGATCTTCCTCCTAGCTGATTCTATACCTGTCAGAGCTTAAACACCTTTGATCTCCTAGGGGTTTGTAGCTTTCTACTTTCTTGATTCTCTCAGGAGTGATGGGTGACGAACAGGTAGGCCTTTTATTCAGGTGATTAGGACCTCATGCCAATGAAATTAATCAAGGGTTTGATCCCTGTAGTCCATCACTGCAAGAGTGATTCACTTTAGCTATGCCACCTACTTTGGCCTCATGTAGCCCACTAGCCCTATCTTGCCATCTATCACCTTTGGATTGCAAGGCAGAATTAATTGAAAAGATGATTCAACAAAAATAAGTTACTTAGACTAGAAAAACACAAAGCCCATGTGAAAAAAACAAGTTGAAGGAAGTGAATAAATGTAAAAAGAATGAATGAGAAGCATGGACAGAGTCAAAGAGATAGTACATACCTTTGTTAGCATCTACTTGTGGGTCAAATGAAATTAGGTCAGAACTACAGTTGTAGAAATGAAAAGGACTCAGTTCACAGGGCGCACACCTATCTCTGCTAGAGGGTCCTGATAAAGTTACTCAGGTTCATTTTCAGAAGTGGATTTTTTGAGTGTAAAGAGATTCAAGTTCCCAAAGAAACCTTCACATAGGTAGAGAAACTGTTTATTCTTTTCTTATGAATATCTTTTTTAGATATTAGAGGACACAGGTTCAGAATTGTAGAACACAAGAGCTGGAAAGGTTGTTGAAGAGGCTGTGACTCCAGTGTGTAATTAGAATTTCAAAGATAAATGAGTTTGAAAGTAAAAACTAACCAAAAAGGTCCATGTTAGTATGTGCTTTCCCTAGTGCTCTAGGTTAACAGTATAATTAATTAGATCCTTACCTCTTTAAGAGTGTAGTTTTTTGCACAGTTAGAAATGATGTGTTTTGAAATAATAGAAACTAATGTCTTTTCTCTACTTAAAGAACTGATATGCTTAATTTTGGAGAATAGATAGATTGTTGATCTGCGAATTTTTGAAGCAGATTGTTTATTTCACAGTTTTTGCCACATAAGCAAAATGCTTAATTCTTCCTCAAACATCCTCCTCCTTAGAAGAGGCCCTAAGAAAAGGCAGTTGAACCCAACTGAAAACCGTTGAGAATATTACAGAATGGTAGTTTTACAGCTGGGAGTTACTTTAGAGGTGATCTAATCATTCTTTCAATTTACAAATTAGAAAACTGAGGTAATGAGAAATTAAGTAGTTTGCATAGAGCTTAGTGTCTAGTAGTCAAAGAATCAGAACCAGGAACCCATGCTCGTGACTTGCTGTTCAATTCTATTATCGATACTATCAAGGTGCTTTGAACATGGATAAAACGAAAGAAATAAGAAATGACAACTCCTTTTGTTCATGGGATTCACAAAACCTAGGAGTTTTGAAAGTCTCAATAATTTTAATGCAAAGAAGGATTTGATGCCAAACTAGTCTGTCACTTTCATTTAAATGAAACTTCCTAGTGTCTTGCTTGGTGAATGAGGGGGGAAGACATAGAAGCAAATGTTTCAGAGAAAGGTGGTATGGGTAGTGATATCAGTGTATGGATGTGAATATTGTAAGGTCAGAGACAAGGGGATGGCCTTTAAGATGCTCCTTTAAATTCTTCAATGCATGAATATAATGCATGAATATTATTAGAGAGGTAATTCCTGGTTTACCAAGACACGTTGCTTTTCACATCCATTAGCTCCTGTTTATAATTTAGTTGGGTTAGTTTCCAAACAGAGTGATGAACTCTTTTTTTTTCCCCCTCAGGAAAGCCAGTGTGGCCTATGAAATAGAGTTTAGTTCTTTGCCCTTCATAGTTGATACTGTCAGCAGGTCTGGACTTTTATAGTCACTCATTAGATTTAAGTGACCAGAGAGTTTACAAAGATTGAAAGATTATTCTCTGATTATCTTTTGGTCGTATTGCTTTTGGTGGTATCACATTTGTTCTAGTTCCCATGAACCAGTGCTGTTCTCTGGGCTCACTTTTGTTGATTTTGTATTTTCATTTGTGCTTATGGCTATGACACATGTGGCTAGTTACATTTAAATTAATTAAAATTAAATGACATTAGAAGTTCCGTTCCTTAGTTATGCATTTCAAGTGCTCAACCACATGTGACTAGTGGCTTACTGTATTGAACAGCTCAGGTGTAGAGTTTCCATCAGTAGAAAGCATGGTTTTGCAGCTCTGGCCTAGAGTATCATCCTGCATGTACACAATGCAAGCCTCTCTGAAAACCTCTCAGGAATAATGGTAGTATAGTCTGATTGCAGTCATCACAGAAGAGGATATGCAACAGATAATGGTTTGATTTGGGCTGGAATTAGATGTGTGACTGTATTAGAAGTAGCCATGTTTTTTTTAGTAAAAAGATCCTGGAAATTACAATCAGAAGATCTGGGTTGAGATCTAGCTCTGCTGCTTACTAGCAATAGGGACTTGAGCTAATAATGTGATGTCTTTGAACTTCAGTTTCTTCACTTGTAAAACGAGGATCATATCACAAGACTATTGTGAATGTCAAATGAATTAGAAAGTATGTTATAAACTGTAAAGTTTATACACCTATTTTTATGGTATGGAGGAGCTAGTGTTAATTTGCAGTAATAATCTTTAAATTCTGTCATCTTTGCTTGGAAAGCATCACATTGAACTGATTGATAAAGAACTAGAAAATGACCATAAGCCAACATATGCTTTAGAGATCAGCAGATTGTCTAGTGACAGTATAATATTAAGTTATGGACCACATTAAAGATAAAATGATACTAGTGCCCCAGCTTGCAGTATACCGAAAAGTTTTAACAATATTTTAGACATTTCACTTGTTCCTGGACCAGTAAGTGACTCATTTAACATTAGATGGAAAGATCACTCATTAAGTTTTTAAAGGTTTTCTATACAGAAGTTTCTAGTATTTTTACCAAAATATGTAATATTTTCTGGTCTCACAGAGATTTGGGTCAGGGCATTAGGCATTATCCATGTTATAGTAGGTCAGATAAGTTGCAGTGGAACAGAGGCTACTACTGGTAATGGGATGGGTTGTAGGGAGGAGTACATTATTGGAACAGTCTGACTTGGTCACTGATTATTAAGAGGAATTATAGAGGTTCACTTGTGCTAGTTTCTTACCTTAGATAAATACAAAGAAGTACCTGAGGCCACCTTTTATTAGTGAGGAATAAAAGTAAAATCTTCAGAAAGTGATACTGCTACAAATCCGATAGCACCACCCAAACGATAAGGTTCACTTTGTTTATTCCAACCCTGCATTCCACTGTCAGTAGGATGGTTATCTATGCATTCAGCACTGTACAAATTGTTCAAGCCAATGAACCTTCTGCCCAGAATCATTAAATGAAAGCAAGAATGTTAGAAACCAAAAACATTGCATATGTTTAAAAGTTCAGCTTTTTGTTTTTATAAAATTTATCCGCCAGTATAATACTGTATTTTGACACTGGCTGATATTTTATCCCTCAAAAGCCACCTCCTCAGTGAACCTTTACTCCCTCCGTACGTCCAACTCTGTGTCGCCCACAAATGAGCTGCCCTTCATTTTTGTTTCCTTACTGCTTAGAACCTTGTTGCTGCTCGCCCTTTCTACTTCCTTCTGGTGATGGCAAGTTTTTGAAGCAAGCAGGGTGCCTATGTGTTATCTCAAGAATACGGTTTTTGAAGAACAGCAAGAGGAAAAGGAATTAAAATTGGCTCTGCAGGCTTTGAGGGCAGACATAGGATGGGGGTGGAAATTAGAAGGAGAAGGACTTTAAAATGTGGACTTTTTCCATCTTTCTAAAAATAAAAGGAAATGCTTAAGTGTTTGAGTTGAGGCTAGATAACTACTGACCCAGAGATGATGTTACAGGGATTAAGATATAAGGCAGAAGGCTTGATTAGGTCATTTTTGAGATAATTGCTAGCTCTGAGAGAATTATAATTAAATTTATTGGAAACTGCTGGGTAAACCTTAGGGAGAAAATAAAGATGTGGAGAATGTCTCCTGAGGTGGGGGAATAGAGAAGGAGTCAGGACTCGAACCCAGGCCTCTCCCAGAGAGAGCAGATACTTACAGAGGCTCTTGGCTTTTTCCTCAAGCACTTTAAGGTCCATTTTAATTCATTGCCTCTAACCTTGAGTTTCATCTCACCATTTCCCAGGATCTTGGTAACCTCAGTGAGCAAGCCCCACTTTTGGATTTGGCCAGCTCTGGTGCCAATTGCCCATTTATGGAAAGGGATCACTTTTGTTGGCGGGATAGTATAACATCATGGGGTTTTAAGAGTATAGACTCTAGAATCATTCTTCCTGGGATTGAATCTTGATTTTTCTGTGCAACTTTCAACAAGTTAATTAAATTATCTTTTGTGCTTCAGTTTCTCATCAGTAAATATGAGGGAATACAATCTGATATCTATCTACAGGGGGTCCTGAAATCAATCCTCTATGGATACCAAGGGACTACTGTAAATTGGTATTTGAAAAGCACTTACACTAGTATCTGAGACAGAATTAGTGGTTCTAGGTGTTAGCTGTTGTTTACTGTAGAATCTGTCCTAGAGAGAAGTTAATTTAGTCATCTAGTCAGCATTTATCAAGCACCCTTCTTGGAAGACACTGTATTTCTAAACCACAGTTCTTCTTTTGAGAGATCTCATGTTCTAGTTGTGGAGAAACTCACAGAAAGAGAGAAATCTTCATACAACCCAGAAATAGGGGCATAATTCTTTGAGAGAAAAGTTTAAGAAGTAAGACTGTTGTCAGTAGAGTCAGAAGAGGCTTCACAGAGACAATGGCATTTAAGCTTAATTAGCAGCCATGATAAAGGGCTCACCAGGAGGACAAGACCATCACAGAAGGACGTTCTAGGCAGAGGAAACAGCATGTGCAAAGGTACAGGCTTTATAATCAGCATGGCTGGAATGTTGAGGGTGTGTATATGCTGGGATGGTGGCAGCAGATAAATATGAAGAATTAAGCTCCCCCAGATTATAAAGAGTCGTATATGCCCAGTTAGGGAGTCTGAACTTTACATTCTATCCAGTAAGAAATGAGCAGATAGCTGGAGGTGTTAAACAGTGGAGTGATACGAGCAGAATATCTCTCTCTCTGTACTGTTATTATACAATTATGCTTTATAGAAGCAGGATCTGCTCTTTTATGCTATGGAAGCATGGAAGCTGCTTTTAAAACCTTCTTGGACACAGGTACCCCTACTCTGGCACAGTCTGTGCAGTCCACTGTGGTTTTGCAAGGTTGTAAGGTTGTGAGGTGATAATTAGATGAAGTCTTGTTTTCATAAGGCAATTTAAAGGCAAACACTGTATTTCCCAAATTAAAGTGGCAGAATATTGGAATGTGATGCACGTAAACTTTTTATATTAATTTTTTTATTTGATAATAATTTCAAACTTACAGAAAAAATGTGCAAATAATAATCGAAGAACATCTGCAAACTTTTGGCTTCTATTGGTAACATTTTAGCCTATTTGCTTTATGGCTGAGTACCATGCCTCCTTTCTCCCTCCTTCCCCCCTCCTCCCATGTCTGACTGTACACACACATGCAAGTAACATTTCTCTGAACCATATCAGAGTGAGTTTCATAGGGAGATTCTCATATAATACCACAGCAGAGATAGTACAGCTGTCATCTTCCTGTATTTGTCTTTGTCTGACTTAGCAAAATACTCTCAAGGTTCATCATATTGTTGCAAATGGCAGAATTTCATCCCTTTTTTATGGCTGTGTAGTATTCCGTCACAGTGTGATATTCCACCAGACACACGTATTTAGTTGACATGTCTCTTTAGCTTCCTTTAATCTGGAATATTTCCAAAGAATTTCTTTATCTTTTGACAATAGATATCATTAAAGAATAATGCTGCCCCTTTTTCCTAATGGAACGTTTTTTATTTCGGGTTTTTCTCATGTTTTCTCATGATTAGATTCAGGTTGTATATCCTGCCAGAATGCTACATAAGTAATGTGTCCTTCTCGGGGTATCACATCTGGAGGCACACGAAATCCATTTGCCCCTCATTGGTAGAGAAAATTGTGAACATCACTTTGTCAAAATATTTTCCAATTTCTTCAGTATATAGTTACTATTTTCCCCTCTCGGAATTAATAAGCAACCTGTGGGGAGACACTTTAACACCATGAAAATATTTTATTCCACATCAAAATTTCCCCCTAAACTCAGCATCTGTTGATGATTCATGCTTAAACTAATCTTTACTATAATACTTGCAAAATGTTTGAACCATCTATATTTTCTTATGTTTGGTGTTTATTATTTATTCCAGCTTATAGGTTTCCTTTCTAATAGTAATCAGACAACTATTTTTTATATAATTCTTATCTTAAATTGTCAAACTACTTATATTTACGATTCTTTCTGACTCAGTTCATAAAAATGATATTTTATTGTCCATACCACCTCTGTCATATTAAGAATTCTTTTTCTAGCTACTAAAGATGGCTTTCTTAGTTCCTGTGTACCGTGATGATGGCTCCTGGACAGGTTAGCCATGAGCCTGCTAGAATTTAATATTATCAGTGGAAGGGACTACAGGAGACTTTACATCTACCTGTAAAGGACAGTATCTAAGGGAGCTCTAATTTATACAGAACTTTCTTAATCTTTTAGAGTCTGGCAAGATACTTATGAGACATTTGTTTAACTCAACTACTAAAAAAGTCGCATCTTTTTTGCAAAAAGGAGTAAGACATAGGCATGAATGCTGCTGTGAATTAAGGCACTTGGCCTAGTTTGAATCTAACTGAAATTAGTGCTGTTGTCATTTTCCTGACTTGTAAAAGGCATTTGGTGGTTCTCTAAGGCTTTTTTATTTTTCAGAATTATAGGATGATGGAAATATTTGAGGGAATGGAAAGCATGGTCATATGTCATTAGATATCTTCATGTTGTTGAAACTTCTAGCTTTTAAGTTTAGTGCTTAAAAAAAAATTTTTTTTTCTTTCTTTTTGATCTGCTCTCTGTGATGGTCTTCACATGTTTGCTTTCTGGGTAGCTTTGTGCTTTTTAATGACTCCAGTGGCCTGTGCCTCTTACTTTGCTTAATAGTTATTCTTAGTCATGAAGAGGGGAAGAGGAAACACTGAATGGTTTGCTTCAGGTTCATTGCAACAGTTATAAAACCAGTCCTCAGTAATTTAGAGAAAAAGTTTCTTCATCTTTTGGTTTTGTTACACTTTTGTCATTTTATGTTTTAAGATGGCAGGGAAACCTCAGTTAAAAACAACTCCTTGTTTATGTGTGAGAAGGACAGTCAAGTGTTGCCACTGATTCGAGGTTCAGATTCTGAGACATTTATTGAGTACTTTGGGTGAAGCACTACTCATACAAGGGGTGGGGGGGTGATAGAGCTTGCTACACAGAAGTTGATGATGTGCTTCTGGCCTCAATCAGGTGGCATGATTATCTTGCCTTTTTATTGAAATTTATTTTTAAAAAGCAAACCTAGAAGTCAACAGTTGAACTAATTAGCTGGTTTTGATTGGAAATGTGTGCATCGACATAGTTAATAATTTACATCACAGCTGACCTGTTTCACATGGCCATGTTATTAATAATTCCTTAATAAATCCTGGGGATTTAATCAAGGAAAATTTGAGTTTTCTAGATTTATTACAGGCAGTGACAACATTTATAAAATGGAGGGAATAGAGAACTTGAGGTGGAAAATATAAAGAGGAAGGAGAATGGAAGAGAGGTGGGGCCACAATCCAGAGGTCTGTAATTTTCCGACAGAATACAGTCACAATTCTGGCATAGTATCTGACTGTGTTTTAGTGGCAATCTAGATTGGAGTGTCAAGGTAGGGTTGGTAGAGGTCTCATCTGTTAAGGTGAGGGGTGAAGCCTGATTTAGAAAAGGGCATTGGGAATGAAGGTGATGCAGTAAATATAAAAGTATGTAGAGAAAGGGCTTGGCCAAGATGAGGGAAAGGAAGGAGTCTGAAATGGCCTGGACATGGAGTGGTTTTGGCAGGAGATAAGTTGAGTGAGATACTACTGGGGCATGTAGATATGTATTGTCTACATGGAGGTAGCAAGCAAACATTTGGGCATGGAGGACTGGTCATCAGAAGAAAATAGAGATGAAGATACAGAGTTGGGAGCCATGTGTGTGTGTGGTTTTGTAGTGGGAGGTGTGGAAATGAATGCCGTTGCCCAGGAAGAAGACGCCTTATCCCTGATAAGTAAGCCCTGAGAACAGTCTGAGGACAAGGCCACTCCATCGCTCAGTTCCAATGGGTATCAGTCATATTGTCATTTGTGTGAATGGTGCCTCCAGGATTTGCACATTGGGGCAGAGCTGCACAAAAGGCACTCAAATTTAGGATCATTTAGATCCTGAATGATAAGTGAAAGGTACTGAAAAGGGATGTTTTAAGAGGTTGATGGAGAATCATGCTAGTGCAGTATTGCGGAAGCCAAGGCAAAGGGTTTTATGGAGTAGTGTCAGGTTGTAGAGAGGAATAGAGAATGAGGCCTGAAAGGAGACCGTTATGCTTTGCATTTATGAGATCATTAATTACTCCCAAGAGAACCCTGACCATGGGACATTTGCAGTAAAAGCTAGATTGCAAGGAGTTAAGCAGTGAGGAGAGGAGAGGTGGGAAGTGGCTTGAGGAAGCAGCATCAAGACATGATTTTATGAATTAACTTTGTAATATCATAGAATATTTCTAGATGGGGTAATTATAATAATTTTGCATCTTAGAGATTATTTTGAATTGTAGTGATGTCTTTAAATTTTCATATTTTTAAACATTTTTATAATTGTCTATAATATTTTGGGAAATAAAGATTCTCAAATTTTCTATAAAGTTTATGTTATCATTAAATCATATTAATTTTAATTGTTATATTAAACTTTATATTTCCTATAATATTCCAGAAGCTGATTTGTGGTATTCCCATTATACATTTGTAGTAAACAAGCTGTAATTTCAAACTTTACATCCCTTGGTCTTTCCAATGAAGCCAAATGAATATTTATATAGTTTGAAGATTGTAGTTAGTAATGATGACTTATATTTCAAATATATAGGAACATAGATTTGTGTTGGGAAAATAATATAGAGACTTAAGGGAAAAGATGTTGTGTTTGAACCAGGACCATACAAAATAAATTGAGAGTTTATCCCAAACAGTCATTACTGGTGTTGAGGCAGAGAGTTATGGATGAAAGAGAAGAACCTTATGATTTGCCAAAAAGTCATTTTATGACAATTAGTAATTTTTTTTTTTCTATATTGCTTAAAAGTCTGACCATTATAGGTAACTACCTTCTTATTTCTTTTAAAGAATGAGACTTAAGACATAGTCAGCATGTGTTGTCATGGACATAAAATCAGTGCTCAGTTTGCCTGATGAAAGATTTGGGTTTCCTTTTTCTGTTTTTGTTGTTGTTTTTTAGTCTTTTTTGAGACTTGGTGAAGATTATAGTGGGTTTTTCTCCTGTCTGGTTTTTTTTTTTTTTTTTTTTGAACTACATTAGCCATTCACAGAATAGAAGCAAATAGCCATTTTTAAAATTCATGTCTTCAAATGTTAATTTGATGCTTTGAGGCATAAATGACCTTTCTAGCCAGCCCAGACTTGTCAAACAAAGGAATGATAGGAACAAGCTGCTGTTTGTTCTAATACAACAGGCTGTTTTTCACAGAGAATTTCAAAAACAATTTTGCTTCCCTCTTCTCCAAAGCATTAAACTTCAGCCTCTGGTAGGTTTGAATTTAGAAAGTATTGTGTACACAAAAGTGTTTAAATGGAATACTGACCACCTGGGCAAAATGAACTATAGGCTTCAGGTTGTAGAGTCTACAAATGTTTACAGAACTTGTATGCCTGGCTTCTCAGCCTGATACTGGGCTCAAAGCTGAGCCATGAACTTCATAGAGTGTTGAGAGAGAGAAGACCAAAAACATTAGGTGAGCAGACTGAGTTTTTGAAGTGTTGTACATAGCTTTGTACTATTCTTGTTGCAAATTAACTGAAACTTGTGAAGTGAACTGAAGCAGCGTTATGGAATGACTGCTGGTCTTGGCACTGTAGAACTTGGATTTTCATCACAGCTTCGCAGCTGACTTCCTAACCTTGGACCCTGATGTAGTCATCTGACATCCCTGAGTTTTTTTTTATCTGTCAGATGGGAATGACTTGCTGGTTGTTCTCTTTCATTGACAACTCTGTACAAGGATTTTGTTGAGAGGTACCTATAATATAACGGATGTACATCTGTCTCAGTAATTGTCATATTTACTAATCCCCAGTCTGTTCTAGATGTTATACAGTGACACCGACTCTTCTTTTCCTGGATATGATGTGATGTAAGGAAGTAAATGAAAGTTTTGAGTTTAGGTTTTTCATAGGGTTCTCATAGTCTAAAATAAATGACCAGGAATCAGGAAGCTAACAAAACAAAGAACAGTTGACCTATAAACACAAACCACCCCTTCTATACCCTTACCCCCAAATAATTAAACATCCAGTTATTTCCTTTGAAAGTTTAACACTCTGTATAGAAGAGTGAAACACATGCCTTGTTTTGGTGGATTATTAGTTTATTTTTTCTTCTTAGGTATCATAAGAAAGAAGAAAGAAGGAAACAATTTTTGTTAAAGCAAGATTAGTGTCTCATTAACCAAATAAGCTTAAAATAGTCCCTGTTATATCCTGAAATTTGTTTTTCTTAATTTTTATTAGAGAAATTGCTAGTATTATAACAACACAACTTTATATAGAGTGCATTTGGCTTATTGCCTTTAATTCTCCCTCTAAGCAAAGCATAGAAAATTTCTATACTAATTTATATTTGGGGATTGGGTTTGTTTCTTAGGGGTTAAGGGATCGTTTGGAAGTTTGATAGTTTTAATTAGAAAAAGACTTTCGGTTTACAAGAAAGCATGCAGTGTTGGCATATAGTTATATTATAATAGAAAGGGGAATATTAGGATGTGTGTAGGAGCTAAGCAATTATCTTTGAACCTAAAGTAATAGCTTAGCCTCTTGACCAAGGTAATAGGATTGGTTTGTAGACTTAGTTTTTATGGTTTTTATGGGAAAAGTTGGGAGGAGAGTGTGGAAAAGAAAGGAAAAGGTTTGTGAAATTAAAATTCTTATAAATTTCACAGAGTACTTTAAGCTTTATTTACCACAGTTATGAAACAAATACAAGTCAGGTTTTATAATTAACGATGAGCTATAACATTTTATGAAAATGCTATGTTCTTAAAATAATTTTAACCTGCATTTATCAAATGTATATTCCCTTCACACAGTTCTATTCCTAGTACCCTAGTATTCAGTTGGAACAATTTTGTGAAAAGACTCTTGTACTGGAAACCATGAGATACTGATGTTCTGGACAGAGTCCAGCTACTAACTAGTTATTTGACCTTGGGCAATGCACTTGACTTCTATGGACCCTCTGTCATTTGATAAATGATGAAAATATAAATAATTAAGATGTCTCAAATACCACTTAAAATCTTACTATTTTTGTCTTTGGGAAATGTTATTAAAACCAATAATGGAACTTATTTTAAGTATCTTTTCAAAATACTATATTTGTTTTTCTCTTGAAGAATTTTCATTTAGCCAAATGGATTGATTTAAAGTTTTTGACCACAGCTGCTACAGAAATGTGTGCACAGCTACTGTTTTGGTAAACACAGACTAGTAACCAGATGGTAGTAATACTTTAAAAAGTTGGGCTATATGGGCTGGGAATCATCCAAATAGAATTTTCAGTGTTTTGCTTAGGTACGTTGGATTTAGTACACACTAAATGAGTTTGAGTGTGTTTTATTACTGCAGTGGCTAGAAAGAACAAGTAGAGTATTATGCAGAATACAAATAATGCTTATTAAGCTTGCAGTTGATTCCTTCTGATAGATGTTCCAAATTGCTGTCAGACTATATTTACTTACTCATAAACAGATGTGCTTTTGCTTTAAATCAGGATAACTATTCCAAACCTACTTATGCATATTTTAAACAACTGTTAAGGATTACATGTTAAAATCGTTGATTAAATAAGAAGCTGATTTATTATATTTTCTAAGGTTGTTGCTTTGTGGTTGTTTTAGATGACAACTTAATTTTGTTTTTTTGAAATAATGATTAAAGATGGGATATCATCAGTTTAAAATTATTTTCTGGTCTGTAGAATGTATAGCTAAGGTAAGAATTATATATTTTATTAAAAACAAAACTTTAGTCACCATTTAATTATCACCAAAAGAGCTGTTGGTAGTAATTTGGACATCAGCTGACTTGTGTTTTAACTAAACAATACGGTAGTAATAACCTTAGTCCTAAATTTTACAGCTTAATAATTTTGGAGAATATTTCCTCCAGTTTTAGATTTTCCTCCTATGTATCTGTTGTTGTTATGGTTTATTTGTTAAAATCTTTTCAAGGTAGATGCCATACTATTATATAAATAAAGCTTCTGTAGCCTCAGATTCTGACATTAGTCAGACTGTGAACTAGCTTATTCATGGAAACCTGGATCACTACTTACTCTTTGCTGGTTTGGTGATAGGTTCTATCTACTTCCGTGGGTTTATATGATAGTTCCTACTATTTCTCAGATCACTTATTTCTAGCGTTCATAGTCACATGTATTCACAACAGATATTTATTGAGTTGTCATTACTAAGTATTCGGCATTGTACTGGGACAAATAGGCAACCCTAGAGTTTTCTGGAGAATGCCTCCTCCTGAGAAGATAAATGTTAAAATGTATAACATATAAAATTGCAGTTGTGATAAAATGCTAGAAAGTAGAGTTACCTTGATTAATAGTTCCTGCTCCTCAGAAGTAGAGTTAGTTCTGTTCATCAGTATAAAAACAATTTAACTGGCTTGTCTTTCCAGGTTATAATGATTTCCAGCCCAGAATATTCTTGATTGTTTTAATTATATCAGCCTGCGCAGATTTCAGCTGCCCACCATCTAACGTGTGTTTTGCTAGTTGACCAGTAACCACTCTTAGATCTTGCCCTGCCTACCTCCTCCAGCTGAGAGTATGAATGAATATCTGCCTCAAAATGCACACACTCCCAATTACATTAGCTGGTGTAAAGTCCCACTAAAACCAAGCGAAAATGACACTAAGGGAGGGGCAGAGGAGGTAGGCACCAGGGTGGCTTCAGCAGCCACAGGACCCGCTTGGGAGCTTGTAAAAGACAGTGTGGGGTAGGTGGCGATGGATATGCACTCATAGATCTTTTTTTTTTTTTTTTTTGGAGTACTGGAATCTAAATTTCTGCATCTAAGAGAAAAATAGATTAATCTTTTAAAGTTTATTACCAAATTTTTAGATGTGCTTTGTACTTAAGAGTGAAAGCCAAATGGTACAATGCCAGTCATTCACAATGGGCACTTCACATGGCCACTGTATCTATATCACCCATCAGTCAATATCTAGCATCCAACTACATACAAAAATAAAGGCTACTCATTGCCTTCTGTAACTAAAGAGAGTACTCACTAACAAATGTGGTTGATTTATAAAGCTAGAATAACCTTATTTATTAATCTGAGCAAGTCATTAATCACAGCAGTACTGAATGTGGTAAAGCAATCTAGATTATTGTGCCAAGGTGGCTCTTTAAATTCTTTTAACACATGCATTAGTTCTTTCTTGTACATCTAGTATCACTTAGGTTTGACTAGTGTAATACTGCCATTCAGGGTGGTTCTTAAATATTGAATATTCTCAGCCATCTGAGTATGAAGGTTAATGAACAAAAGCAATTATAATCTATAGTAGGAGGATTATAGAGCTTAAATCTACTTTCCCCACCCCCACTGCATTGAGAGGCCTTATTCAGTGACATGTAGCACCATACTTTACATAAAAAATTATATCTTTATGGAATAAATTGTTGATAAGAAAGAGACATGCTGGAAATATAACTTAACGTAAGTGTACAGATTTTCCAGAAAAAAGCAATTCCAATATTCTAGGTTTACCAACATCTATTTAACATCCCCCCCACACCTCCCTGCCTCATGGCAACCTAATATAAAACTATATCCCGGAGTAGGGAGCCTAGAATTCAAAGTAAATTATTAGTAATTGTAGGCTAAAACGTTGTCATATTTGTTACCTTATTCTGAGTTATGATTTTATGGCCTTCAGTATTCAGTATGCTATTCATTGGGTCCTCTGTTACAAACAACACTGGGGAAGAGACCTAATAAAAAGTCTCATGTTTTTCAAAGAGAACAATTTAGAATAATGCTACTTAAGAGTACCTAATATCAGAACAAACAAGCAATGAACAGCATATAATTCTGCACATTATGCAGAGACATTTAATATATATATTAGTAAGGTAGCAGATGCTTTGGTTCTGAAATTGACATGTAAAATAGCAGTCTTTCTCTGCAGGGCTCTGCTCTAGCCAGTGCTCCTTCACATGTAATGAATAGTTAATTTCAGTCCTATGGTCCATGGGAGACTGACTGGGGGACTGGGAGGAGGAAAGCATCCAACTCTAAGAACAGCAGGATGTGCTAAGATGTGCTTTTTAATGGAGAAACATTTTAGAACTCTTGGGGGTAAATTCATAAAGAGGGTTGTGCATGTGTTTTGTATTTAAATTAAGGAATTATTAATATAGTTACAGAACCAGGAATCTGGCAGCTGTATTGCAAAAGGGAAAATCAAAATCTGGCGACTGAACAAAGCTCAGAAATATCTCGCACTTTTGATAAAATACATACTAAAACTATCCTGTGTCCAAATGGAACAATTTGAAATAGGCATTCGAGAATGTATTTAACCAGTTGAAATTTGGGGTTGAATTTTAAAAACTTGTCTTCGCCCGTATGCAGGAAAAGGGAAGTGACTTTTATCCTTCTGCCTCATGGAGATTTTCTTGCCATTTGAGATTTTTCTGTCTACCCCAGTCAGTCATTGTTGAGCATCTGCTGTGTACCACGATGTTCTGGGAACTCAAAAATGAATAAAATCAATCTCTGCCTCAAGCAGTATATAGTCTGATAGAAAGAAAGACTTAAAAATGCTAAAACTAAAATGAAGATAGGATTTTATGTGTGAAGACTAGAGTTTTTAAGCTCAAGGACTGCTTTTTTATTGTGAAGTATAATATATATATATTGAACAGTACATAAAACATATGCCTACAGTTGAACAGATAGTTATGGAATTACACTTTATGTATTCTTTGTGCTTGCTTCTTTCATTCAACACTTTGTGATTCATCTGTGTGGTTGCTTCTTGTAGCATTCTCATTGCTGTATAGTAATCTGTTTTATATCTCCACCATACTTTGTTTACCCATTCTGCTGTTGGTGGACATTTGGGTTGTTTCCAATTTTGGGGTATCATTAACAATGATGCTAAGAGCGTTCTTGATTATGTATCTTGGTATATGTGTGCACACACTTATTTAGTATGTATATATCTAGCAATGGAAATGTTGGGTCATAGAGTATATGTAATTTTAACTTTACTAGATAAGGATAATTATAATTTTTAAGTCATTTTCTTCAATATAAAAAGACTTTTGAAGGACTTTTGACATTGGTGGTGTTTTAAAACTCAAATATTTTCTTATAGAATTTAGCTTTCTCATTAGAATGTAGTAAGGAGAGTTAAGTGTACCTAATATATAGTTCAGTTGTCCTTTCTCCCTGTCCTGGATCGCAGAAATATGGTTGAAATGCAAAATCATGACTTAGTATTTTACTCTGGTAGTTGCAATAGTTTTTCACATATTAAGGAAGATAGGAAAGATCTTTGAAATTGGAAAGCATGCCACAGTTTTGTTTAATGCCATGAAGAAAAGGTGCTGGGGGAAGCTAGAATATATTAAGGATACAAAAAGTTTAGTGGTTTTAAAATGTTGAGCTTGCATTTTGAAGTGTAATTCTATTTTAATATCATTCCTAATGGAAGAAGAAAGATGACTGATTTGGTAGGGTAATCTTGTTTGAAAATTTGACAATTCTTTGGCATGAGGCCCAGATCTCTTTTCAGATTAGTTGAAATAGAAAAATGGTAGTCTCTTAGGTACTATTCATTGTAAGGGGATGGAGTGGGAACTCTTCATATAGTAGGAGACTAGATAATAGGAGATAGTGGATATTTCACATAATCAATTCCTCTTACCTTCCCAGAAAGGAGAAAGAATGTCATAAATAAAAGAACAATTAGCAGAGCATTACTTTAAAAGTACTGGGATTTTCCAACTTACTTTTTTTGGCCTCCAAATCTATAAGAAATATGAAGCGCTTCCCCGCCAACCTGAGGCCCCGCTTTCACACAAGTGAGCTTTTGCCCTTCCGCTCCACGGGTATGGAAGCTTTTTTAAAAACTATGTTTTAAAATACCTTTTCCTCACAGATCTCTTTGAGAATTGAATTTACAGGATACTTGGAGTTTGCTTTTGCCATCCAGCACAGCAAAACATGTCTGAGCATGAAAGTTTGGGGTGTTTAGGCCCAAAGCTGTGTTGGTTGAGTGAGTGGGAAATTTTCTGTTCAGTTCAATTCAGTGAACATTTAATGTCTGCCAGTCATATGCCTGGTCCTGGTAGGTACTGGGGACACAAAAGGTGAATAAAACAGCTTGCAGTCCACTGGGACAGACAGGCATATAAACAATTCACCATAGTATTGCGTGCTAAGGGGCTGTAATAACAATCTGCATAAAGTACTTTGGTGCATAAAAGAGAGTGCAAATACTTTATGTGTGTGTGTGATGGTGGTGAGGTTCTAGGTAGTATAGTAGTCTTTCACTATGTAGACGAATGGATTTGAAATAGGTCATACAGGTGAAATTGTTTTTTTATCACTAAAATACATATAACATTCTCTCCACCAAAGTTTAGTAATTAGGCACACTCATTTTGGACTCTTCCTGGATGTAAAGATAGCTTCATGGGTAGACTCTGGTCATCTTATCTTTAATCATTCAGAGTTACTTATTAAATGCTTAAATGCAAATCATCTGTGTTCAGGAGTTTATTAAGGAAAGTTGAATAAACTTAGTCCTTTATAGGGTGATGATTTTCAACCCTCTCCCAACATGTTTCACACATTTGTTTAAAAAAATTATGTACAGTTGAATATTATTATTAGAGAGAAATAAAATAATAGCAGACATAACCTTAAAAATTATCTAATCGACCTCCCACATTTTATATGTAGGAAACTAAGGACTTAATTGGTTAAATGACCTGTCCAAGGCTACACAGCCCATCCATAGGGCAGGGCTGGATGAAGAGATGGGGATGTATAAAGATCAGGTTCTCTGACTGCCCAGGCCCAGGCTTTTTCATGTGATTAAGACTCAGTTGTTCCTATATGCCCAGAGTTTAAGTATGTTACAGATCATGCTTCTCATGTTTGCTACAATCAAGGTTTAGAAAAATTTATCTGATTAAGCTAGAGGCAACATGGTATAGCAGAGTCAGATGAACTGCCACTTAGCACATTAACATCATAGCTTCCTTCTCCAGCTTTCCTTCTCTCTATCATAATGGGGAAAATAATCTATATTTTATTGAGTGATGAAACTGTTAAATATAAAAGCTCCTAGTGGTGTTTGGCTTTTAATTGTCACCAGTATCTTTTCTTTTTATATATGTGAGTATGTGGATCAAATGAGATGATAGAATAGAAATCACTCTGAAAGTACCACATTCTATACAAACGAACATACGTATCTATTAAATTAGTTTCCTTCTCTTCACTTTTTCCTTCTCTCCTCTATAACTAGTTTGTTGAATGGCAATTTTACTTCATTAAAGTGGTTAGAGAACTTAATAATTATTTTACTAAATTCCATGATTCTCTAGTAATTGAGATAGTGTATGTTCTCTTGGGGAAGGAAAGATGATAGAGGTGTTGGTAGCATTCTGATAGTGTTCAAGGAGTTAGCAACCTCAGACAGACATATTAGCCCTGATCTAATGTACTTAAAGGCAGTAAAATAAACACATTGAACCAAGATGTATATGGGGGGTATGGTGAAATTTATTAGTCATGTGGAAGTCAAAAGTAAGCATATTTTAAGAACAAAGAGAAGGAAGGATAAGGCCATACTTGGCAGTAGAAGTTGTGTAAGGCTGTTTGACTAGAAATACTGAAGTAATCTGAGAAAATCACAGTGACAGTAGGAATAGAGAGTAATAGGTGTTTGTATACAGGATATTTTGATAATCTCTACTTGAAATTCCACCTACAAGAAGGATATATGTTGGGAAACTTCATAAAGTGGTAACACTGTCACCCTGACAGTTCTTGTAACCAGAACATCATCTTTCCTTCTTTGAATGTCTGGCCATCCTGTAAGATTTCTTTTTGGCAATTAAATCTAAGAATGTTGATTACTGGTAAGTGTTTTGTATAATGCAAGGTTCATCCTAAAAATACAGTAGAGCAGTGATTTACAAAATAGCACCTACACCCATAGGACATGCCCACTTATTTTCAGTGACATTGGTTTCTCATTCTGGTTTACCCAAGCTGAGTTTTATAAGAAAGAACGATTTTTGTTTGAGTTCTCAGCCCAATGTTTAACTTGAACAGATCACACATTTGACTTTTCTTTGATGTTTAATATTACTAAAAGGTATGTAATAAAGCATTCTTTATTAGGATTAGCCAACTTTTAAATTAATTATTATTTTAAAATTCATTTTCTTGAATTTCCAGAGTTTTAATACTTTGGGTGTTTTAATAACCGAGATTTGAATAAGGCCACATATACTATCATCTCATAACTCTCTAGTTAAATTATGCCAGTCTGTGAAGTGTTTAGTAGTTTGGCTTGTAGTAGTAGTGTGTACTGGGGTTTTGTTGTCATAGTTCCAAGAGTCACATTCCCAGCATAGCAGGGATGGATGGTGATGCTGACTGTGCAAAGCTTTGTGGAGAACCCACTCCATCCCTTTCATATTTTTACTCTCTCTGCTTGTAAGGGCGGCTGTTTTAGTACAAGAACCAGGTGTGAAGCAGATCGGAGGGCAGTCTAAGTGAAGCACCTGTGCCCTGATTGTCCAGGTGTGCGATTCAGGCAGTAACTAAGAAGGAAGGTTGACTGGAAGTTTGAATAATCAGTCATCTCACTGCCAGCTTAACCAGAAAGGCACATAGATGAACTGGAGTCCTGAACAGTTTGGACCATCTCTGCTAAATACTTCAATGCAATAAAAGAACAACTTCCTTTTTATAACATATGTTCCAAATTGATATACCCTTACTGCTACCCAGCAGACTCATGTCTTCTGACATCCTCAGCCCCCTTTTCTCTCCCTCCTTTCTTTCTGCCCAGAGACTCATATATTCTTGCTTTAAATGATTCTCATTTGTACAATTTATTAAAAAAATAAATAATTGTTATACCAAATAAAGGCTGCTAAAAAGTATGCACTTTACTGAAATACCACCTTAACACATTTTCCCTAAAGTGGGTTAATAAAGTCCTCTGATGGTTATTGGCCACTGTTGGAGATTTTATTACTTCCTGGTGTTCCAGTAACCATGGTTATATTTCTCTGAACTATCAATGCTTGACTTGAATAATCAGTTGGTTATTATTATTGTTACTAAATATTTACAGGACACCAAAGTAGTGAATAGTATACAAAACATATACAACACTTACCCCATGAACTAAGTAAGTAGAATGATTCATGAAGATGAAGCTTGGGGCAGGAATAAGTCTGGGCTTAAGGGAGAAATAAATGAGAGCAGGGAGGAGGAACCCCAGGAACATTTGCCATTGGTCATTTTGGGAACACTTACGTAGTCCAGTGTATTTCTTAGGGCTATCCGTAATTTTAGTTCATTCAATTGAGGTTTATTTATTTAAGGATAATGTGGTTCCAAGAAGTCTGTTTCCAGGGACTATAGTTTGAAGCTCCTGTTACCTTAAAAGTATGTCCTGACTCCTGAAGATGCACTGTCTGGCTAGTATGGTTGTTTGTCATTGTGATCAATAAAGACTGCTTTGATTTTGGAGTGATTTATCCTGAGTGTTAACTGCTTACAACTGCACAGAAGAGGCAGGGTTCATGTTTTGGCTCCTGTTCAGCTGGGGGAACTTGAGCTCCCTTAGTCCTTTCAGAAAGCCTGACTAGGAATCTGGTATCATGGCAGGAATGTTTTAGTTAGATTCAGGAAGTGAGGATACAAATGTCAGAGTAATTAAGATTGACAGACTAACTAGATTATTGCTTTTATTTTTAAAAAATCCAAACTGCTCTTTAAATTATTATGGCTCTATTAAATACGTTATTTAAAGTTTGTTATTCGTATTTCAAGAGACTTGTAGGAATAAAACCTTCTATAAGTTGTTTTTATTTTCTTTTGATTTCTTCAGTGTCCTTAATTTCTAAATTTTACAGTTTTTCAAAAGCAAAATTTTACAATGCAATAAAATCCCCGCACCCTCCTATGAAAGGAAATATGGTTTTTAAGCTTTACCTTGGTAACTTTTGTACCCTCTGGATGTTTGGAGACATTTTCTTTTGAAATCTGAACTTGACTAGAAAGCATCATTACTTAAATGATTATTTTCATGTAGAATTAAGTATTTCTCACTGAGTAAGGATATAGTAAATTTAAAGTGAGTTAATTTACATTAAAATAGTTTAATGCTGAGCAAAGTCAGCACTTTATAAGCATACTTTTGATATTTTGTAGCTCATTCTTCTCAAAATGATGCATTTGGGCTAGTCCTCTCTCTTGGGAATACTGTATTTAGGTGTGGGTGTTGAGCCTACGGCCACTTTAGTGTTTCGTATTTAGAACAAACCTATCGTTTCTACTATTACTGATCATGGAGATAATTTAAAAGTTTAAATACCTTTACCTTGACTATTTTAATACTATATTTTTTACCCAAGTGTGATAACTAACCTGTGGCAGTTACTCTAGGAATTTAAAAAAATCCTGATATTTAATTTTGAGGGTGTTTTATGAATAACTTGTAGCTTTTGAAAAATTAGATGCATAAAATACTTTAAAATCCAAGACACTTTAATCAGAGTACTGAGTTAACTTTGGTCTGCCTGCAAGGGAGACAAGAGTATGTACTCAGAATTTTGTGGCAACAGCTTAAGTGTGATTCTCCTTATTTTCATTCCCAGCATACCCAAACTTCTTGTTTTTGTGGAGGGAAAATACTTTATCCCAGGATGGCAGTGGAGAGATGGGAAAGCATCTTTCCTTTTAAATGGAGGAAGATAGATTTCTCAGTGTAACATCGGACTTCATTAACTAAAACTTCCTTTACATTGTAGGCCCTGAATGGGTGACATACTTTCTGCAGTAATTTTTAGAAATGGCTGTTCTCTAGTTTCAAAAGAGATGACTGTAACCTTTTAAGTTTGGAATTTTACAGAGATTGAAAAAAAACTTAGCACCTAATGAATTATGTGTAGTTGTCAGGATGTGGTATCTGTTAAAATGTAAACTTCCTCCTCACTCCCTTTAAAATTAAAAAAAAAAGTATAATAGATACAAAGGAATATTTGTAATATGTATATGAATTATAAAGCAAAACAGTACACTTCTGTACCCACTATTTGCCTTAAAAGTATAGCATTACCCGTCCATACCTTTGGAGCCCTTTGTGTGCCCTTTCCGAACACCTTTACTTTACTACCTGCTTCCCACTCGCTGCAGAAGTTACCAACACCCTGAGTTTTTTAGTAATCATTTCCTTACCTTTAATTTTTTATTCTATTTAATATTCTGCCTACTTTATATATTGTAACTTGCTTTTTTCCAGTTTTTCCCCTTTAAAGAGTAATGTATTTTGAGATTTATCAAAACAGATGTGGTCGCATTTTCACAGAAATAGTACGAATAGTCCTAAAATAACTGTGGAACCACAAAGAACTCCAAATAGCCAAAGTAATCTTGAGAAAGGAAAACAAAGCTGGAGGCATCATGCTCTCTGTTTTCAAACTATATTACAGAGCTGTAGTAATCAAAACAGTATGGTATTAGTGTAAAAACACATATAGAACAATGGAACAGAATAGAAAGCCCAGAAATAAACTCATGTATTGATTTATGACAGAGGATCCAGAATATGCAATAGGGAAGGTATAATCTCTTCAATAAATGGTATTGAGAAAACTGGACAGCCATATGAAAAAGAATGAAACTGGACTATTATCTTACACCACACATGAAAATTAACTAAAAATGAATCAAAGACTTGAAGATAAGACCTGAAACCATTAAATACCTAGAAGAAAACATAAGCAGTAAGCTCCTTGGCATTGGTCTTGGTGATAATTTTTCAGGTCTGACCACAAAAGAAAGGCAAAAATAAACAAGTGCCACTACATCAAACTGAAAAGCTTTTGTACAGCAAAGGAAATGAACAAAATGAAAAGGCAGCCTACTAAATGGGAGAAAATACTTGCAAATCATACATCTGATAAGGGGTTAATATTTAAGTTATATGAAGAACTCATACACCCCAGTAGCAGCAAACGAAACAATCTGATTTAAAAAATGGGCAGATGATCAGAATAGACATGTTTCCTAAAGAAGACATACAGATAGCCAACAGGTACATGAAAAGATGTTCAGCATCACTTATAACCAGGGAAATGCAAATCAAAACCACAATGAGATATCACTTCACTCCTTTTAGAATGGCTGTTAAAAAAAGGCAAGAAATAACAAGGTTGTTAAAGATACAGAGAAGAGGGAACCCCCGTTCACTATTGGTAGAAATATAAATTGGTCTAGCCACTGTGGAAAAGAGTATGGATGTGTTCCTCAAAAAATTAAAACTAGAACTTCCACATGATCCAGTAATTCCACTTCTGTATATTGATCCAAAGAAAATGAAAGCACTAACTTGAAAAAATATATATATCCCCATGTTCATTGCAACATTATTTACAATAGCCAAGATATGGAAACAGCCTAAGCGTCCCTCAATGGATGAATGGATAAAGAAAATGTGTGTGCGCGCACACACACATACATTGGAATATTATTCAGCCATGAAAAATGAAGTCTCACCATTCATGACAACATAGATGGACTTTGAAGTCATCATGCTAAATGAAATAAGTCAAAGACAAATACTGTGTAATCTCACTTATATGTGGAATCTAAAAAACAAACAAAACCCAAGCTCATAGATACAGAGAACAGAGTGGTGGTTTTCAGAGGTTAGGGATAGATGGGTGAAATGGGTGAAGGGTGGTAAAAGGTACAAATTCCCACTTATATAATAAATGGGTAATGGGGATAAAATGTACAGCATGGTGACTATGGTTAAAAATACTGTATAGTATAGTTGAGAGCTGCCAGGAGAGTGGATCTTCACAAGAAAAAAATTTTGAAACTGTATGGTGACGGACGTTAACTAGACTTATTATGGTGATCATTTCACAGTGTATTCAAATATCAATTCATATACACCTGAAACTAATATAATGTTATATGTCAATTATACCTCAATTTAAAAAGAAAAATGTGATTGTAGTCCATTTATTTTCACAGCTGTATAGTATTCTGCCGTACGAGTATGTCACAACTTATTCAGTCTGATGTTGATTGATACTTGGGTTGCAAGTTTTATATTACAAAACTACTTTAAATGTTATTTTTTATGTCTTCTGGTACATATGTGCAGGTATTTCTTTAGGGTCCTCCTACCCTTCCTCTTGGTGTGGAAATTTCTTTTAATCTTTAACTTGAAATATTAGGAATTTACGTTAAGGTGTCCCAAAAGATCTTTGGGACTTAGTTATTTGAATGACTCTTGCCAAAGTCTAAGTAACCACATCAGGTTCTTTTTTTTTTATAACTTTTTTATTTTGAAATAATTTTAGATTTACAGAAAAGTTGCAAAGATAGTACAGAGAGTTTCCATATGACCTTTACTCAGCCTCCCCCACTGTTGATGTCTTACATAACCATGGTGCTTTTATCAGAACTAAGAAATTTTCATTGGTACACTACTATTAACTAAACTACAGACTTTATTCAGATTTCCCCAAGGTTTCTACTAATGTCCTTTTCCTCTTTGAGCATCCAGTCTAAAATACCATATTACATTTAGTCATCATGTTCCCTATTCTCCTCGAATCTGTGATAGTTTATAGGGTCTTTATTGGTATTTCTTTATCTTTCATGACCTTCACACTGTTGAAGAATACTGGGCAGGTATTTTTGTAGATGTCCTTCAATTTGAGTATTTCGATGATTTTCTCATGATTAGATTGAGACTGTGCATTTTTTGCACGAATATTACAGAAATAATAATTTGCACTTCTTTCATCATTTTAGGGGGACACATGATATCAACATGACTTATTTTTGGTTATGCTAACCTTGATCACTTGCTTAAGGTGACATCTGACAGGTAGCTCTACTATAAAGCTACCGTTGTTTTGATTTTCATTAGAAGGGAGTTGTTAAAGTCCAGCCCATACTCAAGGGGAGGAAAATTAAGTTCCACTTACTGGAGGGAGGAGTATCAAAATATTTGTAGATGTGTGCTAAACTTACTAGTTGCATATCTAGAGAGAAGATACTTTGAGGCTGTGTAAATGTTCTATTTATCTTTAAAGCTTCACCTACTGATTTTATCATTTGTCATGTCTCTTGCCTGCAGCAAATATTACTGTGGCTGTTATAATGATTTTTACCCTTATCTCCTCTACATTTATTAATTGGCATCTTCTGTGAGGCAGACATGTCCATTTGTTCTTTATTTATTCAAGAATTTATATAAGTATGGACTCAGATATATATTTTATTCTTTGATTTATAATCTAATACTGATGTTATACATTTTGTTGTTCAAATATTTATTTTGCCTGCCGAGGGGACTCTTACAGGATGGGACAGTTCCCTCAATTTTTTTAAAGGACTTCCTTTCTGGCACTGTCAATATTTTCTTCATCCCCAGCCATAGAATCAGCCTTTTTCCAAGAAGCTTGGCTTCTTTATTAGAGAATGGTATTTAGGAACCAAGATCTAGGTGTTTCTTGTTTTTTTACACAGGTGTTTCCTTGAAAAAAATGTAGAGCCTTCTTTGGTTTGCATTTGTTTATCCTGAAAGTCTTTTTTTTTTTTTTTTTCCCTGAGAGAAAAGTGAGATTCCTGTGATGGCAGAAAAGTTAAATTTTGTGTTAATATTAGCAGTAGTAATTAAAGTAATCAGACATGTTACTACATCACATATTTCTAGTAATGAGAAGTAATTTCATATTTTACCTTTTCTAATTCATGATACTTTGGTGAAAAACTTGAAAAGTGTTATATTCGTTTTCTCTAATTATTATTTTCTGCCTGGGATGTAATTGAGAATAGTGAAGCAAGGATAAAAGAAGGGTAGTTGAAGCTGCTAAGCTAAATCCACCAACATCCCAGACTCAAGCTTAAGCACTTAATTCATAGATGAAAACCTCAGGCCTATGCCTAGCCCTCTTTTACTCTTATTTATATGCAGCGTTAACAGTGATGGTTATCTAATATCCAGACGCCTAGATGTAAACTAGCAGTTTAGAGGAACTAGAGAGAATGCAACTGCTAAGCAAAATGTCAGCCTGAGAAGGGTACCTGAGTGCTACAAGGAGATAGGGAGAAAAAGAGCAGACGGGGCACTTGGCCAGCAGGACAGTGCAGTGCTCTTTAGCTAAAGGGCCGATAACCTGGCTGAGGGAAGCTGTGAGGGCATTACTGGGAGGACGTAGTACAGTAAATGTTCATAATGATAATAACCTTGAGCCATCAAGCAAGTATTAAATTAGATTTTTTTGATACTGTTTAGGAAGCTAGGGAAGTGTTAATACATTTTCGAAAGGTTTTCATCAACCTAGTAAAATGAATATTCAGGAATAAACCTTCCCTCAGTTTTTTTTAGGCAGAATCTTTTGTTCTTTAGAATTATCAAGAAGACAAAGTTTTTGGACATGAGTACTACTGTTTTAGTAAGGTCATGATTAATGAAAATCAGATCCTCATTTAATCTGATTATGCTAGTTTAGTCTTTCCTTAAGGTATCAACCTTTCATTTCTGATTTTCTTTAAAAATTATATCATTAGTACGGATGTCATTGTAATACCGGGAGAATTCAGTTTCACAGTAAGATCTAATGTATCAGAGGCCTTCTCGAAAAGAATATGTAAATATTATTTTCATGTATTTATTTAGGAAAATAAACTTTAAGGAAGAATCATCCAAGAGAATGAAGTGGGATTCCTTAGCTTTTTAGAAAATATTTTAAGGCTAGTATTTCTCTAGGTTTTTTTCACTTATTTAACAAAATGAAGATATTTGATATGTAAAATTGTTTTTGTAAACTTAGACTTGTGGGCTGTACTTAAATAAGTTTCTTATTCTCAAGAATGGATAATATAGAGCAGAATGTGACCCCCTGGGCCACAGACCTGTTCCCTTCCGTGACCTGTAAGAAACTGGGACACACAGCAGGACGTGAGCGGTGGCGAAGCTTCATCTGTATTTGCAGCCGCTCCCCAGCGCTAGCATCACCACCTCAGCTCCACCTCAGATCGTCAGGCATTAGGTTCGCATAGGAGCACTGGTCCCTGGTACTAAAAAGGTTGGGGACTGCTGATATAGTGTTTCTTGAGCTTGGATAAGTATGGTTGCTTCCACATATGTGGATACTTTGATAGGTATTTCAGTTGCCTCTAAATGTCTTACAAATAAGCCGAATATACGTATTAAATACAGTTAAATTAATTCTTTTAAAAAGTCCTGGAAAGTCTGTTACAAACCAAAGGAAAAAAATAATTTGAGGCAAAAATCTTAAGTTTTCATTTGTATTTTGACAGTAAATATATATATAATTTTTTCTGGTTGCTTTTGACTTCTTTAGAATCTAAAAAATTTAGAGTTTTGAGGGTCAACGGAGAGATTATAAGGAAGCCCTTTACCTAAATAAACGAATAGATAACAGATCCTGAACTCTGAAATACTCTGAATAATTTCATGCATATTTGGGGGGGAGCATCTGGTGCTTTTTTTCAGATTCTCAAGGGATCTATGACATCTCCCCCCCACCCACAAAAGAGGTGAGGGACTAGATATGAAAATGAAGCCAAAGACTCAAGGTCAAGCAGCTAATTAGTAGCAGAACTGGGATTAAAACTCAAAATCTGTGTCTGAGGATTGTCAATTCTCATTTCATTTTACTGACAATCCTCAGACACAGATTTTGATTCCAAAACATACATTAAACCACTATGTACATAATTGCTACTTAATTAGCACTCTTTCACATTTGAAGCAATTTGGGTTTACATTTCTTGTTTAAAATGAACAGTAAAAAATTTGGCACCAGAGTTATATTAAAAAATTTTTTAGTTCTAAAGTTTGATAACATTGGGTCATTATTATTAATAAACAGCTTTTTAAACAATTATTAGATAAGGAAAGAAAAATTGTGGTTGGCGCCCTGGACCAATACCTGTGTTTTTCTGACTCTTTAAAGTCACTATCACCACCCTACAAAAATGCTCTCCTAGGCTAAAATGGAGTATATCTGTTCATTTATATCATAAATACTTTGCTTTCAGGAGAAATAAATACAATCAAAATGTTATTTAAAGCAGTGTATATTTAGGCAGAATCTTTTGTTCTTTAGAATTATCAAGAAGACAAAGTTTTTGGACATAAGTACTGGCACTTTTCTGAGATTTTGAAAAAGTCACACTTAAACAGAGTTATTATCAAGTAATAAGAGTTTCTCACTGACTACATATGCTTCCTGGGTAGGGCACATGATCGTTTGTTTTCAGACTTTGCTATCTTTTTAAAAAAAAAAATTTAATTAAGTTTATTTAGGGTAACATTGGTTAATACAATTATATAATTTTCAGGTGTACATTAACAGACTTTGCTATCTTGCAGTTTCTCACACTAGAACAATGTGGTAGAGTACTCAGATTTCATTTAACCTCTCTACTGAATAAAAATTTTTACTTTTTTATTCATCCATTCATTTATTCACTCAATAAATATTGAACATATATCATATGCCATATATTTATTCTAGATGCTTCTAAGTGTCACTAGGACCTTCACAGTCCTTCCTTTGTAGGACACCAGGACATCTTTCTCTTTGTATTATGGAATAAACTCTAATGCAGGATTTGCATGGTAAACTCTCAAAGATATATTTGAGCTTTGCCACTCATATATTTTGAAGATTTGGAGGTAAAATATTGTAAAACTTTTCTTGACCATTATGGGTAAAAGGTGTGTGATATTCTGGTGAATCAAACATTAATAGATATTTCTAGTTGAGAGAACGCAGGATGAACTTTTAACTGTAATTGTGGTGCAAATAACAGCGTTATTTTCTTTTAGATTGCATTATAGGAAGATTGACTTTCAACAACGGGCTTACTTTTCCCAATAAATAATTGGTTCTTTAACTGTAGATGGTGGATACTGATGATGAGGCGTCTCTGGCCTTTAAGGCACTCATGTCCGAATGGGCTTAAACTCCTGAAGAAAGGTCACAAAAGACTTTCAGTTGGCTCATACTGATTTATGATTTCTAAATTCTCAGTTGAGCCTTTGGTTCTGTTTAGCGACCCTGCTGCTCATCTTGAAATATGTTTTCTTTTTCTTTTTTTTTTTTTATAGCTGTTCTTGACCTTGTACCTTTTAGTACCATTTTTCCTTAAAGTTCTAGTAAATAAAGTTCAACAGGAGTCCCTTTATTGTATGAGTTCTTAGATCTGTTACCATTCTGATGTGCATTCTGAATCCCCAAAAGGATGGTGCTGGATGCAACTTAATCCAGACTTATATGACCTTAGGAGCCCCCGCCCTTTAGTGAATACTTGTTAGCATATAGAACAGAATTTGGGCATTTGATGTCTGTACTGTTCCTCTCATTTATTTCTGAATCCAACTCTGATCTGTCTTCTTTGCTATCAGTTGCCCGATAGTCTAACCACACCTCTCAAAACTGGAACTCTTGTGTTATTCGTGGCTGCTTCCCTGGAGACTTGTACATTGCCTGTTACCAAGTTTGAGGATTAGGGAAGTGGTTGTTGAGTGGTATAGCTACTCATGTTTATAATAATGGATAATGTAATGGAAAGAATACAGCCTTTTATGTGGTGAAGGCAGACAAGATACCTGATCCATTTGTTTCATTTCATTTTTAATGGGCTTTCCTTTATGTTTCTAGGTTATTCTATATTTTACACATTTTGCATAGATAAACTTCACCTATACTTTTATGCAATCTGAGATTTGTTAGATTCAGTTGAGAACACATCAAAAAGATAAGCCTTAGGAATCTGTTTTAGGCAAATGGTTAAAAATTATGTAGATAAAATTTGTTTTTACTCCTTTTTTTATATTGAATTTCAGAGTTTTAAAAAATTGTCCCCACATGCCAGTGTCATATATGTGATTGCAGCTATAGCAGTATTTATCCTTTTTCTCTCCCCATCCCTGAGCCACATAGCTTCCAAATCCTTTGAAATGACCATTGTTTCAACTTTGTAGCAGCCAGGGCAGGTAAAAAGTCTTGAGTTAAGTGAGTGTGGCAACTGCCATTCTTCATCTTATCTTGGGTAGCTCTCCATTACTGCTGCCTACCTTTATAATTTTTTAGAAATCATCTAATATAATGTATTTCCTTGAGAGAAGAAAACAAGAAATAGATACTCAGTAACTTGCCCTTCAGGCTAATGTTAGACAATGGCTGGAATGACAACCAGGGGCCGAGTCTCTCTCTTCCTTGTCTTACCTTGAGTGCTGTAAATCATCTTTTTCTTTGGAGTGTGGCTGAGCCATAAAGAGGGATGAGCGAGCATCCATTGGTTAAGGAGAGCCTGGGAGTATGGTGCTGTTGCCAGTGTAGTCTGGGCCAGTCAGTAGGACGATGACCACATTGAAGGCTGTCAGTGTTTGCACTTGGTGTGTGGTTATTACCAGGCTTCCAGAACATGCCCTGGACATCTTTTCTGTGGCAAAGTCTTTACTCAGAAAGACTTTGAGCACTGTTTCAATTTTAGTGAAAGCACTTTTTTCTTTTAGCAATTTATGTTTATTGTAGAAATTTTAGAAAAATACACTCACCACACCAAGCAAAACAAGGAAAATTAAAAATCATCTAATCACAGTACTCCAAGATGTGGGTGGGAATGTCTTATAAGTTTCATCCATATTTTGAACAGATAACTTCTTTGCTTCTCTTTTATCACTATGTACTTAGGAAAAAATCTGTCATGTATTCAAAGTATACATTCTTACCTCACTGTTCTTTTAAAAAGATACACACAGAGCATGGATGTTTTTCTTCTCAGCTGGATATCACAGCCAGGGAAATAGCAATACCTACAGCCCTGGCAGGGCTAGTGTTCTTGTCATTCTTTGAGGAGAACAGGAGTTCTGACTTCACTCTGCCTGTCAGGCCATAAATTACTAAAAACGAAAAGCTATGGGCATTTTTTCTTCCACAACAAGAACTGGTAAGTTTCCTTAGTGTTGCATCCAAGTTTCAGTTAGTCTCCAGTTCAGTGAGGAGATGGACTTGAGATATAAAAACAATTTTACATACATTGTCGTGGAAGACAAACATTAGGGATAAAAAAGGTGTTTTTTTATTTCAGTAGAGATCATCAAAACTAGGAGTGAAAAATTATTGAAACGAGAAGATATTTTAAGACAAAATTAAAGCTTCTAAGACCTTTTTTGGGGAATCAAATCTTTTCTGTTTGAAATCAAATCTCATTTTAAGAATGTGCAATGTAAATCAGGAATAAATGAATAAAAAATGATAGTAGTTACATTAATTTGGAAGTATGAATGTATTAGAATATAATTATAACAACAACAAACCCCTGTCCATTATTGTAATAGAAAAGCTGGTGTGCTCTTGGGAGCTTGGCATTTCCAACATCGTGCATACTCACACTAAGAGCCTAGAGTTTCAGTGTACTTGTTGGAAATACTGAGCTGCCAAGATCACGTGACATTTCTATTACAATAATGATGATAGCAGACCTTCCATAAAAGAAGTCCTTGTGGTGGTTTACATACATTGTCAAGTCTAATCCTTACAGCAGTCCTGCAAGATAAGTATTATTAATCCCTTTTTAGAGATGCGAAAATCAAGGCTGAGTTACTTGTCTATAGTCATTTAACTGAGATGTGTTGGAATTAGAAGGAACACTGATATTGGTTTAAAAGGTTCTAATTCTTTCTAAAATCCTACCTCATCTTGTGTTATTCCGCATATTCTGTTGCCTCTGACTTTCTCATATAGGGTACACTTTGCCTTGGGCAAAAAAATCTGTTACTAAAATTTTTGCCAATATATTTTTTCATTAATTGAATTGTTTTGAATACACAAAGAATCTTCAATTATGAGGAGTCCTACGGGACTTGTAAAGCAACCTCTTTGTAAAGGTAAATACTCTCCGATTAGTTGTTTTTTAATTCTTATATTTTAATTTAGATTTTTAATGAAGGTTTTACTTAAAATAGGATGGTATAGCTGTATTAACAATTATGATAGAAATACATATTTGTTACTATAAAGTTCTTTTTTTCCCATTTTTTTCTTAATGCTCAAACCAGTTTAATATACCATACCAGACTTCTTGGAATGGGAATCATTTAGGTTACATAATAAGCTAGAAATTGTATATATTATTTATATCACAAGTTATATATTCTTTACTGTTCTGTTTACTGTTTAATTAAACATATTCTGACTAGAAAAGGCTCCTTTAGGCTGTAATTATAATCTATGTCAGTGGTCCATGGACCAACAGCAGCAGCAGCAGCAGCAGCATCACTTGGGATGGAGGTGTGGGGCCCAGCAGTCTGTTATAATAAGCCCTCCAGGTGATTCTGATGCATATTCCAGCTTGAGAAGCACCAATCTGTATGTTCCACATACCAAGAGTGTAAGAGGATTTGTGTGTTCTTTCATCTAACAAATGCTTCTTGAGTGTTTTCCTCCAGGACAGTCCTCTGTGACAATGATGCCATAGACCTCTGCTGTCTCCGAGAGTGTCACAGACCTCTGCTTCCAGCCTAACTCATGAGAGAGGAGTGGACTCTTAGAAATAGTCTTTTGTTAAGTATAAAGTATCCTGGGCTTGGGGCCAAAGCATTTCATCACTTGTGACTTCTACAGTGCAGGGTGGTATTGCTCTAAGAGCCCTGTGAATTCCTTCATTTGACACAGTTACAAGGGCCTGGTCTATTCTAAGAGCTATGCTGGATCCTTGGGCTATGGAGATGAAAGACAGTGTCCCTGCCTCCAAGGGTCCTAAAACCTAGCAGTGTTTACTCAAGTGTCTGGTTCTGTTCATTTGCCTCATCCTTTTAAATTATTTATGTATTGATGTGAAAAGATTTATTTCTGCAAGTTCATCATTGGGATTTTGGAAAACCCATGTTCCTACCAGTCCTTCAGAGGCCTGCTTAATACAGAGTATTCCACCACTACCTTTCAGAGAGAACTTCAGCTTCTTGACTTGTAAAGAGAGTAGTGTGATGCTTACTCTGTAGGATGGTTGTGAGAATTAAATTCGATAGAGCCTGGGAATGAGGTAAGGCATTAGGAATCCGTTAGGGCCAAAATGCCGGGCCTCACATTGGAATTGAGGAGTCAGGCCGGAGCTCCAGGGTATGGGTGGAGGAATTTGACTGCTGAGGCTTGCATTCTCCTCTTCTAGGTCATGCACTCTTTTTCTCTTACCTCTTGGGTCTGGTAAACAGGATTAGTCTCCAGAGTTTCTCCTTCACCTCTACTCCTAAAGCAAATAGCCAAGCATTTCTGAAGGTTGTTTTGCTGTAAGCAACAGTAGGAAATAAACTGGTGAAAGGATTTTCTGTCCTCTTCCCTATTTAGGCCTAGCCCTGGGAAGTAAGACAAAGGTGTGTAGAGGTGTTAAGAATTGGTGTTTGGGCACTGCAGAGCTATAAACTTAATATGCACTTCAGAATTTGGGGGCACAGGTGAAAGGCCAAGTGAGGAAGAGGAGGGAGCACTGAACTATAGGAGCAACATTAGGGGTTATGCAGACAGGGAGCCTGGCTGATCTGGCCTTTAAGAAGAGTTAAGGCTGGAGCTGCTTTGCTTGTAATAGAAAATGTTGGCATTAGAGAAAGTGGAATAAAGTGGAATTTAAAAGACTGGGGCAAAGAATTTAAATTCTTAAGCACCTTGCGGCTATATATAGTTGTATAAGTAACTCAGAGTCAACCAAACTTGTTTCCCCACCCAGAATCTGAGGCTGGGCAGTGATTGTTTCCCTCATTTGTGGAAAATTATTTGATGGTAATGGTGGTGGTGGGGAACCCTTATGAACTTCAGAATTTGGGATGACATAGAGTGATGTGATTAAAAAAAAATCCAGCACATCCCCCTTAAACTAGTGTTCCTTCTAGATGCTCATTGCAGAAAGCTAAATTAGTGGTTAAGTGTCTTTTTCAGAAATAATTTTAATTAACTGTCTAATGCCATTCATATGTAATGGTCATTCTGATCATACAGCTCCTTGTATGAGTTGGTGCATGAGTCTACATTAATGAGAAAACAAAACCAGGACCAAACAGAATGCTACTGGAAACTCTTGGGCCCATCCAAGACACACTCCGTTAATTTTTACGTTACTTATATGATGTGCTGTAGTGTACAGTCTGGTGTTTGCATTAATTTGCCATTGTCTTTTTCTCAGATATTAATGAGGTGTAGGAATGATTCCATTCCAAATAGGCATTTTTAAGGTGGACTTAAAAATAAAGCTTTTCCTTTAAAAAATAATTTTCTGAAAGATGGAAACCACTTCATTAGTGATTACCAGCAAAATCGCCTAATGTCTTTCTATAAGCTGTTTAAGCTTAGTATTAGAAATTAGAGCTAGAGGATTTAGTTAACTAGCTCACAGGATGCAGTCTCTTTAATTTAGGATTTCCCTTTGAGAAAATGATGTAGTTGAGAAGGAATATTGTATTTTAGGTAAGTTAGTTTTTGAGTTTATTGCTTCTGTCTTGGGCCCTTAACGTGCCAGTTGCTGATCTAGAAATTAAGCACAATTTGAATTAAAATGTTTTGTTTTTTAAATTGATGATTGCAACATGGCGAGTTGGATTTTGTGTGCTGTAGTTCTACAGCATTAGGAAAGGTAAAAGTTCGGTTTTGGGGGGCAATGATTAACTCATCTATTTTACTAGAGACACGTAATAAGGTATTAGTTACTATACATTTAGCCAGTGCAGTGGATTTAGTTAACCAATGAATACTTTGTTATGAGAGTGTTAAATGTTAACACTTTTGTGTTTTTTAGACTTGGCTTTAATAACATACAGAAAAACCTCCCACAACCCTTACCACCCTTTCAACCGTAACATTACATTGCCTTGGTTTCTGCCTTTAATTTCCCCAGGGGTTCTTTTTACTTAGGAAAGGGGTAAAAGATGTATTTGTGTAAGTACTACACCAGTGCTTCTGTTAAATTCTTTTTCAACGAAGAACATGTTACTGGAGTGCCTCATGCACACAGTGCATATTTTTCTGAAAAGAATGCTCACTGAAAGCAGTAGTTTCTAGTGTGTATTTTTATTTTATGTCTACTAGTTTATTTTAGCTTAGAAATTTTCTAATGTTTTGAGTTAGTAACCGCTTTTTTGTTAACTGAGCACATATACATATATGCACAAAATGGCCCATCTTTAGAAATTTTTTATGTATTTTAAGACAGTTGTCTTTCCAGTCTGATATTATGGGTCTCCTTGTCCCTTTAAAATGCAACTAAAATCTAACCTTAGGTATGGAAATTCAGCTTTCAAGGAAGGCTTATTTTAGAATAGCAGTGAACAATTAAATATTCGCTTTCTAGAAACCATAATTAATCCTCATTAATGTGAAATTAATTTAGATGATTTGATTATGTGCTCGTGTGAGAAATTTGCCCCTTCCATATTTCTCTGCCGAGTCTTATTAACTACTGACCTACTGAAAGATCCAAGTACAAATAATGCCGTTTCAAAGATGAGTTGGCATAGGGAGTTATTTTTTCCCTTTCTTAACAGCACATTATAATAGCAGTACTTCATCTTTCTGCTCTCATTCTTAATTATTGATGACCTCACAGTCCTTTTGCTTATGAGAATACCTATTGATACTGTGTTTGACTTAAAGCTGAGAAAAGTTAAAATTTATATTTATTAAATAATAATAAACTTAACATAGATAACAGAACTCTATTTCTTAAAAGCCATGGTCCCCAAAGCACAAAATGTTTTAGCGAAAACAATGGCATTGTTTTATATTTTTGAAAATCTCTGTATTGTCTTTTTGGAAGAGAGCTGGATTTTCTTACCTGTCACTATGTTCAGTCTGTTGTGATGTCATATGTCATGTAGCCTCTAGAAAACTTAATGAGAGTGAGTTTAAAAGGTCAGTAACATCTAGGTATAATTATGAAAAAGGTTTTGATCTTGGGGAATCTCTCAAAGGGTCTCAGGGACCTGGCTGTGGGTGTCCCTGGACCACACATTGAGAACCATTACATTATAACACTTTAGAGATACATATGGTGATTCAAAAAAAAAAAAAAAACCTATTTTCAAGTTTCTCTGTATATGAAAGTAACACTCACAAAATTAACTATTTGTGTGCTGGCAGAACTTAATAGGGAAATGGGGAAAGAGCTGGATTGAGCAAAGGTGTACAAACTGGCTGAAGTTTTTTGGTTTTTTCGTCAAACAGCAATGATCATTCTAGTGTTGCCCTACTCACTGCAAACATTCTCAGTGCTCAAGCTTATTTTCCAAGTCATCTCATGAGTGAGATTGCCCCTTCCTCCAGTATTCCAGTAGCATAGAAAAAGAAAGTGTTATGGATGAAGGGAATGTATCCAACACCCCTCTCCTGCTTCTCCAGCTGGAAGGGAAGGAAAGGGAAATAAAATTTAATGAGTTCTTTTACTATGTGCCAGGTGCTTTACATATGTTATTTCATTGCAATCCCAGAACAACCCTGGAGCTATTTCTAGCCACATTTTGCACATAAGTAGAGCAAAACTCAGAGAGGTTCAATAACAAGTCCAGAGCACTCAGCATTTAAGTGACAGAACCTGATCCGAATCAAAGCCTATTACCAAGGCCTATACAACACTGTGCTTTGGTTTCTGCTTTGTTTTTCTTCAGTTCCTGCAGATTGATAATGTGAATGCTAACGTTTTGTTGGGTTCTGTGATGGCATGATGATAAAACAGTTTGACTGCCTAGAGAGGTTTGCTCTTATGGGAGTAACTATCTTTGACAGATTATATTTTGTAAAGTCAAATAAATATATTTGTAAGAAAAGGTTTTTTGTAATTTCTTCAGTTTTAGTTCTTTGAAAACAAAACAGTTAATTTTCTATGTTTTACCACAGAGTGGAAGATTGCCTCTTTTTGTATCCTCATTTCTGTCATATAGGACAGCTAACTATCTCAGAAGGAGATTTTGCCTTTGTGATCCTAAAACAGTTGGTCATCAGGGTTTGTCAGAACTCCAGAAAGGCAAAATCCATCCTCAGGAACATTATTTTTGTTTCGGTCACCCAATACCTAAGAGATAAGACTGCCTGGGGATGGGGAGGAGGGGCTTGGAAGAAAGATGTCTTATAGTCCTCTAGGGATTGTTGAGGGAGGAATTATTCTCCTTGCTTCTCTTGTGGGTGCTCTAATGTGATTTAAGACCCACAGAGAGTGGGTTGGTGGAATTTCAGAGCTTTCTCAAATTGGAGATCCCAAAATATCCTGAAGTAAGGCTTAATGGAATTCCTACATATTGACTCGGTATTGCATAGCCTTAAAAAGTAATGTACCAGCTGTCCCTTACGTGTGTGTATGTAATTTTCCTGTATTTAAAGTAAAGCGTCTCGTCTCTAGCAACATCAACCTAAAAGTAACAGAATAAAAAAAAATAATAATGATAATACAGGTAGGTCTCTCTAAGTATTAAGTCACTGTTACAAAGTTAGTCACATTAGAGGTGCAGCTGACCTGAGGGCAAGGAATATAAGAGAGGCGTCTAGCAGTATAAGAGAGGAATCATCTTGATAACTAACTGATTGTGGAGAAAAGGCTCACTTAAAAAGTACTGCCACCTGCAGTTGTCTGTTACAGGAAGTGCTGCCCCACATGGCCACACTGACTGGTCAGCTGGTTAATGTGGCAGGATAGAAATTACAACACATAGAAATATTTTCAACAAAAATGGTTGGAATTCTTTAAAGTGTTTGGGTACATGAAAGATCATCTAGAATTACTTGGAAAATGAACATTCATGAAACTCCTTGATCTTGGATGATATCAGATTAATATTTTTATTGTAGACTTATAGCGTATCTGGTATATAATAAGGAAAGACTGCCCTTATTAGTCTTCATTTTTGAAATTTTCTTGGGCGTTTACTTTTTAATGACTTTTTCTTCCTGGGAAAATACAGTTAAAATTTTTTAAAATATGATTACATTTATTATGTATCTTTAATTGTGGTTTCCCAAAAACTTCCTGACTAGAAGATCTAAAGGAGGCTGGAATATCCATTCTGAAACTCTGGAAGAAAATCAAAATTGGTAATCTCTATGGAAGAAAACCAAAAGTTACCAGTATTACAGTTCTCAAAATTTCTTGTTGTGAAGCAATAATAACTTGTTTTTAAGGAAATACTTTTTAAATTGATTAATTTGGTAAAAATTATTACACCATTTTTCTCTTTCTACTGTGTTGCTGAATATGAATTATCATGACAAAATTATATTACTCTGAAAGATTCCTTGTAAGTTGAGTAGTGTTTCTTCCAACTCTACAGTCTGATTATCCTCCTTTGAAGATAATAAATGGGGTTCATATGTGCCACATGTGAACTCTAGGTGTCATCTGGCTGTCTTGTCGTGTCACATCTCTGCAGCTTCATGTGCAACACTCCTCCTAGAGTTCCCACTTGGTAAAGATACTTCTCTTTGTGAATGAAGGAGAACCTGAAGAAGCAGTGACCTGCTTGACAAATTTTATTCAAGTAGCATAGATGGTGGCAGACTAAGGGGGAGAGCAAAAGGTTGTTTTGTAGCTTCAAGTTTCTGTTAGGCACTTGAAATCCTGTTGTAAATCTGTGTCCTGGAGGTCCCCAAAGGGAAGGTGGAACTAAATGGATGTGCCACAAAAAAAATTCATGATAACCTTCTCATACACACATGTAGGGAATAGGTATGCGGAGGATTTGTTCCCTGGCCAAACAGGCCAGGACTGACTGGTGGCACTGGTGGTGGGAGGCAGTTTTCAGTTGACTGTATATAGCTTGGCCTACCCAAAGGAGAATTGTTGCCTATATGGGGTAAATGTGTCATCTCTGGACCGTTATAAGCAGTGGCCAAATGGCCATCGGTCAGGGGGATTGTGGGGGTTTCCCATGTGGTTCTAAGTTTAAGCTACAAGGCCTCTGAGGCCTCTTGCCACTTGGTGATTTTTTTTCCCCTTGGTGGGGAGAGTTTGGGGAGGGAGCGCACATGCATGTAGCTACCTAGACTGGTATGTGTGAGATTTGGTGGGTTTTGCAGTTCTACCAGCAGACACTGCTCATACATGTTGCTATACTGGGGTATATGTTATGCATGCTACAGAAAGGAGTATTCATTTTTTAAAATTTTTCTGGTCAATGCCTCTGAAAAGGGACGCCCCTCAGAGTTGCACAGTTGGTTGAAGGAGGCTAGTGGCTGCCTGGAATAAAGGAGGAAGGAAGGGAAGAGTTTGTCAAGAAGAAAGCTGAGCTGGCTTACTCTATTTTGGAAAGTTTATTTTTTAAAGGAAGAAACCCACTGATGAAGAAAACCACTGATCTAGGAGATTTTTGTCCAGTTTACCACAGATTCAGAGTAGAACAATGATGGCTCATTAGTGCTGTGATCTAAGAATTTCCTGTAGATATGGTGGTGGTATACTGCAAGAAGTGTTTTCATATGACTGCAAAATACTTCAGATGTCTGTTGAATACCATTTGTTTTTTTTACTTATAAGGTGCAGAGGAGTGGGAAGGAGGCAGTGGAGTTCGAGTGATTCGAACATTTTTACTTGAAAATAAAAGCTGTCATATTTTTTTCTTGCCTCTGTCAATTACTATACATTTCAAAGAATTGGAGTATTTCATAGCATCTGAATGCAGAAGCTAAACTCTTCTCTCTTTCTCTCATACAGGTTTCCACTTAAGTGGCACAGTAACAGAACCTGCAATACAATCGGAGCCAGAAACCGTTTGCAACGTGGCCATCAGCTTTGATCGTTGCAAGATTACCTCAGTGACCTGCAGCTGTGGAAACAAGGACATATTTTATTGTGCCCATGTTGTGGCACTGTCTTTATACCGCATCCGCAAGCCAGATCAGGTCAAACTGCATCTTCCCATTTCAGAGACTCTCTTTCAAATGAATAGAGACCAATTACAAAAGTTTGTACAGTATTTGATCACAGTGCACCACACAGAAGTTTTGCCAACTGCTCAAAAATTAGCAGATGAAATTCTATCCCAGAATTCAGAAATCAACCAAGTTCATGGTGAGTATAGACAGTCATTCTGTAGATTTCTTCTCTGGATTCTTTTTTGTTTATAAATTCAGTTCTTCATAAAAATGAATTAAATGTGAATTAGGTTATCAACTCTTAGGTTGTGTCGTGAGAGAACTTTAGGTTGTCATGAGAGAATTTTAAGTTTAGTTTTGTATCCAAAAACATTTCTTTTGAAGTAGTTCATGCATTCTACTAGATATCAAGAATTTCATGCTCAGAAAAATTTCTTATTTGTTAAAGCTTGACTCTTATACTTTTATATTTGGTAAAATTTCATCAAATACTAGATGTTAGTTATGGAAAACACTTATTTAATTCACCCATGTCACCTGTTGTCAGTAAACTGATTTGTGCATGCTCAGAATTTTTTTTTTTCATTTTCTTTTAAAATTTACTTTCCAAGGCTAGAACTTTGTGACAGGATACCTTAATTTAAGAAAGTAAATTATTCTTAGAAAAATATTACAAGTTTTTTAGAGAGAATTCAGAATATGGCTGTCATGTATAAGAAATCCCCAAAAGCGTTTCTTTTAAATCTTTTATACATTGAACATATTTATTTGTAAACACATTTTATCAACCATTTATTTTGTACATTGCAAATATGTTGACTCACAAGAATGTATGTGCAGCTTTTCAGATATACACCCACCACCTATATCATATATTACATTAGTACAAGATAAATAATGTTAATTATAGGTTACTGTGCTTTTAAAACATTTAGACATAGTTTTTTAAATATTTAAAAATATGTTGAAGAATGTAACAGTCTTGACTAAGCCAGTCAGTCACTCAGCCTTGTTGCTGTAGGTTTTCTTCAAAGTCATTACTTGATAGAGTAAACATAGGCGTTTAAGGAAAGCAGTTGGAGATCATATCTTTTCAGTTGTGAGATATAACATACAGAAAAGTGCATAAAATGTGAATGTGCAGATTCAGAAGAAGAACCAACACCCACGTCAACAATAGAACATTCCTATCACTGTCCAGTAGAAATATAATGTAAGCCATTTGTATAATTTACAATATTCTCGTAGCCTCATTAAAAAATTAATTTTAATCTAGGTTTTATTTATCTCAACATAGTCAAAATATTGATTCAACATATTCATATGAGTATCACAATATTCATAAATATCAATTCAACAAAAATATTGGTATATTTTACCTTTTTTAAGTCTTTGAAATATTAAGTCTTTGAATCTGGTGTCTGTTTTACACTTAAAGCACATCTCAAATCACACTAGAGCCGCAAAGTGCTCAATAGCCATATGTGTGGGTATTGGTTTGAATAGTGCTGTGAGCATTCTTTTATAAGTCTCTTGGTGCCGTAGATATTTTTCACATGGTTTTTATGTCAGAGGAAAATCCACATAGCCATATTTCTTCTAGTGTTTCCCATATCAGACTTGGCTTTATTAAAGTAGCTATCATAGGGTATGTAAAGCATTTTACTAGGTAGAGTCCACCAGTGTTAAATAACAGGATTGTAAACAACTCTGTCATGGAAGTACCTCGGACCTACCAAAAGCACATGCACTCAAGAACTTTTTTAAGTAGATTTTCGGCTCTGTCATGTCTTATCTGTCTCAACCTTGTTGCCTTGTGAAAATTAAAGCCAGCTCACAATCTTTACAGAGATTTCTCAGGAGCCTGTTTGTGGCTTCTTACTAACTTGTTCATTGGCGGCAAAAGAATAGGATATACCATTTCTTCCAACTTCCATGTATTCTCTTTTTTTCTTTCTTTGTTTCTTAATTCATGTAACCTATGAGCACCACTTTGTTTTCTTAGTTTTAGTTTAACTAGAAGTCTACATCAACAGTCATTTTTGTTCAGCATTTGTCTTGATTTGAAGAATAGCAGCCCTCAAAGTTTCTTATCCAAAAGCTTTTAATAAAATCTATTTCTGTGTTGAAATATGGGATTGAGGAAATAATGTAAAGTTGGATGCAGAATGTGTTTACATAATATATTTCTTTCACAGTTTCTAAAATTGGAGGAAAACTATATCTAAGAAAGTATCAAGGACAGAATACAGGTTAGCTTTAGCCTCAATGTGATTTTCAGATAACTTTTGTATGAGGATAGCTTCACACGAGCAGTGAACTTGAGCAGTTTATCCCGCCAGCTTTCTCTCCACTTAATTTATTATCAGATTTGCTCCCAGCCTGGAAATGGGCCAATTACACGAACTGCCTTCCTGCCTTCCATTCTATTGTGACAATTGGTAAAGAAGAAGAAGGTAGGAAGCAAGCCATGACTTTAAATGATGAAATGGGAAATCTGCTCCCTGGAGGGTCTCATTTTAGCTGTTAGATTGATGACTTAGTAGGGGGTGGAATTAAAAATGTTTTCGGTTATTTGACTACGTGGTCCCACCTGCTTCCAAACATCTGTACATACAGCATTTTTTAACCTGTTTTTAAAGCAGTACTTTTTTGTATGGTTTTGTGGGTGTAGTTTTTCTTGAAGAAAGATGTCTTGAATGTGAATATTGAGAAGGGTTGATTTTTCTCTTAAGGAAAAGCATCACTTTTTGCTAGATAAATAACAGGATAGGATTTAGGTTTGATTCTCTTAGTAGACATCTTAAAGACATCTTAAACCTCATCTAATGAGATTTAGCTTATTCAAATTCTTTTTAGAAAAAGGTCGTAATTTATAAGTAAATGCAAACTATGTTGGTTTTTCCTTTTCCTAGTGAACTTATCCTAATGCTTCTTAAAATTCTATTTTCGATTATTTTGAAATATTTTTTAAATAATTTTATTCTTAAGAATTAAAAGCTTCTTCAAGTCTATTTTAGGCCCATTGTTCCTCATAATTTCCTTGTAAGTTAGGCATTGCAAATTTGTAATTGCAAGAGTGTCTAGATGAAGAAATTGAGAATGGGTTCGTGACTTATCCAAGGTCACAGATTCAACAAAGGTAGTTGGAATATAGATTTAGTCATCATAACAATTCCTTGTCTGTAGACTTTATTTTACATTCCATTGTTTTTTATAAAATTTCCCACACAATTTTGATTAGAGTATAAAATTAACCATTGTATGCTAAATAGTGGCTGTAAGTTAATGTTAATGGCCCTCCAAAGAGATCACCAGTTATAGTTCTGCATTTTTTAATCAAAATTGTTTACTCTTCATTTTATATTCTAATAAAACTTTCTATCTTCCATGTTCTTTAAAAGAGGCTGGTGTTTTGCTAAGTCCTTATCTAGAAATTTACTGATTTTTAAGTGCTAACTCACTCTCAGTTAATTCAGCTCAGCCTTTTCTGGTCTTTATACTTCCTATTAAAGGAGATGTATTATAGATTGGTGAATTGTGGTATAGGGACAGAACATTGAACTTGACATTTGGGGCCTAGAGTCCAGTATTGTCTCTATTACCTATGTGACCTTAGGTGAGACTCATTTTTTCTCATTTAAAATGCTCATTATCTTCTCTAACAGTGTCAGAAGAACTTTAATGATATAATGTATACGTGTATAATAATAATAAAAATAAAATAACCGAGTTCATCTCCTGTTGGGGTTTCTGTAAGTACACATTGTTAAAAAGAGAGAAGAAACCAATTTGGGGATGGACGATGTTAAAGTTGACTTTCTGTCACATATTTCCTGTTCTTCTACTTTCTCTCTTGTACTCTTCTTTTAGTGACCTTTTTATGGGCTAGCATATAACTGGGTAGACTACAACAAAGAGGGACAGACTGAGAGGAAGCTGTGACATTGGTCCTAACTTGGAACAGAGGGAAAGGGGGGTCATTTCAGTGGCTCTTTTACTGCCAGAGCCTAACCAATCCCAGAAGTAGGCTAGACTCATTCCTCACTTGACTGCCATGTGCCCAGAGATACCATCTCAGTCAGCTGGATGTAGAAGGGATGTATTCAAATGTCAGATGGGTTTGACACATGACGTCTAAGATCTCTTCTGCCTCTGATTCTGTGACTCTCTGATGGTGATATTTCTGCAGAAGACCCAGAAGGCACGTAGGATCCATAACTGCAAAGGTGTACCTCCTATACTTCTGCCCAGGTGTGCACCTGCGTGTTCTTTGATCAGACATTTCAGTTTGTTTGAGTATGGTTCTTATAAAACCAACACCATAAATTCCATTCATGCTTGCCTGCCATGCTTAACTTAGCTTCCAAATGCCTCTGTGTCCCTCTGTGTCTTATATATCAGTCTGTTCATGCTCCCCTAGATATTACCAAATAAGCAAACCTACTCAGCAATCCCATGTTCACTGTGTAGCTTGTGTTTACTTTATTGTAAACTCCATCAGAGCTGGAACTGTGATCTGTGTATCTTGGTAGCCTCCCTAAGGACAATGCGTAAAAAGTAACACAAACAATGTGTTAAACAAAAAGTAATATTGTTATTTTTTCATTTCATTTTGTTCTTAGTAGGAACTTGGAGATTTTTATACACATACATGTTCCAAATCTAGCAGTGACAGTTGGAGTCGTTCGATGTCACATTTTTCTTCTTTTTGCTTCCCTGTAGATGGTCATGTTCATTGTAATTGGGCTTGCATTAGCAATCAGTTTTTGCAAATATTTTAAGGAGATAATTTGGTTATTAAAAGCATATCTTTTCTATTATAGAACATTCTGGCATTGACAGTTGATTAAACAAAGGTGTGCTCTACTGGTGGTCAATTTAATTAGCAAATACATTCTATAGGAGGGAATTAAAGTTGCTTTAAATGTTATCTCAGAGTACATAGTGTGAAACTTAAAAGAAAATTGAAAAAATAAGACTGTTGGAAAGATTTACAGCAGTATAGAAGTGAACACAAAAAGACAAGTCCTCATTGGCGCCCCACCCCCAGTGGCCTTCTCCTTTAGTCTCCGTAGCCCCTTTTTCTCTCAAGGCAGCCACTGCTGGGTGTGGCTTATATTCCTTGAGGCAGTTTTCTTTTTGTAACTTTTAAAAAACAAGTTAGAAAACTTTTTCCTGCAGTTTGCTTTTTTCTCTTAATATAGCATAAATATCTTTTTACATTAATACAAATAGGACAAGTAGATCTATTACTGTTTTAAATGTTTTATAGTATTCCACAGTATGGATATATTTAACCATTAAGCTACTGAATGATTTTGAAGTTGTTTCCATTTTTTTCCTACTATATGCAGCGCTACTGCGACCTCTTTGCGTGTGTGTGTGTATTTGTGCAAGTAATTTTGAATAATAGATTCTTAGTAGTAGAAATGCCAGAATAAGTGGTATATGCATTTTGAGTTTTGTAATTACTGCCAAATTTTCCTCCAAAAATTACCAGTTTTGCTCCTAAGTTTTAGCTGAAACTTGATGTTTTCATAATATGATTTAAATGTTTTTTTTTTTTTAAATTGATGGAATATATGATCACACACAGGTGATACTATTTTTTTCCTTCATGGGAAAAAATATTTCACTTTACCAAAAAAAAAATAATCTTAGAACTTATGTCACTTAATTTGGAGGAATCACATTTTTCTAACTTGAGTTATTTGTTAGGGTAATGCAGAGACAGCCAAGTTATTTTTTAGCCCAGTACCCTTTATCTTTTTATTTTCACCTCCAAATCTTGCCTTCCTTCACACTCTAGTCAGCGTTGACACAGCCTCAGCTTTTATAATTTACAAAAGATTCTACCCGCTGTCAGCGGTTTCCTCACTCTCTCTCTCTCTCAACTGACACTAAGTCTCTTCATGTTGGCTAGATGAGTTTATTATTCCCATCTTCCCTACACATGCACTTCTCACTGTAAGACTGTTCAGAGTCTTTAAGAACTTGGAAGTTAGATAGCCTAAGTTAGGATACTGGCCCCTTTGCTTTCCAACTCTGTTACTGGGGGCAAGTAACTCAATCTCTTCAGGCCTCAGTTTTCTTATTTGTAAAATGTGGACAATAAAGAGTGCCTATTTCGTATGGTCTGGAGGGTTAGAGGAGTAAATATGAGTAGCTGTTACCAACCACCATCATTGTGATGTGGCAATTAGCATGTGCCTTCATAGGCAGTAGTAGATAGTTAAGGAAAATATTTGCGAACTAGATTTTTAAAAACATCTTTTAAAAGAATCTGAGCAAACCATTGAAGATTGTAAGCATTATAGATCTCTTTTAATAAATTTGAAGGGTTGGATTATGTAAAAATGAGACTTTCTGAGAATGTTGCATTTAAATATTTCTGTGTACCAGGTAATCAGTCGTTAATGCATTTATTAGCTAAGTAATGGAAAATGACTTACCTGTTGTATACGCTATGTTTATATTCTTTTTCAGCTAGCACTGGAGGATGTTCAAATACTTTATATTTGTATTAAATACATGATTATTTCTATACATGAATAAGTATATTGTTGAACTTCTGAAGTAAATTTAATGAATAATAAGAGATGAGTAATAAAGTCAGATGAGGGGAAAATAATAGAGGAGGGACTATAAACCCTGACAGGCCTATTTGAGTCCCCGAGATATATGCTGATTACAGTGCTGCTTATTTACTTCCTTGGCATTTAGCTGAAGGGAAGGTGGCTTGTTGAGGGAGCAAAGCCTAGGGCGTGCTAGGGCTCCCTCTGTCATAAGACTCCATGATAAAGAAAATCGGTTGTCCTCCAACAGTTCGTGGAGAGGATACCCCACTGTTTAATGGTAGTAGAATTATATGAACTGAGCATTGAGAATAGAAGATGATGAAGGATCTGGCAGTTTCAGCTACCTCGAAATTGTAAATTAAAATGACATTAGTCACTACCTTGAAATGAGGACTTAATTAAGAATAAAATTTAAATCTTTTTGCAAGCACATACTTATTCAGTGCACATTTTTTTTTCCAACGGTCTTCTAGCTCTTGTCCTTTCTAAGGAAAGACTGTTTTTTGAGTCTGGATCACTGAAGTTTGCTCCCTGGCCTCTTTCTCATCGCCAGTAGTTGATGTCAGGATTTTGCTTTCAGCTCATAAGACAGGTGTACCTGTACCTTTGTTAGCCACAGGCTTCTTATTTCCTAGTTTTAACAGCAGGCACTAAAACTGTAGGAGATAGCATTCTTCAATAGGTTCCCCCCAAAGAGGCCAAATTAACCACCTGTGCAGTGTAGACATCTGCTGCCTACATTCTGCCTGTATAGACTGAATTTGACAATCTAATTTTAACCAAAAAGAACATTGCTATGTAAATGTAAATAGTTAAAGCATTGATTGGACAACAGTGTTACTACTAAAGCTGTTAGGCCACAGTTAAGATGAAGCTATAAACTAAAAAGCCGTTCACTTCTTTTTTCGAGTTCGTTTTTTAGCAGAGTAAGAGGAGAAGGGAAGCATTAAGTTACTTATTAGAACCCAGAGCTGTGGATGAGTCCACATACCAAACAGCATAAGCCAGTGTAAAATTTACAGGATGATATGGTGTTGCCTAATGCTTAGAAGCAACTGTTTCCGTGTCATGAGACAGATATCAGTATGTCATTTAATATCCTAAAGAGGCCTTTTAAAAAAAAAAAATTATTTTTTATTAGTTTCAGGTATACAGTACATTGGTTCCACATTTATATAGTTTACAGAGTGATCCCCCTATTACTCCAGCACCCATCTGGCTCTGCACACAGCCATTACAGTACTATTGGCTATATTCCCTATGCTGTACTCCCCATCCCCGTGACTGTTTTGTAACTACCAATTTGTACTTCTTAACTCCTTCACCTTTTTCACCCAGCTCCCTAACCCCCTCCTCCCCTTGGCAATCACCAGGTTGTCCTCTATCTGTGATAGAGGGGCCTCTGTTTGATGCCTCAGGACCCTGAATACTTTTCAATATGAAGATCCAGAATGTGCCACCATGTTTAACATTCTCTCCAAATACAGAATTGGCCCTCCAGCCCCAACCCCCTATTTTTATCCTTGGGAAAGATTCTGATTCATTAGGTCTGAGGTGGTGCCTAAATATCTATTTTTCACAATGTGCCTCAGAAATTTGATATACTTTTAATTTTAAGAAGCAATGGGGTAAAGGAGTTTTGATTTGGGGGTAAATCAAACCTAAATCAGAACTAAATCAAGTAGCAAACAGAGGAAGCAAAGATTTGACTGGGGTTCTAATGCCCGTGAATTCTTCCTCGCTCTCCTCCTGTGGTATTACTTAACCGAGGTGGGGAGGGGAAATCAAATTCGCACTCCCTAGCAGGGAATGAGAGACAATTAAACTGTTTCACTTTTTTCAACAGATAATTTCACTTTCCCTGAAGGCTTGAAACCTTAAAGAATAAGCTTTGGTAATAAAATGCTCACAAAGATTAATTATACAGCTGTAAAAGTTATAGCATTTATAATTATAAATAAGGATAAAAAATATGATAGGTTTTAATAAAACACTTTAAATTGACCATTTAATTTACATATATAGATTCTGGTTCCTGCCTAACTGGAGAAACATCTTAATAGCAAATGTATAAATACATGAATTATGTTTTCTCTGCATACCTTTCTTAAAGCTAAATGCTGAGAAGTTTATCTTTGATTACAGACAGCCATTAACAAGTAGAAGTAAATTTTGCAAATATACGTTTTATACAAGGCTTAGGCAATATTTTAATGCTTGTAATCAAGACATATTAGGGTTTAGATAGTTAAACTTAAGCATTAAAATTTAATAAATGAATTTGCTCTTTTAGAGGGATTATTGTCATTGTAGATGTTTAATTTTCAGGTCTGTAATATATAATACACATGTCTTATTCCTAAAAGATTGAGTCATGTTTGAGTAAATTTATTTTATTTATCAACTAATTATCTTTGCTTGCATTATTATGACTTAAGTGAGAGGATATTTTCTACAGAGCCACATGAGATTTCTAATTTTTATTTCCTTGCTAATTTTGTATTCCTACATTATAGAATTTTAGGGTTGAGGAAATGGAGACCTGAAGGAGCTTAAGTGATTTGCTGGAGGACACAGTTTTTCCAGACTGCATAGAACCGAAGTCTTCTGAATCCTAATCCAGGATTAGGCACCCCACACATCCTATCCTCTCTACTTGTGTGTAGACTTTATTAGCTTATTGGCAAAAAAATTTATCTGTGGGCCATTTTCCCTCTTCATTGCCTCCTTCCTTCCCCCTATGCTCAAATAAGTTAGTTCTAATACTATTTTTTCCACCTCCCCAAAAAAACCAAAACTTAATTTTCTTAAAAACTTGAGAAAAATAATTTATGTATTTATACATTTGCTATTAGATATCTTTCTATCTGGACAAGAATAAAAATATCTATATAGATTAAATGATTCATTAAAGAAATTTTGAGATCTATCTTGTATGTTTAAAATGTGATTATATTTTAAAACCTATTAGAGTTTAAGGAAAAATTAATTGTGTAATTCAAGTCAAATAAAAGTGAATCCTAGATTATTTTTTCTAGCACTTCTGTCTCTTAGTATGAAAAAAACAAAGGTTAAGTATATCCTGAAGTTTGGGGAGAGTGAATGTCGACCCCTTTGCCACTTTAGGCCAAGGAGAAGACTGAGATTTTCTCTAAACTGAATTCAAATCTACTTAAAATATTTGGATATTTCTGTGGCAGACAGAAACTCTAGGTCTCACTAGGCTCTGACCCAAGCACAGAAGGGTAGCATGCCTCAGCCACACTTCAAGACAGTTAGTCTCTGCCTACGTCCTCTGTAGTGGGACTCCTTGGAGATCTTGGCCTTTAGTGCCCAACAGAGAACAACTGTAAAAATCGCAAAAGTTGAGTGAAGTAACCACAGTGAGGATAGAAATCACATTTATTTAGCTCAGTTCATCAGGAGGAACAGTAAGAGTTGCATAATCAGTAGCTTGTCAGAGTTTTCCCTAAGAAGATAAAGAGGGACGTGTCACATTTCCCAGAAAGATTTAAAAAAAGATATTGGGAAGAACTTAAGTATAAAAATTGTCACCCTGTAGTTTAGTTGTTTTGAAAGTCTCTAGATGCATTTAGGTAAAGACTTTATACCTAGCTTTGTGCATGTGTGCGTACGTTTCCCTCTCTGTGTGTCTGTCTTTTCCTCGAATCAGGGATTGGCTGAATTAGGCCCTTTGAATCCCTGTGGGATAAAGATGTAGCCCCAGTAGTTAAGTCTTCACAACGTTGTTGTGCCTTAAATCTTCCTGTACAAGAGAAACACCCTAACAAATGCCTATAAACATCCCAGTATCTTTCCATAAATTTATCTTTGATGTACAGTTCATAACACTTGCCTCTAGGATTCAAACTTTAGCTCCAAGGTTCTGGGATATAGTCTTCCGCAGCGGAGAGAATCAGGAGACTGGATTTGGCAGTGTGGCTGCAGATAGGTCATAACCATTCTGAACCTGTTTTCTTCTCCTTCCTAAGAATGGGGATCGTTCTGCAGAATACTCACCTCCAGGGGACATTGTGAGGAGAAAATGAGATAATGTATGTGAGAATGCTTTAGTGTGGCTCTTTTTTGATGGGAATCCTCAGAGGCCAGGGATGTATGCATGCCTTTCTCCTTCCTCTTGTCCCTCCTTCCTCCCAATACTTGATTCAAAATATCATCTTCACTGTTCTCTTATATATTTTTGCTTCCCAATTCATCCTCTCTGTGGTTCCAGAATTTTAAAGGTATGAAAAGGTGTATTTAGTGAGGAACCACCTTCCCTCATATAACTAGGTTACTCATGCTAAACATTTTTTCAAGATATTTTATACATGTGTATGGAAATGTTAACTCATAAGCTCTTTTTTAAAACCTTACTATTTACACAAAAATGTGGTGCACTCTGTGTACTTTTCTTCACCTTGATTTTTTTTTTTCAATCAACAGTATATCCTGAATATCTTTCCATTGTGGTAATAGAGAATCTCTACATTTATTTTCATGGGTGCTTAATATTCCATGGTAGGAATGTTGAAATTGATGTACATCAGGACAAAACATCTTTTACTATCTAGAGTATTCCATTCTTTCACTTTGTATAACCTTATGAATCCCCTTTCATTACTCTTGGGGGTGGCGGGGACTAAGTTCCTCACTTGCTAAGGCTATCAGGGTCTGGCCATTCTATTCTCCAGGATTGTTTTGGTATTGCTTTTTCCCTCATCTTCTACTTTGGTGTTCCATGGACATGAACTATCTTATATTTTGTCACTATACGGTGTCCTTTCCCACTTGAGACCTCAGTCTAAGCTGTTACTGTCACATACAGACCCATTCTGTCCTTTCCCTTCCTTTAGTTAACATCTAATCTAATCTCAGCTCAGATTCCATTTCCTCAAGGCATGTTTATCCTGACATTCCAAGGCCAGGTCAGAGCTCTCTGATAGTCTCTCCTGGCACCTTATTCTCTTCCTTTGAGCAATTATTACCACTTATTATATGTTTATATGTGACTATTAGATGAGTATTTATCTCACACACTAAAAAGTGTTAGTGTTTCTTACATAGTGAATTGCAACCCAATAATGGTTATGAAATCCATTTTAAAAATAATAACAAGCCCTTCTAAAAAATGGAATAGAAGATATCAGACCTCTTCACTTAGAGTATTTTTCTTCATCATACCTTGCTTCAGATTAATAGATAGATGTGACCATATAAACATCCAGATACAAAGGTAAATTGGGCATGATAAAAATTGTTTTTTTTATTGTGGGTCTCAGTCAAAATAGTTTGAAAGCCATTGAACTAGATGGTAAATTCTGTGGGGACAGGAATTCTGTCTGTTTTGTAAACTGTTCTATCTCTACATCTAGCAGAGAGCACTCAGTAAATATGCTCGCTGAATGAATGTATACCTTTTCAGGGAGGTTCACAGACCTAGTGCCTAGCTCCTTAGGGACTGAAGGACTCTGGTTCTAAGCAGATGTTAATCATTATTTCCTTGACCAATTGAGTCTACATTAGGTCATTAGAATAAAAGTAATACAAAACAATACCTACAAATGTATCTTTTTAAAGAATGAACATTATTGATGAAGGTTCTTAGATTTAATTTTTTTTGTATTACTTACGAATCTTAGGCCTTACATAGGGGTTATTACATAGCTGTTATCTTTTGTATGTACTTCAGCAATAAAATATTTACGCACTTTGGCAAGGTGATACGACAACCTGGTTGAGTACGACAGCTGCACTGCCTGTTCCCATGTGGCTTGATTTCCCTTTTTAATCTTCAGTTTTCTGCAACTAAAGACTTATGTCAGCATGTAGTTTATATAGTAGCAGATAATGGTGAGAGCTTCTTGAATTAACGTAGTAAAGAATGACATATCTACTGAATTTACTTGGTTTCATATTTTCCTAATGTCTCTGAAAACATTTAAATAACATGTCTTACACAGTAGAGCTTTAGAAACAATGCATATTTACAGTGAGACATTTTTGTGACTTTTTTTTTTTTTTTTTTGAAAGAACCTGTAAGTTCAGCTCCAAAGGTATGGTCTCTGATCTTAAAAAATGGAAATATTTCAGTTTTAAAGTAATCTGCATTTTGGCTTAGCACAAATCAGGAAAGTCCTGGAAATAAAAGAATTATTCCTATATTTATTTTCAGTCATAAATTTATATGTATAATTGAAATTGAGATTGGGTTCAAAAGTGTTTAGGCAAAAACTACAGAATCTTAATTATTTTCAAGTTCGTTATCAGAACCTTTTTAGCACAGAGTTCTTATCTAGCATATGTGTTTTTTCTTTTTATTTCTAGGTGCTCCTGATCCAACAGCAGGTGCTAGTATAGATGATGAAAACTGCTGGCACTTAGATGAAGAGCAAGTTCAAGAACAGGTTAAACTGTTTCTTTCCCAGGGCGGGTACCACGGATCAGGGAAGCAGCTTAATTTGCTCTTTGCAAAGGTATGATTGTTTATTTTAAAATAAATATTCTAAATATATACATATATTAAAAAGTATCTTTATATGATCATGTTTACTATAGGGTAAAGACTTTTTTAAAAAAATATTTTTTAATGGGGTCTAAGGTTAATAAGGATCTTCTGTGTTGTTACACAGCCCTTAATTTGCTTAGGTGTCCTTAGATGTGGGGCATTTTTGTCTCTCGGTTTCTGTTAATAAAATGGTGACAATTTATACAATTTTGAAAAACCTTTCAATACCAAAAACAATATAAATAACTTAATGTTATTTAAAATGCCCTCATTTCAGTTTTTCTTTTTTTTTAGTTAATTTCCCAAGTAGAACATAACCTTGAATACAGCCCTAAAAAGGTGCTTTATATATTTAGTCTAATGTCAGTCTTTAAATTTGTTTCAAAAGCATAGACTTTGGAGTCATGCAAACCTGGATTTAAATCTAAGTTCTAAATCTTACTAAGTGTGTGAACCTTGGAAAGTTATTTAAATCAGTTTCCTCATCTTTAAAATTAGTTCATAATAGCATTATCTCTTCAAGTTGTCGTGATCATGGTACTAAATGATAATGATGTCTAACATGTAGTGGGCCTTGGTAAATGTTAATTTCATCAACAAAATTTGATTGGCCTAAGACAAAGTTAACTTCGTTTTAAGTTATGTCTCAGCAGAAGCTGTATCTGTTGCTTTGCATAAAACTTTTAGTACCATGAATATAATTATAAATACTGAATAAAATGCTTTTTTATTAGTATTAAATCAGTGTCTTTTCATTGGGAAGATTTTTTTTTTAGTTTAGGAGAAATAAACTCTGTTACTTGTTATGGCAGAAGATAGTGTATTCTGATTCATCAATACCCTCTTAATATTTACCTATATACCATACATAGGTTGCCAGTTTTCCAAGATTTAGATTACAACGAAATACATTTAACTCTAAAACTACTTCACACATGATTTAATCATTCTTTGATAACTCATAGACATTTCAAACTCTTGCAATGCTTCAGGGTCAACAGTCTGAAAATTGCCATTAGGCTATAGATGTCCTACTTGAGTATTGGTTAATAGTTCTGGTTTATATGCTTAATAATAAAGCATTTATTTTCATTGCTATATCTAGCTGAGTAATAGGTTGTAGAAATTTATCAGAAAAGTAAACATTAAGTTAAATTTGTGGTGGTCATATTAAAGGTTTAGTATATTTAGACACACAGGAAAGTATTTCATAGATTCTCATGGCAGCAGAGACTAAGTACATTGTGGCCTAGTGGAAAAAATGTGAAAGAGGTATTAGACCAGCTAGCAGTTGGTATTTTTATCCTTATACATGATGTATACATTATATATGCTGTAAGAAGTAATGGTAACATCTCATTTTGGAAATGGCATAACATTTAGAGTTAACTAGGGTTAAGACAGATCTAGGTTCTGATCCCAGTTGTTCCTCGTCCTTTGGGCAAGTTACTTGACTTTTCTGAGGCATGGTTTTTTTAATTTATAAAATGGGGATTATAATCTGGTCTCCTTTATTTGGTATAAAGATTAATGGCAAGTATAAATGTAAAACTCTTTTTAGCACAATGTCCAATAAATGGAAAGTGCCTTTCTTTCTCTTGATCTTCATCTGTTCATGACTTTAGTGCTTCCATATTGGTAGTAAATTTTTTTTAAGATTACTGAAATAACCTTCCTGGAAGCAAAACCCTTGTGATGCAGTGTAGAAGTACTTTTGAGTTCTGTACAAAGCTCATATTCTAAAGCCTGTGAGGGGGTTCCATCAGCTGCCAGGGTGTACAAGCTTGGGGCAGGATCTGTTGATCTGGAGGTTTCAGTTGCTTTATTGGAGATCTGCCATTTACTCCTTTATTTGCCTTTCACATAGAGAGAATCTTGAATTAATGGACTCACCTCTCCTTTCTCACTGCTTGTGACCTTGCTCTAGTAATTCCTACAGGGAGAACTGGTGTTCAGCAAGGGTTTTTATTTGTTGAACACAGAGCTCTACATGCTTTTGGAATGGATAGATTCCTTTCATTTAGGGTTTCCTGTAGGGGGACTTAGCTTTCTGTTTCTTTTTTTCCTTTCTTTTATTTGGGAAATGCAGCACAAGAGTAATGGACAGAGCTTGAAGTTCCAGTTTGAGAGGCTGAGGTAACTTTTTAGGTCAGTGGTTATAATTCTTCTTCATGGATCACTCATTTAGAGCCTAGAGTTCTTGAACCTACAACCCTATCCATTTCCTCTTACCATTGCAGAAACAATCCCACGTAAAGGAAGAAGCATGATATTGCTCTTAATGTCAAAAAACGTCAGTGACAGAATTTACTGAAATTTACCTTAAAAACTGAGGACTTGCACAACTCTGAATATACCAAAAACTGTTGAATTGTACAGTTTAAATTGGTGAATTGTGTGGTATATGAATTACGTCTCAATAAAGCTTTTTAAAAAATAACCAAAGAACAGATGCTATTATAAACATTATCAGATTAATATAGAAGATCCCTAAAGAATTCTCAGTAGACTGCTTTAGGCCCTGCTGCTTTGGTGGTAATCAGTTTGAGAGTCAGGAAGATGCCAGAATGCTTTGTCTTGTTTGTTTTGGTATTGTTTTTCTGTAGGCTGGCAATTTTTTTTTTTTTTTTGAATTGGGAAGTTAGCCAAATTTCTTTCCTCATGCAGATGCCAAAGCATAATTTAAAAAGTTAATGGTTAGTTCTCTAAATAAATTGCCATTTAGGATAGAGACCAGTTTTTAACAACTTTTGTACACTTTAAGAGGGCTGGTGTCAAGACTTAACCTCCCCTGTCACCAAGAAAAAATAAAGTGGTCTGTCTCTGTATTGCTGTTTGTTTTTGAACATTTTTCTAAAGGTCTGTTTTTTCCCCACTAGGTGCGAGAGATGTTAAAGATGAGGGACTCTAATGGGGCCCGCATGTTGACGTTGATAACAGAGCAGTTCATGGCTGACCCTCGTCTGTCACTTTGGAGGCAACAAGGCACTGCGATGACTGACAAATATAGGCAGCTCTGGGATGAGCTGGGTAAATATAAATTTACTGACACGTTGCCATTGACTTATATGGATAAAGACCATGTTGAATGTTTAAAGAACATGGACAAACTATTGCTGAAGAAAGAGCTGCTGATATATGAACTTGTTGCCATTATATACCATTTAGAAAGAATAGGAAAAATAAGGACATTGTGGGACACAGTCTTGGCAGGGTTTTTGGGGGAATTGTCTGATCTTGAGGGGAATGCGAGCACAGAAATCTGCCTTTAAATATTTGAAAAAAAGTAGTTACATCATTTTAAAATCGGTATTTTGTATAATAGAGCTGGTTACTTGTTTCTAAAATAATATTGTAATCAGTTCAGCTAAAATTTGGCCATTTTCTCCTTTTCCCTACGTTAAAAGTATCAAAAGTAGTTTAAACATTCATTTTACATCTTGACTGCTACAGACTTAGATGAATTGTTGACTGTCAGAATGGAAAAGATACAGCAAACTCTAATTTTTATTGCTTCCCAAATCCTTGGTGGTAAAGATATCAGTGTAGCAGGTGGTTGAAAAATGAGAAGTCTATTAGTCATGTCCACTGGGAAATTTTGGGGGCTGACATTTGTTACCTAATAATGCTCATTGCTAGGGAATTAATAATGTATTTGTTATTTTGTCTTCCTACTAAGAAATCTATGGGTGACAAATGGAATTTTTGACAAATATCGGTGCCTGTATTAATTTCGATTTCTGAATATATTTACTAAAAGATCTTGGTCTCAATGCAATTGAGTAGCAGAACTCTTCACTCATATTCTCTCTTCCTCTTGACTAATGATAGAACACACATGCTGATTGATCCCACATCTAGTCTAGACCAAGAGATGCTGTTGTTCATGAAGATATCACATGATCATAATTGGAAGGGACCTTTGAGGTGAACTCTTTCACAGATAGGGAAATTAAAGTCTGGGGAGGTTAGGAGACTTCCACAAGATGTAGCAACTTGGTAAAGAATTTGACGTCCAAGTTTCCTTTTTCCTGTTAATAGAATGTGTGTTCAGGACCTTGGCTGTGAGTGGCAGTCTGCCCATCTAATTTTGGTATTTTCTTTGTGTCACGTGAAATAATGGTAATGACCTTCCCTCCAATTAATCTGTAACTACAGTAGATAGTTTCAGTATATCGGAAGGATGTTTGAGGGCACAGTGTGGTGGTGGGGGAACACAGGTATAATGCATGGTTTAAATAACTAGAATACTGAGCAATTTACTTTTCCAAGTAAACCCTTTTTGATTTTGTTACTGTACAGTAAATGCTAAATTGAGTAGTTGGTTTATGACAGTAGAAAGGACTAGCATTAAAAAAATTATAGTGAAAGGAATCATTTAAAGAAAACTTACTGTATTAATATTAAATGAATAAAATTTAATCCATTTTCCATTTGCCCCGAGAATACTTGCCAGCAGCGCTTGAGGCTGCAGCGTTTACCCCAAGATAACTCACAGATTACAGTCCTAACTTTACCCCCAAAGTTTGCCACGAATATCTCTCTTTTATTGTTATTTTTGCATCACTCTTGTATGTCCATAGTCTTTGGAAACAAATGACATCATTCTATTTATAGCATTCTGTTTTTAGCAGTGGTATTTCCATTTACAAAGTATAGTAATTCTCAATCATGGGAAATATCAAATCCTAGAAAATGTAGCATTGCTACACGTGACATTAACATCCTTCTCAAACAGTTGTTAGCCAAAGGTTCATTTGATGAATCCAATTATGTATACATTTCTGTTACATTAAGATTAGAGACAAATTCCGTTTAGAAATAACTCCAGGAACAGTTTTTATATTTTATTTTGACAGTGAAAACCAGTCAGATTTGCTTCAGCCTCAAAGAGCATGTTTATGTAAAATTAAATTAGCACTAGCAGCAGTTGCACTTTTTTTTTTTCCCTAAATGGGAAATGGGCTAAAGAACTTTGGTACTTAGAGAAGCTTAGAATTACAAATAACTAATTAGGAAGAAAATATGATTAAATTTTTTGGCTACCCCCCAAAAAAATACAAGTGATATAGTCAGAATTTCTGTAGTTCACATTTAATCCATTAGTCACAGCTTTTCCAAGTTGGTTTTGAAAATTACATACCTCAACCTTCAGTTCAAAGTACAAATTCTCATTGGGTGGACGTTTCTACCAGCTGATTGTAGTTGTAGCCTCTGATAGACTACTTTCCAATTATGGGCCAGGCTCTATTCAAGGTCTTTGATTTCAGTCCAGGATGAAGACTACATCTTACTCTTGTTTTCTTTTTTTACACGTGCCCCCCTTCACTCTCACCCCCCAATTATTACTTGGTGGCTACAGATTCTCCTATGTATTCTGATGACAAGCAGAGGTCACTTGCCATTTTAATGGGGTCTAAGTTCTGTGGAGAATCGCACATAGAGGTAACGATAACTATTACATCTTAATAGTCATTCCGCAAAAAATTAACTAAAAGTTGCTTCTGGACTACAGAACGAAAGGAGTTTGGTTCTTAATAAAATGGGGGAATTTGACTTTGTGCCCCTGTGCAGGGCTCTCATTGCTTCAAGGCTCTGCTTTGGAATTAAATGCTGAGCACTGCCAGATGCCAGACATTGAGAAGAGGCTGAGTTTTGTCGGCAAATGGGATCTGCAAGTTAATTGGTGTTTTCTGCAGGCTTCTGGCTGTGAAATGAAATTGGAAGCCCTTTAGCCACATGGATAATACAGGACCTGAATACAAATGTCACATGTCACCATCAGGACCCACTGTGAGACAATAGTGTTCCCACTCCAACACTGCGCCATTACAGATCATTTAAATATGGGGATTACATTTAAACTAAAAGCCCCATTTGCCTTTTACTGCAATTTAAATGTCCTCTTAGCAAAAGCTAAGTGACAAATTAAATGAAAAAAGTGCCCACATTTTTAAAGCTGTAATGCAAAACAACCTTTTATTGCTTCTCATGTGCCACGAATGAATCATTATACTTGTCAACCCTAAACCAAGCCATAATTGGAGCAGCTACTGTTATCAAAGTGGGGCCGCTCTGTGACAGCTTAATAAAGCTGAAACTGTTAAATTAAATTTCAGATGCTTAACTCCTTAGCACCAGTGGATTCGATGGGTCCATTTCTGGCAATGGCCAATACACCAGGAAAAAAAAGATTCCTGGCAAGAAAACCTTAATCTGATGAAAGTGTACAAGTAAGAATATCTCAGCCAAGTAACTCTGCTACTTGGCAAAGGGTTTTGGAGACATCAGATTGTTAGCGAGATTACAAAATTTTATTTTTTCATAGGATCAGATATCCTCCTCCCCAAGATTTACAATATTCCAAGTATATGGGATTTATTAAAATTGATGTGTTAGTGTTTCAAAATTAGTTTTAAAAATAACATTAACTTTTTCTCTCTTTCAAATAAATAATGTAAACTTTTTTGATGTAGCAACAGGCCCAATTTCTTTCTCCTTGCTCTGGCTAACAAAGGGGCTCATTATGCTCAAATCTTCCTTTCTAAAGTAAGAGTCTAAGATAGTCATTTGGTCTGAGTTAATTTTTGTGATTTACTCCCTGATTTTCATAATGTAGTATGAAATAAATACAGTTGCATATTATTAAGCTCCTGTTTAGTGCATTTCATTTGCAGATACATTTATCTTGTATGTGTATCAGTTTTTCATATATTAGCTTTACTTTCTCTACTTGATGTTCGTTTTCCTAAACATACGGCAGCCTTCTCAAGATGAGTGTTGTGTCATGATCAGCTATGAGAAAATGTGTACATTAAAATCTTAATACAGAAAGCCCATTGCAGTGGTAGAGGCTGCACATTTGATAGAGGCTACACATTTAGTAGAGCTATAGAACACACCTCTTCAATTGCAGCCTTTCTTCTGTGATGTGCAAATTTTCTGGTAAACAGGTCCCATATATAACCCTTGGATTTCAAAGAACAACCCATCTCCGACTGGTGGATTGGTAGTGAGCACTCCTACTGTTAGCCCTAATGTCTGTCTGTTCAGTGCACTTAATTACCATGGGGGTCTTTAGGGACGAGGGGATGTATTGTAACCTCTCATCTGTGTTGATGGGTCTCTTTTCCTTAAATGTCTTCCTAGACTATAATTTCACTTTGCTTCATAAAACTATAGGTTGTGGCTGCCAGTCTATTAAAACCTGATTAAAATGGATGTCATTAGAGGAAGCAGTTAAATAAGATTTAATTACAGTTTTATCACAGGGAAAAATTCTTAAATTTTCATTTTCAAATATTGCATAATATGTTTTTCTTCCCTCAGATTTTAAACTTTACTTCTCTCTGAGCTGAGTCATGTGCTTTGCTTTCTGTCATGTATGTAAACCCTGTTTCTTAGGGAGAGGCCACTGCAAGAGCCTTGGCTACTCTGAACTGTGCTCATTCAGTTCACAGGAATGAGATGGTACCTCTCAAAGTTCTTTTCAGAGCTTTTGATCTAGGTACCTAACTCTATGTGAGCAGAAATAGCCATAGTTAGATGTTTCTTTCTAGTTTGAATTTCATTGTAAGGTTAGTTTGACCACTGTTATTAAGCAACAGCTATAATATTTCTGGATAGATTGAGAGGGTATGTACATTCAGGGCACTTGGAATCAGCATAAATCTGTATTTAACAGTGGAGAACTTAGTCCAACCATTGGGACCACATTTAGTTAAAATAACTAAAAATTACCTAAATGGACTTAGAGAACACTGTCCCTCTACCTTCCTAGATACAGGTAGTCATCTCTGTGAGCCTGTTCTGTACCCATACACATTATTCTTGAATAAGGGAGAAAACACACTTAAGTCACACATTCAAAAAGATACGCTAAGTAATTTAGGAGAGCCTTTGTGCACAGCTAGAAATAAGATTCTAAAGGCTCTGCCTTGGAGGTAATTGTGGAGAAATTTCTGGGAAATGCCATCTTATATCTCTGAAAGCAGTAGGCTTAGTGATCCCCCACCCTCCCTCACCCTCCACCACACACACACCCCACTGTTTGAGCCCCTTACTTAATTTCTATGGTAAATTCAAACTCAAGCTTTACACATTTTGGAGTTGATAGTGGTTAGTGAATGGCTAAGGAGGAACTGCTTCTCATTGAGAAACTAGGAAGCATTCCAGTGTGGTTTGCCTTATAAGTAGTTACCTCTTTGCTGGTGCTATGGAGAAAACAGCAATTCCCAGAGCCCTGTTGTGGCAAAAATGTATCAGTACAGACTTGGAAGCTTCCATGTACCTGGGACTGTAGAATGTAATCCTGATGAACCGCATTATCAGGGATTGCTTGTTACCTACGAGTTTGTCTTCCTTGGGCACAAGGAGAATACAGCTTTACCACTTATACCACCTCAGTGCCCTCTTGTTAACCCTTCTTCCTAGAAGTCTTACTGTGATTTCTCTGTATCAGTATGTCTTTAAGCAGTGCTATGTCCAGAGGAATAGATGTATTAAATATTTGATTTTACTGTTGACGATGGTAGTGGTAGTAAGAAGGGATTATAGAGATGCAACCATCAGGAGACATGAGAAATTAGAACAGGCATGAATAAACTGAGGAGCACTTTAATAGGGTTATTTAATCACATCTTGGTACAGATATGTGTACAGACTGAATTTAACATGGTTTTACAAGATGTTCATGGAGGTGATTTTAGGGTAGAAGTAGTGAGAATACTCCAGAAAGAAAGAATAACGTGAACAAAGACAGGGATGAGCTCAATGAGGGAGGGAGGTATAAAGGGTTGAAATTCATTATAAAAAATTTTGCCTTCAGGATTTTCAATCCAACCTTGTTGTTCTTCCCTGTTAACTTCAAAGTGAAGAGAGAAAGAGAGTAGACATTACAGAATATAGATTTTTGCTTTGTTTTATTTCCCATTGGTCCAGCTACTAAAGATAACACAGATGCCAACACTTACTTATCAGGCACTATATTGAGCACTTAATTTATGCATTATTTTATTTAATTTTTAAAACAACCCTGTGAGGTAGGTACAGTTATTAGCCTTAATTTTATAGCCAAGTTAACTGAGGCTTAAAGAGACTACTTGCCTGAGATCATAGCAGCAGAGCGGGAATTTTATCCAGATTTCATTGATTCCAAAGACTTAACCACCGAACTAGACACTGTCCTCACCTTATTTTAAAAGACTGTAAAATGCCTCTCTGTCAGGCAGTCTCTCTGCTCAGAGTAGAGCAGTGGCAATGTGAAGCTCACCTAGATGGCCATACCATCTCATAAAACTGCCTGGCCTGCTCTGCCTACTCATGGTCCTGTGGCCCTGATAGCAGTAGTCAGTAGAGCTTACCTAGTTGCATATCTGCCTTTCCGGAGTCACTAACTTCAGACTCCGAAAAAACAAGCACATTAATGCAGAATAGCCAAATACATGTCATTGATTGAGAACTGTGTTATATAATAAACTGAAGCTTATCATAAAATGCAGATACTACATACTGCAAGTGGGATACGGTGAATTTTTTATCTCATTTTCCAGTCCCCTTTGCCAAGGAGCCAATGAAGACCCTAGTCTATATCAGTCCCTAATGATAACACGGTTGTCAACACTTGTTTGCCCGATGTGGTCTCTAAGCTCTGCAGACCCCTCCTGCACAGGGGCTGGGCTGTCCTGCTCTGAACAGTGTCGTGCCCTCCTGTCTCAGTCTCTGCTTTCCCCCTCATTATTCAGAGCTCCCTCTAAATACAGAGGCTTTGTCAATTGTATCGCTCAGGAGGTTTTGCTTCCCTCCAGCGCTGTTCTCAGAATGCAGTCTACTGCTGGGTCTTCACTACTGGGGCCTGGTTTCTTTTTCTGTTGTGTGGGGCTACTGCTTTCTGTCTCTTAAAACTGAGGCTTTTGTATTCTTGAGTCAGAGGCCTCTGGGTTCTGCTTTGCTGAGGATGGGAAGGAGGGGTTTATTCTCTGCTTCTTTAAGTAGGCAGAATAATTTCTAATTTGGGTCAGAAGTTAACCAAAAGAGAGAATGCATATTTCTAAACAGTGAGCCAAACCTATGATAAATACTTCCTGTGTAATACTATCAACCATCCTTTTCTTGACTGCAACTTCTAGGGTTTAATTAACCATTCAGTACCCTGCATGGGAAAGAGTAGAAATAAAGAAAAAATTTTAAATACATCTTAATAGGAAATAGTAGATTCTCAGGATTAAAAGAGATCTTTACAGATCATTTGATCCTATTATCTAACCAAGTAGAGATTCTTAATGATAGTCAATGTCTAAGTTATTTAGGTGTACAATTGGGTAATTTGTAATAACACTTGGGGATCACCTTCTTGTGTATTTTTATAAAATTCTATTCTAAATACCTTGGAGATTTGATTAGGAGTTAAGATGCCTTTTGATTCATTGTAGTACACTTTAGTGGTCTGTATTGTATATGTAGTGTGCTGGTACATTATTTATATCAAGAATGAGTTCCAGTTACTTTTTTATGCTATTTTACTATTTATAACATGAGTTCATTGGTAGTAGACACTCTTCTCATATTAATAGGTAACGGGAATGTCAGAGCATTGGTATAATGTGTCCTTTTCTTCCTCACAACATTTTAGAAAGGTTTTCTTCTTACTTTTCCCACTTCCTAATAGTTAGTTTTGCATTTGCCCTCAAGAAACTGCCAGCAAAGGGAAATCTAACTGGGGGAGTCTCCTTGCTAGATTGTGGATCTCTGGAGGGTACTGTCATGATAGAGTTGGAGGAGTGCGAGAGTGAAAATGAAGAAAGACAGGCTGGGGATAATTTTCTTTCACCATTTCTTACCCCGATGTGGCAGCATACAAAAATTAACGCGGTCTGCGAAGCCTGATTTTAAGCCATCTGAGATTCTCAGGGACTTCATGAGGAATCAGAGATGCCAGGAGCTAGAATGAAAGAACTGGAAGCCCAAGACTAAAGTAGCCATATCCACAGGCTACTCTCTGTGTGCCAGCACCTGTGCAAGGTGTTTTACAAATATTATTGTGTTAATTTAAGCGTAGGTAAGTTAATGAGGGGGGAGGAGGACTGAAGGAAGTGATTAATGGTTGTCCCTTAGTCAGTGGGTTTCAGACCCTGCCTCACAGAGCCCCTGGAGTGGGAGGGGAGGAGGAAAGTCCAGATGAGAAGGGGGTAGGTCCTTCTCAATCCCAGCAGAGTGAATTTCACCACTTTATGTACTAGGTTTTTCTATTAAAATTTCTCTAGAACAAAGGATTCTGAAATTTAAAGTGCATACTTGATAGTTACTATCTTCATAGACTTTTAAATAGCTGCTCCTCTTAGAGATGTACCAAAGAATGACTTTTTATTCATAAAAATAACTTTTTCATATGTTTTAGGGGGATGTCAGGCTGGTAAATGATTTGCAACAGATGAATTTTTGTGTTTTATTTAAAAATTCCATGTTGAAATAAGAATAGGATTGTGTGGTAAAATATAGGTATCTTCTGATATTAAATTATTTGGAAGAGTTAGTAACTGGTCATAGGGCTTTCTCAGGCTCTGATCTAAAGATGAATAGCCAAGAGTAGTGATAGCAGTCGTTCAAAATGCAGCTAACTCAACACCTTAGGTTGCAAAGATAACCTTTGAAACAGAAACCCAAATCTCTGTGATTTTGAGCTATGACCAGCCAGACCTTGCTGACCCTAGGTCAGGCTTCCCAGCCCCTTTCATTTGGTGTTACTTTAGTAAATTTCAAAATTTGCTTCAGCAAACCTGGAGGAGAGAGTGGGAATCATTCATAAATTAGGAATCAAGTAGAATTAAGTGATCAGCGGTCCTGAAATGCCTTAGATTGTAAGCCACAGTCTTCCTTTGTGGATGAGCAAGGGCTGAGGTACTTAGATGGGAGGAGCCTAAACAGGGTATGTGGGTCAAATTTAAGCTTGGAACTGCGAGAAAATCCCATTAGAGGAATGCTTTCAAAATGCCACCAAGAAAACAAAAGTCTGATCTCCAAGATCAAGTAACCTGACAGTTTGTTTTGACCCCACTGCATAGTTTCTGTCTTTAATGGAGCATCTAAACTAATTTCAAAGCCATACTTTTTCATCCATGTGTTAGTGTCCATTCGATAACACTACCACCTTTTCCCCTTCTTGCCCATTAATTAGAACATTGAAAGTGACTCATTTTTTTTTTAATTAGTTTTCTTGTAAAGATGAGGGGGAAAAATTTGCCTGGTTGGTGCTCAGTAAGTATTTGTGAATAAAAAAGTGAATGAATAATTAAGTTGTAATGCTAAACACCTATTTGGAAGCATTAAGAAGTGAGTATTTTTGGTGTACTGAAAACAGTGATTGAAAGGCATTGATTTTCACTGTGTCCCCAGTTTTCTTTTCCTATCCTTCTGGTTTATCTGACCTTTTCTGCCCACGCACAGGTGGATCTTCATGAGTGCCTGTGTACGCGCATGAAAACATACACACACACACTGAAATATAAACAGTTTAGAGTACAGAAGGGCAATGATTTCCCCTTGCCATCAATGCTGCAGGTAATCTATTGCATTAATCAGCCAGCCAGTGGGAAATGCATGGGGAGTGATTATACTATCATACACAATACAATCAGCATGAAGCACTTGTCAAGACCAATACATCAAAGTTTAATTCAGTAATAGAATGAATTAGAATAAAATGAAACATTCTGTTCTCCAAGAAACTCAGTACCCATCACAGGTTCTTTCTGAACTTCATACAGTAGTCAGTGCATTAGAAATTGTTTTTATGACTAAAATTGCAGGTCTCATAGGATAGAATACTACAAGCCCTTTTCCTTGCTATTCTTGTACAACCATAGTGCTAGTGTTTACTTGATCATCAATAGTCTATAATCATAACCATTGGTAAATTCGATTATTTTTGGTAGAGCTGCTGATTATCTTTGGTCCTAAACTGTTTCTCCATGGTAAGTGAAAGGAAAGTTGTTGTATTAGTGGCTCAGGGAAGCATTTATCCATAAGTATGGTCGGTGGACAGTGGAGTGCCTTACCAGAATAGCAGATAAATTAATAAGAACCTACTGTTTACAGTGCCCTATGGTAGGCACTGCTATTGGGGAGCTTATACTCTAGTTAGAAAACAGAATGAGTAAGTGAAAAATAAAAAAAAAACAGCCCAAGACAGCCTAAGACAATCAAAGAAGTGAGGTTATATAAGGTAACATGTGTTTCAGAAAATTTTGAGACTAGATCTAATACATTTCATATTATAAGTCACTATTCTGTGTCATTATGTAATATATAGTCAAAAGTAATTCTTTACCACACTTAACCAAGCATGTTTTATTTTCAAAAGGGAATATAAAGAACAGAATTATTAGAGCCAGACACTAAGAATGGATTCTTATCCTCGTATTTACTAGCTGTATAGCCCTGGACAGGTCCCTTATCTGAGATAGAACATCGGTTTCCTTATCTGTAGAAATGAGCGTAATGTGGATTCTTGAAGCCTAAAATAAGGTAATTTAGATAATGCACACTACTTTCTCATTCCAAGAGTCTTTTATCTATGTTGGGAAAGTGAATTCAGTGGGAAGCTTGTGGGAGAGAGGCATCCTGAAGACCTAAAGAGTATTTGCAGAAATAGATTTATATATATAGACTTGGAGTCAACACTGTTGGACAAATCATGGAACTGTTTGTGAAGACAGCTTAATTAAGCAGCCAGCTCAGAGTACATGGAAAATGTGTTTGAAGATTACCACAGTTCACATTCTTTCTCACTAACTTTTGTCTCTCAGAATAAGACATTGTCTGTCATGGTGACTTTTTTCCTTTCTGATTTTTTCTGTCCTTCCTACCTTCCCTCCTTCGAAAGTGAGAAGGGCGGTGAGTGGTGGAGGAGCTGGCTCTGGTCATTTCCTATAGAATCAGGTGCCCGATGAGGGAGATCAGGCTGGTTGTGATGAATATTGCTTGTTGACGTGACAGCACTGACAAACCAGATGGGATGGGAAGACTGCATCTTAGATGGGGGCCACAGGTTTACCCAAAAGGAACATTATCCAGGACACCAGTGAACTGTTTTGGAGTACCTGTGGTTTATTTTATTTCTTGACAACAAAAAGATAGTTACTCTACTTTATTCTTTTCTCAGAGCCTGGTTAAATGATAACCGTATGCCCCTTTGCTGAGGGTTTAGCCCTGCAACTAAGTGATCTCAAAAACTTTCTCTTTATAGTATCCCTGAGGTTTTATTTTCAAAATTTCCCAGAGTCATTTTAGTGAATTAGATGATAGCATATCAAATTTAAAGTAAGGAGAATATTTTTACCAGTTAAACTTAATTTCCAAACATGGCTGGCTGAATTATTAAGACTGGATTGTACTGAGAACATACTATAATTAGGGTCATGGTTTTCGTGTGTCTGACCCAAGAAATTTTGTGACTGTAGTTTTGTTAGCACAACTAATTATGCCAGTGATCTCCTATGTGTGACTGCAATTAGGCATTTCATGGCCTTTAAATAAGTATAATTAGTTAATTGGATCATGCATGAAATTCTAGCCTCTTATAATAGCCTCTGAGAACAAAAATAAATATGCTAAATATTGCAAATTGTTTTATAACTGTGGAACCCTGAGAAATACCAAAAGTGATTGTGTTACTTGGCCTGCTATTTCATAGGAATGAACATATTAAAAAGTAGAAATTAAACTTTCCATGCATAGAACAGTTGTTATTCTCCACCTTTGAGACAAAAGAAAGGAATTCACTGACCTTTCTTATTTTCACCTTTAGAGAAGGTGATGTGGCCCTGCTCCTCTGCTCCCTCTTCCCCTGGCCACTTCCTCTGTGCTCTGTCCATCTAGCAAACAGGGAGAAGAGCAACATTTATCAAATATTCCAAAGTGTTTTTATAGAAAATGTGTAGCTTTTACATACTGAATTAATTTGTATATTTACAAAAAACCATGAAGTAGAAGGAACTTTAAAAACAAATTTTATTGACTGTGGGTGTAAGCAATAGATATAGAATGGCCAGCTGATTTATTCAGTCACAGGTCATAATGCTCCACCCAGCAGGCAAAGAGCACACTCTGTCACACATAAGTACATTATCCCAGAAATGCTGACGCAACTGCAGTCTAACAGACCTCATAGTACATTATCATATTTTCAGAGAAAACAGATCTCTTCTGACTTGAATAATCAATCTTGAATTGTAAGTTGAGCCTTTGATTGTTTATCTGCTGTTTTAATCTACAGTGAAATTACTTATTTGCTATGCCTGTCAGCCCTGAAAAATGCAGTTTTCTTTTTTTAATTAGGCTCTTTTTAGATGGACCTGTGTAGGTTTTTATTGGATATGTTTTCTATACATGTGAGAGATATGTTCTGAGTACATAAGGACACATGGTTAAAATACAGAGTTTGTTAGCTGTGTCATACTTTTAGACAGTACTATTATCATTTGTATTATACTGCTAAAATACGAGGACGGGAATGATAATTCTGTCAAAAGACTAAAATCATTAATATAAGAATTCTCATACGCATACCTGCACATACGAATCCTAATTTATAGAAATACTTTCCGACCACATAGCTAGGTAGAAGGCTAAACACCATGATGTTTAAGAATATTGGTTGAGGGGAGAATGTGGGTCTGGTAACAAATCCTGGCTCTCATCTTTAATAGCAACTCAACCTTTATACTCCTCTCTATACTTTGGGTTTCTTATCTGTAAAAAGTTTTTTAGTGAGGGTGAAATACATTAATATATGTAAAATACTTTGCACAGTGTTAGTATGAGGTAAATATTCAATAAATGGCAGCAAATATTGTCAGGTAGATAAGTAAAGATGCCATTCACTTTTAGAAATATGTTAGCTGAAGTAGATAGAGAGCGATCTTTGTACCCTGAAGACAGACATTTTAAAACTTTAAATGTTGACTCTAATTAGAAACTTAACATGTGTAACCTGATATTGTTAGTATTTTCCTTGAAGGGATAAAAAAATTAGCATACAAACCAGCATTTAATATTGTGTTAGATACCTTTTATGCTGTTAAGTTTTCATAATGACTTATTTGGTTTTTGCTTGACTTGCAGCTCTTCCCATATAGTGAGTGATTTATTTGGATTTGACTTTTTTTTAACTAACAGCATTCTCATAGTCATTGATAATATCTTGGTTTTCCATTGTGTAATCTAGCAGATTTATAATTTTTCCTGATAATTGTGATAGATTAAAGATGACCGCAGATTCCTTGCTGCTCTTATTGAAACTCAAGGTCTGTATTCTCTCCTCTTATATCTGGCCAATTTTTATAAATGTTTTGACCAACAGAATATGGCAGAGCACATGCCAGGCCAGTGTCTGGGCACAAGCCTTAAGTAACTGGAAGTGTTTACTTCCTGTCTCTTAGAAGGGTCTATCCTGAGGCCCTGAGTTTCTATAAAAGAAGCCTAGCTACCCTGACTGAGGCTGACTAAAAGATGTTTCTAACTAAAAGACATGCTGTGAGGAAGCCCAGGCTGTCCATGGAGAGAAGTCCTGTTGGGGCAGAGGGAAGAGTAAAGAGGAGAGAGAGAAGTTTTGACCTACAGAATCATGAAGTGCAGTCAAACAATGTTGAAATAAGCCAGTAAGTTCAGGGTAGTTTTCTGCATAGTAATAGATAACCAGGACAGTGGTTATATATCTGACAATACTCCATGCTTCTCCTAATGGTTATTTTTCAAATGCCACATGTCTTTACCAGTGTAGAATATACTAATATATGAAAAGGAAGTTCTGTTATTTCAATGAACTTTACCCCCATGTTGGACTAAGTCGGATGTTTGTCAAAATTGAATCTTTATTATTAGGAAATAGTGTAACATGATCCTAGAGGATTCTGCAGCTCCATTTTATATTAGTTTTTGTTTAACAACTATTCTTCCTCACCTTCATATTCTCATACCAAATGTCACTTGGTTTGACTTCTGGCTTTTTCCCCCTCCAGTAATAAGAATTTGGGTACTGATAACTTTTAATTTTGAGTTCCTATAGAATAAGACTGTGGAACCCAGAGTGTTGAAACTAAAAAGGGAGGCAGAGTGGATGGTAGACTAGAAGTTTAGGCCAAGATGCTAAGGCGGATGTGATGGGGAGACTGAAGGAAGAGTCTGCACAGGCTTCAGTACTGTACTCTTTGTCCACCCTTTCTCATTAAGTCACCATGGACAGAGGAAATGTTATGTAACCCTGTAGGGTTGGGAACGAGAGCAAGAAAACCAGAAGTGCCTCCTCCATATGGGTAGATATGGATGAAATTATCCAAAGCATCTTGGACCTCTAAGTGACTCTCTGACCCTGGATGGGGCCTGGGAGGCTAGAGACGACAATATCTATGGAAAAACAAAACATATTTGAAAGCTTATTAAAGCCAAAGGGGAAAGGGGAGACTAAAATCTGTTCCTATCCAAAATCAAAGAATCACTTGCAATCTGACCCCTCCAAACTTATTTTAATCTTTGACTCTCGATTTCTTCAACATCGAAGTCTTTCTACACATGTGTTTGCAGGAGTGTACCTTTTGGAACTGGGTGAACTTCACAGTTTTCAGAACACTTCTGCATATATTATCTTGCTTAAGCCTAAACAGCCCTACGAAGTAGGTAGGAATTATTATCCCTATAGTTTAAATAGTGAACTGCTGCTACAGGGAGTCTAAATGGGCTTGCTCAACTTCTTGGGGCTGGTAATCCATATCTTTCCAGATCAGAGCTCGTTGATCAAACATATATTCTAGTTAGAAATGTAAAGCAGTGGGTATGTGAGGTGGGGCAAAATGGTGGTGATTTGTCCATCTAAATGTTTGATGGAAAAGACTAGCCTTCAGGGCATGTGGAATTCATCAATTTTTGTTACCTACATTTGCTGGGAATCTGGGTGCTTATCCACTGGCACTATTTTTTGGTGGAATGCAAAAGTAAGCAAAAAGGCCTTTGTGATGTTTTGTCTTCTTCCTCAGTGTGATTCTGCCTGTGTTCTCTGACTGTTTGGTCAGTGAAAAGACACTGATTTAATATTAATAAAAAAGCTTTTTATTCAGTATTTATGATTGTATTCATGGTACTAAAAGTTCTATGCAAACCAACAGATACAGCTTCCGTTCACATAACTTAAAACAAAGTTAATTCTTCGGCCATCATATTTTGGTGATGAAATTAACATTTACCAAGGCTCACTTACATATTAGTAGATTGGAAGCATTCACCATGTGCAGAGAATGCTTTTTTCCCCTTCTTCCCAGAGAAGTTCCTTTCCTAGTTTTGGCTTACTTTGGCTTGTACGTTGCAGTGCATCTTTTTGCTGAAATCACTGAGTGTAGATTAGGTAGAGTAGTGGAAAAGAGAGCAAAAGCATGCTAGATGGTGGAGAAAAGCTAGACTAGAGCTAAAATGTGCCATGGATAATTCAGAAACCGAATGATGCATACACCAGTGATTCGTTTTGAGGCATTGAAGCTGGGAAAGCAATGTAAAGGTATTGAATTCATTTTCATTGTAATTCATAGCAAATAATTAAGCATCCTTTGTGAAAGAACCAGTAATATCTTTCCAGATGCCAGGTCCTTTGCTAGGTGCTAGCAATGGTAAGTTCTCACTGAGTTCTCTGTCCTGTTTTTGTTTGGGTCCTTAAAAGGGTTAATATTTCCAAGAGACAAAGGAATGAAGTGTTTGATCATCAAAGAGCTTTATTTTTAAAGCTACAGATGTTTCAGGCATGTGTTGGAAGGGAAGGAAAAGAGATCAGTGCCCAGAGTGGAACTTTGAAATGATAAAATTTGGAGAAGGACTTACTCAATTTTGTTAACTTGATTATTAAGGCTAATGACAGCTTTTGTATTGGTGACTGTTAAGATAAAAGACCATATCTATTATAGCTCTGAACTTGCATCTAACATTAAGAACATCCTTTCATCCTTGTATAACCTTTTTTTTTCCTACTTTTATAAATGGTACTCTTTTTTTGGTAAATTTTGATCTCTAATTGTTTAATAACATTTTAACATAGAGATGTACAGTTAGCTTTTTGCTTTGAACTTGTATCATATGACCTTGCTAAGCTTATTAGTTCTAGGTGCTTTTTTGTAGGTTAGTTGTCTGCAAATAGAGGCTGTTTTATTTTTTCCCCTCCAGTCTATGCCATTAACCTCCTTTACTTGCTTTATCGGCTGGCTAGAACTGCCAGTGTGCTGTTGAATAGGAGTGGTAAGAGCATACATAAATCTTTGCCTTGTTTCGGTGTCATGGGAAAAACATTCAGTTTTTTGCCATTATTATGTTAACTGTTTTTGCTAACACCTTTTATCAGGTTAAATAAATCTGTTCCTAGTTTGCTAAGAGTTTTATTTATTATGAAGAGATGTTAAATTTTGTTACTTGATTTTTCTGCATCAATCGAAATGGTCATATGCTTTGTCTTCCTTATTCTGGTAATACTGATTGATTTTTAATGTTGAACCAGCCTTGCATTCCTAAGATAAACCCTATTTGGTTGTGGTGTATTTTCTTTTATATATATTTCTTAATTAGATTTGCTGATATTTTGTCAAGGTGTTTTACTTCTCTCTTCAGGAAGGATGTTGATTTGTAATTGCATTTACTTGTAATGTCTTTATCTAGTGTTGATATCAGGGTAATTCTGGCCTCATAACATGAGTTGGAAACCATTCTCTTCTCTTTTGTTTTCTGGTAGATATTGTGTAGAATTGGTATTATTTCTTTCTTAAATGTTTGGTAGAATTTTTCAGGGAAACAGCTGGATCTGCATTTAGAGATTTTTAACTGTAGATTTAATTTTTTAAGTAAATTTATGACTGTTCAAGTTATTATTTCTTCCTAAGTAAACTTTGGTAGTTTGTAATTTTTAAGGAATCTGTCCTTTTTATCTCCGTTGTAGAATTAATGGGCGCAAAGTTGTTCATAGTATACCCATATGAGCCTTTTAGTACATCTAGGATCTGTAATGATATGCCGTCTTTTATTCCTGAAACTTCTCGTTTGTCTTTTTTTTCCATTCAGTTTGGCTATAGCTTTATTGATTTTATTGATCTTTTTAAAAAACCACCTTTTAGGTTCATTGACTTTTGGCGGGGGGCAGTTTTCAATTTAATTGATTTTTCATCTGTCATTGCTTGCCTTCAATTTGCTTTGGCTTTGATTGCTCTCTCTCTTTTTTGGGTTTTTTTTTTTTTTGTTTTTTTTTGATGTGTATTTTTATTTTTTTTTTCTTTTTTTTTTTTTTCCTTTTTGCGTTTTTTATTCTATATTTTTCTCTAAACTTTTTAGCTGTAGATCACAAATTTTGATATTTGTATATTCAGTACAAAATATTTTTTCCCTTGTGACTTATTTTTTTATTCATGAGTTAATTAGAAATTTGTTATTTAATTCCTAGATATTTGAGAATTTCCCAAATATCCTCTCGTTACTAATTTCTAATTTGATTTTATTACACCAAAGAATATACTTTGTATGATTTCACTTCTTTCGAATTTATTAAAGTTTGCTTTATGGTCCAGAATATGGACTATCTAGATGAATGTTCTTTGTGCATTTTAAAAAGAGTAGGATTTTGTTTTGTTTTTCTTCAATTAATGTTTATTGCAGTGTTCTATAAATGCTAATTTGATTAAGTTGGTTTGATAGTGTTGGTTAAGTATTCTTAATCCTTTCTAATTGTCTATCTATTTGCTCTGTTAGTTATTGAGAGAGGTGTATTGAAGTCTCCAGATACGATTATGGATTTGGAGAACTGATCCTTCTATCATGTTATGTTCACTTTATCCCTTAAGTTTTTGTCTGATATTAATATGACCATTCCTGCATTATTTTGAAAATGTTTGCATGGTATAGCTTTTCCATCCTTTTCCATTTAATATATGCCATTATATTTAAAGTGTGTTTCTTTTACACAGCATAAAGTTGGGTCTTGATTTTTAATCTGAGTTACCATCTCTTTTAATTGGTATGTTTAGACTATTTACATTTAATATAATTATTGATGTGGTTAAATTTAGGTCTACCATTTAATCATTTGTTTTCTATTTATCTTCTCTGTTTTTATTATTGTTCTCTCTCTTCTGCCTTCTCAATATTTTAGATTTTTTAGTATTTCATTTTAATATATTGTCCTTTTTGTTTGTATCTCCTTGTACTTTTTAATGGTTTCAGTATTATAATAATCATATCTAGCCTTAAACAGTCTACTTTGTGTTAATATTTTGCCACTTTAAGTAGCATGTAGAGTCTAACAACCATATGGGTCCCTTTACTCTCCCTCCTTCATGTTAGTTTTCATGTGTATTACATCTACATGCATTTAAAACACCATAAAGCAGTGTTTAGATTTTTGCTTTCAATGGCCATACTTATTTTAAAGAACTTAAAAGGACAAAATTAGTCTGTTCTATTTACTTGAGTATTTATTATTTTAATAGCTCTTCCTTTATTTCTGTAGTTCCAAGTTTCCCTCTGGTATTATTTATTTTCAGCCCGAAGAACTTCCTTTAACTTTTCTTCTAGATCAGGTCTCTTGACAACAAATGCTGTTAATTTTCCCTGATCTGAGAATGCCTTTATTTCAACATCATTTCTGAAAGGTATTTTTGCTAGCTATAGAATTCTAGGTTGACACTTCAGTTTCTTTTAACAATTTAAAGATAATATTCCACTGTCTTCCGTTCTCTATGATTTTTGTTGAGAAATCTCTAATTTATTTGAGTCATTCTTCTATACGTGGTATTTCATTTTTCTCTGATTGCTTTCAAGGTTTTCCTCTTTATCTTCGGTTTTCAGTGATTTGATTATGATATTTGGGCGTGATTTTCTTTGAGTTTACCCTTTTTGTGGTTAACTGAGTTTCTTGGATCTATAAATTCATCTCTTTCTCCAAAGTTGGGAAGGTTTGAGTCATTATTTCTTCAAAAATTTTCTGCATCTCTGTCTCATCTTCTGGGGTTCCAGTGACACAAATGTTAGACCTTTTGCTGTGTTCCTACGTGTCTTTAACGCTCTGTTCATTTTCTTTTGATTATTTCTCTCTATTCTTCAGATGAGATAATTTATATCTTCAAGTCCACTGACTTTTCCCTCCATCATGTCTATTCTGCTATTGATTCCATCCATTGAATTTTTTATTTTAGATAGTTTTTTTCAATTCTAAAATTTCCACTTAGTTCTTGTTTATAGTTCGTATTTCACTTCTTTCAATAGTGTTTACCTTCATTTCATGAAGCACAGTTATAATAATTGCTATATAAAGTCGCTGACTGATCATTCTAACATCTGGTTCATCTTGGTTGGCATCTCTTGATTGTTTTTTCTCTTGAGAATTGATCACATTTTTCTCTTTCTTTGTAAGCCAAGTAATTTTGGATCCTGGACATTTTGAATACTGTGTTGTGAGAGTCTGGGTCCTATTAAAATCCTCTGGAGAATTTTTTGTTTTTTAAAATGTATAATCAACCAGGGTAGATTCAGAACATAAGATCTGTTTCACCATCTTCGGGTGACGATGTCAGTAAAGTTTTCAAGGCCTTGCGTGCTTCTTGGGGTCTGTCTCATGCAATTGAGATGTTACCAGGACTTGTGCCCTTTGTACACAGCATCCAGGATCCTCTCCTCTCCAGCTCCTGAGTGGGGTCCATGTCCCCTTTTCCCAGTCCTCTCACCAGCTAAATGAAGTTTCTCTCAAGTTTTTGCTGAATATGGCCTCTACAAAGTTCCCCAAATGGGGCTAATCTTATGTCCAAGCCAGGAGAGAAAAGAGGGGGAAATAACAGGAAATCACCCCCATATGGCTTGCTTCTTCAAGTTTTATTTTCTCAGTCTGCCCGCTGTTGTTTACTTTTCAGAGTCCTCACATTGCTGCTTTTTGTATTTTGTTCAAAGATTTGGTTATAATCATCGAGAGAAAATAAGCTGTATTGGGCTTACTCTATCTTGACTGATCACATTTTGTTTTCATTTGGTATTTAAATATATAGAAATGTAAATTATAAATATCTGATCTGTGGTTTAGATAGATTGTGGTCACTTTTATTTCCTATTGGTAAACGTTGTTTGATATTTAAAATATCACATTTTCTAATTGAAGAAGCTTGCTAATTTTAAATGTGGAAGAATGTGAAGCATCTCATTTGGACAGACAGAACATAAACAATGATCATTCCTATCTTTATTATTCACTTTACTAATACAACTGATTAAAATACACACAGACCCAAACATATACATACCTTTTCAGAGAAAAAGTGTTGTGAATGGCTTTGAAGTGCTGGTATCTGTCTTGTTTTGAAATTAGTAAAATAGAACTTGAACTTTTAAAACTTGTAAAATATTTGCTTGAATTAGCTACTTCTTCGAAGTCTGTAGAAAGGAATAATAAATTTTATCAGTATCTTAATTCAGATTATGAGTTATGCCCCCTAAATTCATTATAGCTTTTCCTTTGAGAAACAAGTGAAATTTTGAATTAATTTTTAGTAATATCATTCACATAAAGACATAAATTTGGTGACTTCATTTATATATAAAGATAAGTACCTGATTAAATCATTTAGAGAAGTATGTTAAAGTGAATTTTATTTTTAAAAGATTATTAAGTCTACGGCCATGCCACCCTGAACGTGCCCAATCGCATATGATCTCGGAAGCCTAGCAGGGTCGGGCCTGGTTAGTGTTTGGATGGGAGACCACCTAGGAATACTAGGTGCTGTAGGTGTTTAAAAAAATTTAAAGAAATAAGACTATTGATACCGTAGATATGCAAGCTAATTAATAAACATAATAAAGTTTGAAATACCTATAAGGAAACTAGGACGTTGTTTATTCATGTTTGTTATATGCTTTTATGGTTTTGTGTAAAGGTCATCTGAGAAGGACATTTAATTTTTGTGCAGTAGGACCATTTAGAGAAGTTTGTTGCAGTATCCATATATAAAATCTGTTTGTAAATTAAAATGGCATATTGGACCTTAGGATTGTATTCTTTATTGACTTCTTTGTCTAAAATGTCACACAAGTAGGAAGGTGATTGCAATAAGCATTTTAAGTACCTTTCATCTTATGTGTAACAATCTTTGGATCTTTGGTTCAAATTCAGGCTCTGTTGTCCTCTTTCCATTAAACTAGGCATGAGAGTTGTGGCTTAATTAAGGAGAGAACTGAGTTATAAAAATTGTAGACTTGGGTCCATTTCGAAATGGTTTAAAATTTATTATTAGCTATTAGAATTGAACATTTTAATAATTTTTTAAAAATTTACTTCCCTCTCTCCCTTTAAATTAGGTGCTCTGTGGATGTGTATAGTTTTAAATCCCCACTGCAAGTTGGAGCAGAAGGCTAGTTGGCTAAAACAGCTGAAAAAGTGGAACAGTGTTGATGTCTGTCCATGGGAAGATGGAAATCATGGTAGTGAATTACCCAATTTAACCAATGCTCTGCCTCAGGGTGCAAATGCCAACCAAGGTGAGTCCACAGTAATATTTTGCTCACTTTGTATCTACCTAATTGTGCATATATGTTTATAATAGTAACTAACAATATATATGGGAAAATAATTTTTCCCACTTACGAATTTACTATAATTCAAGGGCTTAATATGTTTTGACTGTGTGTGTGTTTGTGTGTGTGTTTTCATTTTTACCTGAGACCTTTGTGTGCTTTTTTCATATTCTCAGAATACAGATGGATGTAATACTTATATGTATTAATATGTGTTATTTAAAATTATATGTTATATAAAATTTCCTATTAACTATTTAGTTTTTTTTTAATTTAAAAAATCATGGAATAGGGTGGTCATTTTTTATAAAACAAAATATTGAGAGACTTGAGGAGCTGTGTGTTTTTCTCTCTTTAGGTCAATTCATATTTGGACTACTGTGTAATTTGTAATTTAATCAATTAATAATTCTTACTTTTGGTATGTATCAAGTGAACATTTTATGATGGTCTGGAAGGGCATGGAATGCTGTTGGTATTTGGACTAGGAAAATTCTTTATTGCGCATGCTTGTCTAGCATACTTGTTCCCACCTCCGTAGGCTAATAATGTTCTCCAGTCTTTGGGACAACTAAGAAATGTATCTAGACATTTCCAAATGTCCTCTTAAAAACCTCTGTTTCTTGTTTTTATCATGTTTTTTGTTTTTTGTTTTTGTTTTTGTTTTTGTTTTCAGCTTCTTTCTATCTTTTGGATCTACCCATTTAGCCTAAGTCCCTCTCATCTTTTAAAAAATAAATCTTTCCTTGGTCTCACTTTCCCTTCCGGCTACTACAGGATTTTCTCCTCTCTTTCAGAACCAAATCCATAAAATAGTTAACTCTTGCAAATAAAAATTTCATTCACTAATGTATGTCATTCTTTTTGTGTGATTTTGTGCTGTTGCTACCTCTTTGTGAGAAAACTTGAAAGATTTTGAGGTTATGATGGAAGGTGAGAGTTAAATGACATCAGAAGGATCCAGAATCAAGACTGTCATTCACTATGTGCTGGCCCTATATGGAGTCAGTACTCCTGGAAAGAGCTGGACAGTGTGCTGTGTGTGAATGCGATGTTAGCATAGTGTTTTCAGTCTCTACAAAGAATATTATGTGTATTACTCCATAGGGATTTGCCCACTCAAAAAGAAATTTTAGGGCTTTGGAAAGATGATCGTCTGGCTCTGCTTTGTCTAGAGATCCTTGCTTGGGAAATCAGTATTTGAAATCTGTCATACTTTTATTGCCCGTGATGATTTTATTTAATAACTTAAAAGAAAATAAATGTACCCTTTATGCCCCACATTCTTTTCCAGAGCTCAGAATTTTCAAGTTTAGTCATTCAACATTTATTGTCTTGCATTGCTAGGAAGGAGTATGCCTATATCTACATAGGCAATATCTTTACTCTTTTATTCTTTATATTCGGAGGTTACTGTGTATTTCACTCCCCAACTGCTTTTTGGGACCACCATCCTAACATTTTACACTTGACTTTTACTCGCCACTTGGTTACTTTCCCCTTGGTTAAACAGGAATATGTCATAGGCTTTAGAAAGTGGCCCAGCTTCCTGATGAAATAATTCATTTTATTTATGGTTTGGCCCAGGGGTGTGAAGTCAGGACATAGCTTCTGAGGGCAATATTTATAGCTGTTGTGTGTAAAGGCACCAGGCTCCTGCTTTTAGCAGAGTACCCACATCCTCCAGAAGGACTGTCAGAAGAGCCATCCCTACAGAAGGGCTCCGGTGCTCAGCCTGCACTGCTTCTATTGGAGAGCTGAGCAAGTTGCTAGGGGAGAGCCAGCTATAACCAGCAGAGCCCAGCAGCCATGCCATTGCAGCTGGGTGGGGTGTGCATGTGGTATAGACCACGGGCAGAATTGCATTTTTTGGCACATTAAAGTGAATGTGAAGGGCAAATCAGGCCCTGTCTTTGCTGAGATTATTTGTTAGAATTCATTAACAAAAACAATAACAGAATCCACATCCTTTGAAAGAATATATATTTTTTATTTTTTAAATATACCAGAATGATAGCCGATTGTTTGTTTTAATTTTTTGATAAAAGAACTGATTTATCCCTTTTACTTTTCTGAATTGCCCAAATTTTCTTTAATCAGCCTGTATTATATTTATATACTTTATTAAAATTTTTACAAGTCTCTTTTTTATGTAAAAAAATTAATGTTTCTTTTTTCCACATTATTGCAAAAATTTTTAAAAAACAGACATCTGATATAAAAATTGACCATAATTTTGACACCTAATCAAACCCACTTTTTGTTTGTATCTTTTTAGTCATTGTATATATAATAATTATTTTTTTATGTTTCCCATGTTATTATAGAGCTTTATATCCTACATTTTCATTTAAATATTTCATTAGTATTTAGCATTTTTGTTACAGTTCGTTTTATTGTTCTCTTAGAGCTAATGACTATTGAAAGCCTGGTGTGTGTTCTGTACCTTTCTCTGTACCCATATAATCATGTGCAAATATGTGAAAAGTTAAGGTTTTTATTTTTTTTAAGTGGAATCTTATTCTACAGCTTGCTTTTGTTATTGAAACCACAGCCAGCACACAGTCAACAGGTAGAACTCCTCATCTTCTAAGACATGCATAACAGAGACTCTTTTAAAGTCTCCTTTTAGTTTTAAATTCTATGATCTAATCTAAACAAAAGAAATGAAATGACGAAGTCACTTAAAAATGTGTGAGATTTAGTCTTTGTAATATTCGATTGATTGACTATGAGAAGTCTTATTGCATAGGAGTATATTTATTCTGCTCAGCCAAAAGCACAAATATGTTCAAAAAGCCCTTAAACACAGGGCCCGCTCTTCTCATTTGCAAGGTGTACATTTGTCTACTGCTAGCAAGGAGTCTGGGCAGGGGCCAAAACAGATATACCCGTGTTTATACTTCTCAGATTATATCATTTATGCATTTTGATATGTCCGCCATTCACATACAGATACCTAAATCGACCTGAGACCAAGCTGAAGTAATGTCTTTCTGTTAAAGAAATAGCTGAATTTGGAATGAGGATATCTGTGTTTTGATCTTGATTGCCATTGTCTGGCTTTGTGACCTTGGCAAGTCTCTTTACTTTTTATTTTCAATTCCATCAGCAGAATAGAGAGCTTGAACTAGATGAGTTCTCAGAACTCTTCTCGATTCTGTTGTTTTTGGTTTTTATGATTTCCTTTGTGTCTGTGCTTAGTCAAAGCTCCATTGACAGGAAGATGTTACTTTATCAACTAGGAAGCTTCAGATATTCCTTCTCATTTAATTAAGCTTCAGAACAGTGAGGGGTGGTACTTGAGCTAAGTAAAGTATGCATAAATAAAAATAGTTTGTTTCCCTGGTTTTCAGTTGAGGCTCATTAAGGTTTGTGCCACAGCTGAAAGGTAAGTCTAGAGTGGGGACCCAGGGGGTGGGAATGCAGGGAGAATTTGAACCGTGTGATCCAGAGGAACTGAATAATCCCTGGAGTTGGGGTGAGACTATCCTTTATTCCCCAAACATTTCTTTTCTTCGTCAGGTCCTGAAACTTGAACCCTCTTCGGAGTGTATGCTTCTGCTCTTTTGTGATGCCCCGGCATACACTATGCTGGGGACATCACACCAGTCATGGAACCTGCACAGGAGTCAGGAGGCAGCCTGTAGGGGCAAGGTAAGTGCGCTGGTTTGTTTTGTAGCTATGTTGTGTGGCTTTGTGAAATGTTAAATATATGCATTTATGCCCTTTGGGATATAAAGTGGCATTTAATCATTATATCCCAAGAAGCATAATAGTTTAATTGTGCAAAACCGCACAATATAGTTAAAAAATACAACCAAAAGCACAACCCTTATGCATATCTTTAAAGGCTGATTGCATCTTCCTGAAAGGTTCCATGGCTGGTGTCGCATCTCTTGCATAGTGTTTGTGAGAGCTGTTGATCCCATCAGGGCAGCCCACCACAGCACCTCAGAAGTGGGGAGCAGTGAGTTTTCATGTGATTCTTTTTTGTGCCGAGTGCCTCCTTTGAGTGTATTTGGCATGGAAACTAGACTTGACAATTTATTTTTTTTGCAGGATGCCTTTAACCTTAGCTTTGATGGCTGCAGAGTGTTTGTGTTTGGTTATAAAACAAGTGAGTGAATGGTGGCTCTTTGGGCTGACTTGCCTCCTAGTACTTAGGACATGAGAGTATTCACCCTTCATCCTTCTGCTTAGGGGGTGCAGGACAATGTGTGTGGGTGTGCTCATGAACATCTGGCCACAGAGTGGTATGATTGCTATATTTACATGTGAATAATGGCTGACATGGCTTTTTGAATTGTGGAAAAAACAGATTCATCGAACAGGCCACATCGGACAGTGTTCACCCGAGCCATCGAGGCATGCGATCTCCACTGGCAAGATAGCCATTTGCAGCACATTATCAGCAGTGACCTATACACCAACTACTGTTACCATGACGACACTGAAAACTCCCTTTTTGACTCCCGTGGGTGGCCCCTCTGGCATGGTAAGTGGCCAAACCGGAAAGACATTTCCATGACTTACTTCTTTGTTTCGTTTCTATAGCATTATTGGAGTGGGAGGAGGAGAGCTGAGGGATTCAATGGGAGATGGATGAATGCTTGGCAATAGGAGCTGAGTATTTCATTCAAATCCAAGTTCAGAAATGATTTCTTGTGTCTTTTTTAATAGTATTTTAGGGGGAAACATGTTACTATTTAGTCTTGTTTTGTAGATATAATCAACGCTGGTAACTCTGTCCCCTTAACTTTCTGTTTTAGAACATGTTCCTACAGCCTGTGCAAGAGTGGATGCATTACGTTCTCATGGGTACCCCAGAGAAGCACTGAGACTAGCAATAGCTATTGTTAACACGTTAAGACGACAGCAACAGAAACAGTTGGAAATGTTCCGAACTCAAAAAAAAGGTGAATGTGAAGGAGTTTGTTTCCATTGGAATGGGATTCCTGGTGATGACATCACTAGGTTTTGTGTTCTTCTGGGAGAGACGGCTTTTAAATTAGGGTGATGGAGATGGCTATAGTCACCACTCATTTGAAATATTCAATAGCTGACGTGCAAGAAATTTTAGGCATTGTTTTCTGGTTGAATTTTTTTAAGAAATAAGGTGGGGGTTTTTTGTTTTTGTTTTTTTTTTAAGTTTCTTAGTTTAATTTTTTAAGGGAGCCAATTTTTTTTTTATTGTTTGAGTAACTATTTAATATGTCTAAATTATCTAAAATGCTAGTTAGCCAAATATTTTGTGAAAGTGCATCATAATTCTTAACAGTAAAGGTTCTGGGGAATAGACTGCCTGTGTTTGACCTTAGGCAATGCCTTGCCGTCTCTGACTTGGATTCCTCATCTGTCGAATGGGGCTCAATTGAGGACCTATCAGAGTTGTTGAGATAATTAAACTCAATTCTTTTAAAGCACTTAACGCAGGGCCTGGCGTATTGAGTAAGCACTCTAAAATTTTTTGGTTATAATAATTCATGCATAAGGACATGATATTTATTTAAAGTGACCAGAACAGAACTCCTTGGAGTTTTCAAATTCTGTAAATAACATTTGATGAACTTTCAACCAACAAGACACATTTAACTTCTTTATCTCAGTTAATCTTTTAAATTTTAAATTAGCATTACTGAGTAATAGTAATTGCAGAAGTTTGTTATACACGCAAGGCTCTGATCAGAAAAAAAAAAAATATGTATTCCTTTTCTGATTAATCCATACACTCTTGCTCCTTCATAACTATGATCTGTGTTTATTTGGTAGGATTGTTTTTACTCTCTATTTCAAAGAGTTTTAGTTGCTGTGGTTTTTCGGTTTGGGGTTTTTTTGGGGTTTTTGTTTTGTTTTGTTTTGTTTTGGCTTTTTGTTACTACGTTTTCGTTTCTAATCCTTGGGCGATTATATGCACACCACCTAGAGTACAGCTAAAAATGATCAAAAGTTGTTGAAATAGGCTGGAGGTTGAACTGAGTGGTTTTTTTTGTAACTTTTAATATCCTCTGTATTGGAAGTACTAATAAAATATTAACTAACATTATCATTTATATGATGAAAGTAAATTCCAAAGGTAAAATTTGAACCAAAGAAAGGAGGAGCTCAGATGCGATTGGTATGTGATATTCCTGATAATCATGACTTTGTCCAATTCTTCATGTTCTTCATATCATCACTAGTTACCAGATGTGTTTTCTCAAATTCCCCTTGTTCTAAACACACACCATATATGGCCAGAGGTATTTACTCCTGGAAAGTATAAAGGATAATAATATTCAAGCTAAGAGAGAGTGAACACTTTTTATACTATAAAAAGAGAGCTAGTTCATGATGATGATTATCTGATCTTTAAAAATCGTATCATAACCTTTACCAAGAAGCGTTTTTAAAATGAGTTTAGTAAAAATGTTGCAATATCTAAGAAATGTAAAGTGTAAAATGTTAGAATACATGTTTAATTAGGCTCCTTTGATGATCTTTGAGGCCACTCTTACACACATTTCTCTTTTATCCTGGGAGCAATGAAAACTTTTGTTTCAGATTATTCTTAAGTATTACTAGGATTACATATCTATACCTTTATCTTTCCCTATTTTTTTTGTTCGTCCATATTTAAAGAATATGTTTTTCATAGCTGTTATAATTCTAAATTGCCATACCAGCTATTTGTTATGCAGCCAAGATTAGTAAATGAAATATCTTGTACATTTTTAATACTATGTGGCATATGTCAGCTTCTTTTTTTTAAATTGAGATATGATTTACATATATTATTTTCAGGTGTGTAACATAATGATTTAATATTTCTGTATTTCAGAATAATCACCACAGTAAGTCTAGTTAACATCTGTCACACATAGAGTTAAAAAAAATTTTCTTGTGATGAGAAACTTTTAGGATCTCTTCACTTACCGCACCTTTCAGATATGTGCTACAATGTTATTAACGACAGTCACCATGCCGTCCATTACATTCTGTGACTTATTTTATAATTAGAATTTTATATCTTTTGACCACCTTCACCTATTTCACCCACCTTCCATCTCTGGCAACTACCAGTCTTTTCTCTGTATCTAGGAGTTTAATTTTTTTAGGTTCTACATATAAGTGAGATTATAGGGTATTTGTCTTTCTGTGTCTGACTTATTTCACTTAGCTCAACTTCTTGATTCTGAAAAAAAACTGTATTCTGATTTTTATTTCTCCCATTTCTCTGTGTGTGTGTGTGTTTTGTTTGTTATTATTTGTTTTACTAATTTTTGTGAGAAATGAAAGAGGACACAGAGGAAATACTTTGTAAAATTTTTCCTGTTTCCATTCCTTTACAATAGATTTATTTGTATAAGCACAACACTTACCTTCACCATATATCTACGAATATATATATATATGTATTTTTCTCCCATCAAACATACATATTTGGTTGTTCTCAAGACTAATGCTCAAGTTTCTTTTTTTTTTTTTTTCATTTTTTCGTACTGTTATATATATGAAAGCCAGTGACAGAAACCAAAAGGAAAGCTCTTTCCAAGGAATGTAGGACCCAATTTTTACAAATTTTAATACATTATACTGGGCTATGCCTCATTTCTATGTACTGATAGTTGACAGTCCAAAACCAGAAGTCGTCTAAAGGAGTGTTAGATTCATGGAATGGCTCTTTGGCTATCTCCAAGCCAATTTTTTTCCTGTATATTTTATATTACATATAGATTTTATTATGTTTTCCTTTAATAAGGAGCTGTTATTTATTACTTTAGTAAACACTTAGATGTAAAATATTGCATTATTTACAACAGAATATATCTTAAAATATTTGCAGCCTTTTTCAGCACTCTGTAGTTTAACTTAAGAACTTGAAAATGCTAACATTCTGAAGAAAATGTAAAGGATGTGTTTCATCCAAATTATATGTTATCTTCTGCTGTAATTCTTCTTTATGGCCAAAGTCCTCTCTTAAATGGCTTATCCATGATAAGGAAGACTTTCATAAGGATATTGGGGAGTAATTTAATAATATAGGGGAGTCAAAGTCTGACCCAAGCTACAGCTGCCCTCTGGTCTCCAGTTTAGATGATCTATTGAGCACTGACACTGAGAGTATCTTCACAATAGAGTTGTAGAGTTTACCCAGTGGTAACTTCAGAGGGCCTTTTTAGTCTTATCTAATGCCACTCCTAGGAAGTGGGCTTCTCAGGTGAAAATTTGGAATTTGTTTTTCCTTATTCAACATAATTTAATAGTGTGAAAAGTAATGTTAACTCAGTAGTACCCTGGACACATGAATTAAATAGATGTTTGGGAGTTTTCCTGGGAAGCTAGTACCATTTATATTGATTTACAGGTGAACTTTTAGAACTCAAAATAGTTCACAAGTTGGGGATATGTATATCTTTGTTTTTTAATTAAATTCAGTATTAATTTTGTCAGGATGCTGCTATTAAATGGTAAAGCCTCTCTTCTCTTTACATCTTTCTCTCTCTCAATTCCCCTTCTTTATACAGAGCTACCCCATAAAAGCATAACCTCGATAACCAATTTGGAGGGCTGGGTTGGACACCCGCTAGACCCTGTGGGCACTCTTTTCAGCAGCCTTATGGAAGCCTGCCACATGGATGATGAAAGCTTCCCTGGGTTCTCAGATTTTACAGGTAAAATCATCAACATTTGTCTCATATGCCTTTTTTTTCCTAAACCCTGAATGGCATTGGTCTTAGAGTCAGCGGTTGACAGCATGTGTGAAGAACTTAAGAATATTCGTTCCCTTCTAGTCAGTGATTCTGCATCTAAGAATTTATCTACGTTCATGACTGTTTTCCAGCATCAAGATAGAGAATAAGAATGTGCATCATGTGGGAGGGAAGGATTGTCCCTTTGTTGCTCCCATGGCTGAGTGCGCTCAGAGGATTAATTATCTTGCTCCTCCATATTTTCTCATGTGGTGATTGCCTTCATTAATTATGGGTGACCCAAAACTCTGTCGGGTGAAAGGTGTGACTTGCGCTTTCCTTGCGAGTTTGATGGTTGCAGTTTGTCACATTTTCTAATAGAAATACCTTAACAGAGATAAGAGAATGCTCAGAGTCATTACTCTTATGATAACTGATGACTCTTTGATGACAAAAAGGACCTTGAAATTGGGTTACGTGTTTTGTGTTCTCTACTGTCTTCATTATAAATTTTAACACTATGATAAAAGTATGGAAACTTATAATGCCAGGCTTTTAAAAATTGATAACTGTTGCAGTCATCATTTAATTTTATACTTGTTTAATTAAAATTTTTTTCCACTCTTAAGTATTCTTAGTATCTTTTTAGATTTATAGTTTTCTTTGGTGATTGATTATCAATGGGAGAAAAATATTTGTAATATTCTGTCCCACAAAACACACATTTAGTCATTTGTGGCCATTTGTTAAAAGATATTAGGAAACTGTGCCCTTTAACCTAAGAAATATGTTTTTTGGCCTCTTGGAATTAAGTCAGTAATTCATATTTATAAGTCTTGGATAAGATAAACATTTGTACCTACAGAAGTAGTTTCTGAACTCTGATTTTTCTGCATTTTACAGAGAATATGGGACAGTGCAAGTCTCTGGAATACCAGCATCTACCTGCACACAAATTCTTAGAAGAAGGGGAATCCTATTTAACGCTAGCTGTGGAAGTAGCCCTGATCGGGCTGGGACAGCAGCGTATCATGCCTGATGGGCTGTACACACAAGAGAAGGTTTGCCGGAATGAGGAGCAGCTCATTTCCAAGCTTCAGGAAATTGAATTGGATGACACACTGGTGAAAATTTTTCGCAAGCAAGCAGTCTTCCTATTAGAAGGTAGTTTGATGAAAAAAAAAGTTTCCCACTTGTTTAGCCAGTTGTATTAAGGCACTATTAAATGCATTTAATATGGTAGTTATTCTGATTGGTATAGTCATAGGTGTATTTATTATCCAAAAATAGTATCACTTAATAAAAAAGTGGAGATGTTTAGGTTTGTGTCATTTGATTTAGGTGACCGTGTAGGATAGCCCCATTAGCTACAGGCTCTGAAAAGAACTGTATTTTGGCCATGTTGTTCCTGAGATAAATGCAAATTTGATATTTAGTGAGCTATTGCTGATAGCCTTGTTCCTCTTTGCTTGATCAATTAAGTAATAAAATGAAAATTGGTTGGCATTCCTCTGAATTATTGGCAGTTACATGATGTCTAGGTTTTGAATATGTCATTTGCACATGCTACCAAAGATTTGAAGGCTGCAGGAGTGAATTTCCACTGTGTTGATTAATCATTTGAGAATTCATTAGATATAGATTCACCAAGTTAAAGTTTCATAGACTCTCCAAGGTAATGTCTTAATTTTATTTTATTTTTATAAAGTCAGGAGCTAAAGGGCCTAACAAATTTTGGCTGGCATTATTTTAAAAAAAATTTTTCTCGAAAAGAATAAGTACAATTAGTATGGTAACCTAATCTTTTGCATAAATTTAGGTGATGTCTAATTGATAAAATTGCTTCTATCGCTCAAGTACATATATGTTATTATTGTGTGATTCTCTGTGATTGATAGGCTCATAAAGTGTGGTATCTTCATCTAATATTCAGAACTGTTATATATATTTTAGGGAAAATAGCATTTCAGAACTTTTTTATCTTTGCAAAGCTAATGACCTATTTGAAAGAAAATATTTTCACCAAGTACATTATACATTTATGTGTTTTAGAAATGCGTTTTAAAGGGAAAATGTTCTTTATAATGTAATTAATTTTGATAAAAATTTCTAGTATTAATATTTTTAAGCACTCTACTGAAGTGGTTTTTTTCCTTCTAAACATAAAAATCCATCTTGGCACATTTCAGGTGATCTTGATTCTTTCATTACTGTTTTCTTTTAGTTCTTCTCATAATTCCCTTTGATATAAGCAGAATTATTAGCCACAACTTTTTTTTATGTTGTCACTGGCTCTCAGTACTGACTTTTGGTTTCCATCATATTGAAGGTGGGAAGAGGGTGTGTGCTTTTCCGAGTTGATGCATCTGATATGTTTATCATTTTCCTTTTTAAATGTCTTCATGTTCATTATTCATGAATATTTTTTAACTTTGTCCTAGTTTTTGATTAGTCTATACCTCCCCCATTAAACATTTTTATGAGATCTGTGCCTGATGAAGAGTGTTGTTGACTCATCCCAGCCTTTGTTCCTTCCTGTCCCCGCTAAGCCTGCGAAGAGCGGGCAGTACAGGACAGGAAGCAGTCCAAGGGGAAAGCCAAGGGACCATTTCTGTAAACTCCAGAAGATAAGCACTCCATGATTGAATTGACTGCACTGGGACACCAAGTTCTTCATGCTTTTGCACTCTGTGCATTTCAGGGGCAAATTAATTAGACTCAGGTACCTGAAGAAGAGGAAGCAGTAACCCTGTATTGTTGCTGAGTGTTAATCACTTCTGGCCACAATGTTAGCATACTGGATCAATTGGCATATTGGAAAAGTACTTCTGGGGATCTTAGTACCAAATTTCAGTCTTTTATTATTTAGTATACTAGAGTTCAGGAATTTTATTGATTATTAATTCACAAATAATTATGCGATACCTGACTGAATGTTTTGCTTAATGGGAGGTGTCATAGCAAAATGTTGATTGTGTATCCTGGCTTTTTCTCTGCATAGTACAAAAAGGTAGTTTGATCATTTAAGGGAAACAATGGAATAAAATGGAGAAGAAATGAAGAAGATAATCTACAAATTTGCTATAATTAGTCCTTAAGTAAAATAGTTAGTATCTTAGTCTATTGATGCTGCCATAGCAAAATACCACAGACTGGATGGCTTAAACAATAGAAATTTATTTCTCACAGAGGGTGGAAAGTCCAAGGTCAGGGTGCTAGCTGATTCAGTTTCTGGTGAGGGCCCTCTTCCTGGCTTGTAGATGGCTGCCTTTAGAGAGAGAATGTTGCAGGAACTAGCTCTCTGATGTCTCTTCTTATAAAGACACTAATCCTATTGGATCAGGGCCCTACCTTATGGCCTCATTTAACTTTCATTACCTCCATAAAGGCCCTATCTTCAAATACAGTTACATTGGAAGTTGGGGCTTCAGCCCACTAAGTTGGGGTAGGAGATGCAAACATTCAGTCCATAATAATAACCTAAATAATTTGGCCTCGTCGTATGAACTAAAGGTGGAACTATACTGCTATATCAACTTTCAAAGAATGTCAGATCACTCAAACATTTTAAAATATCTTAAAGACAAGGAAAAAAGATTAATATATTTGGTAAAATTAGAAATCTAGGATGGATTTTAGTTTGCCTAGGTAAAAAAAATAAGTGATTTACTATATAATTTTCAAAGCACTTAAATAATGAACAATTCAAAAATACTAACCAAAAAATAAAACAAATTTAAAATAACCTCTATTAAAATGATCTATAATGTATAATGTCCTACCCCATGCTCAGTTCAGTAACTCTTCTCACCATTTCTTCTGCACTGCATTTCTTACATTCTAAACTCTTCGCCAGACTGATTTTTCTCAAGGAAAACAAATGCATTATGTGCTTTGAGCAATAGTGTCATGGTTCATAATTCTAGAAATCATGACAGAGATGTTACTCAGAGGTGACATGGAAACTAATTTATTAAACACTTTACAGTAACTAAACTTCAAAGTACCTAAGTGGAAAGTAGTTGAACTAACCACTGTGGTTTCCTTTCAAAATTTATTTAAAGTCTGTATCGCCCTTCTTAGGGCAGCATTCAGAGAGCACATAGGGGAAGTCAGCTCTGCCACCATGTCTGTCAAAACTTACTAAGAAATGAATTTTGACAGCTTAAATGTAATTTTCCTTTTAAAATTGGTCTTTTGGAGCCCCATATGTGGTAGATTTCCAGTTACTTTAAATTCTTTTTTTTTTTTTCTTTTGCCTACGGTGAGTATCAAATGGGTAACTACTCTTTTATTATTAATCACTTTCTGAGAATTAATATTCATTTCTACTTATTAGAAGCAACAATGTTTAAAGTCTTTATATAGGGATTTGTGGTTCAGAATCCTCCCCAACTCCATCCCCTGAGGCAGAGCTCTTGTTTTCTGGAAACCTGACTTGTCTGTTCCCCTAAGACTGATTGGGTCCAGGAGCAGGTTCCAAAGTTAAGCTACAGAGTCATCTGTGCATTTGAAAATCTGGATGCTCAGATATACACGTTGAGAGAGGATGCTTCTTGAATTCAGTGAAGTTTTATGCTTTTCTCTGAAGCAGTTGTAGTGTGAAAAGGCTCTGCCCCTTAGTTCTTAGTTCTGTGATTCTTGTTTTAGCTATGGTACAGTTAGGGGATTGTTCCTGAAGTAAATGCGATATTGGATACTATATCCTGTAGAATCATTTTTGACTAAGAATTTGTATTCCTTTCTACCATGTCACTTAGATTACATTCTTAACCAGATTAACTTGTATATGTTATAAGTTTACATAAAAATTTTAAGATATACTTTACAAGAAGTCTTAGTTCCTTTTTTAGGAATGTAAAATGTGTATGCTCTCTTCCCACAGCCGGACCATATAGTGGTTTAGGCGAAATAATCCATCGGGAGAGCGTTCCAATGCACACATTTGCCAAGTATCTCTTCACCTCTCTCCTACCTCATGATGCTGAATTGGCATACAAAATTGCACTGAGAGCAATGCGGTACGTATTCACAGCCCAGCCGGGCAGACGCAATCCAAATTCCCCACTGGGAGAAATGGCTGTTAACTGATTTCTCATTCATTCATGTTTCTTGTAGGCAGCAGAAAATCTAAAGAACCTATTTATTTATATGCCTTGGACTGTCATGGTGATGGTTTGTTCATTGGCTTGTTTGGTTTCTGTTTTAAAGTAAATGAGGAATCATATCCTTGACTGCTGTCATATTCATGCTTATGGTGGCTTTTTCCTAGTTTTTCTTGAAGCTAGAGTTCGGAAATACAGAACAGTCTTAGGTCAAGTTTAACCACATGGCAGCAACAGTTAAAACCTTCCTAAATTAATTGCTTTGAAAAAATTAGATTTTTGAAACTGCTAAATAGTATA
>NW_011889091.1:1641193-1683720 GCF_000151845.1 Pteropus vampyrus | reverse complement strand
TATGGCCTCATTTAACTTTCATTACCTCCATAAAGGCCCTATCTTCAAATACAGTTACATTGGAAGTTGGGGCTTCAGCCCACTAAGTTGGGGTAGGAGATGCAAACATTCAGTCCATAATAATAACCTAAATAATTTGGCCTCGTCGTATGAACTAAAGGTGGAACTATACTGCTATATCAACTTTCAAAGAATGTCAGATCACTCAAACATTTTAAAATATCTTAAAGACAAGGAAAAAAGATTAATATATTTGGTAAAATTAGAAATCTAGGATGGATTTTAGTTTGCCTAGGTAAAAAAAATAAGTGATTTACTATATAATTTTCAAAGCACTTAAATAATGAACAATTCAAAAATACTAACCAAAAAATAAAACAAATTTAAAATAACCTCTATTAAAATGATCTATAATGTATAATGTCCTACCCCATGCTCAGTTCAGTAACTCTTCTCACCATTTCTTCTGCACTGCATTTCTTACATTCTAAACTCTTCGCCAGACTGATTTTTCTCAAGGAAAACAAATGCATTATGTGCTTTGAGCAATAGTGTCATGGTTCATAATTCTAGAAATCATGACAGAGATGTTACTCAGAGGTGACATGGAAACTAATTTATTAAACACTTTACAGTAACTAAACTTCAAAGTACCTAAGTGGAAAGTAGTTGAACTAACCACTGTGGTTTCCTTTCAAAATTTATTTAAAGTCTGTATCGCCCTTCTTAGGGCAGCATTCAGAGAGCACATAGGGGAAGTCAGCTCTGCCACCATGTCTGTCAAAACTTACTAAGAAATGAATTTTGACAGCTTAAATGTAATTTTCCTTTTAAAATTGGTCTTTTGGAGCCCCATATGTGGTAGATTTCCAGTTACTTTAAATTCTTTTTTTTTTTTTCTTTTGCCTACGGTGAGTATCAAATGGGTAACTACTCTTTTATTATTAATCACTTTCTGAGAATTAATATTCATTTCTACTTATTAGAAGCAACAATGTTTAAAGTCTTTATATAGGGATTTGTGGTTCAGAATCCTCCCCAACTCCATCCCCTGAGGCAGAGCTCTTGTTTTCTGGAAACCTGACTTGTCTGTTCCCCTAAGACTGATTGGGTCCAGGAGCAGGTTCCAAAGTTAAGCTACAGAGTCATCTGTGCATTTGAAAATCTGGATGCTCAGATATACACGTTGAGAGAGGATGCTTCTTGAATTCAGTGAAGTTTTATGCTTTTCTCTGAAGCAGTTGTAGTGTGAAAAGGCTCTGCCCCTTAGTTCTTAGTTCTGTGATTCTTGTTTTAGCTATGGTACAGTTAGGGGATTGTTCCTGAAGTAAATGCGATATTGGATACTATATCCTGTAGAATCATTTTTGACTAAGAATTTGTATTCCTTTCTACCATGTCACTTAGATTACATTCTTAACCAGATTAACTTGTATATGTTATAAGTTTACATAAAAATTTTAAGATATACTTTACAAGAAGTCTTAGTTCCTTTTTTAGGAATGTAAAATGTGTATGCTCTCTTCCCACAGCCGGACCATATAGTGGTTTAGGCGAAATAATCCATCGGGAGAGCGTTCCAATGCACACATTTGCCAAGTATCTCTTCACCTCTCTCCTACCTCATGATGCTGAATTGGCATACAAAATTGCACTGAGAGCAATGCGGTACGTATTCACAGCCCAGCCGGGCAGACGCAATCCAAATTCCCCACTGGGAGAAATGGCTGTTAACTGATTTCTCATTCATTCATGTTTCTTGTAGGCAGCAGAAAATCTAAAGAACCTATTTATTTATATGCCTTGGACTGTCATGGTGATGGTTTGTTCATTGGCTTGTTTGGTTTCTGTTTTAAAGTAAATGAGGAATCATATCCTTGACTGCTGTCATATTCATGCTTATGGTGGCTTTTTCCTAGTTTTTCTTGAAGCTAGAGTTCGGAAATACAGAACAGTCTTAGGTCAAGTTTAACCACATGGCAGCAACAGTTAAAACCTTCCTAAATTAATTGCTTTGAAAAAATTAGATTTTTGAAACTGCTAAATAGTATAGTTGACTGCATATAATAATTGAGGGAGCCTTGCACACCTGCTATAATTTCACATTTCACCAGTAACACAGGACAGCCATCGTATCACCCTTTGTGCTCCACTGGAGGATGAGGGCAGATGGGACCTATGTGTAGTGTCAAAGGCATCACTGTTAGAGATCTTCCAGGATCTGCTCACCTCAATTCTGACTGCTTCCATCTCCTCTTTAGTCCTTCCTTTTCAGTAATAACAATTAGAATATGTTGTTCTCTGCCACTGACCTTTTCTGTTTTCACTTTCCTTCTTACAGTCAATTCACCAAATAATTATTTTTATCACAAATTTGTTCTAGGTGATTATTTTTTAATGAATTCAAGATTATATTCTTCAGTGTTATAGGTAGCCTATTAAATTTTAAGGGCCTGAAAGGAATGGCCACCTTTCTTAGAACATGAGCTTTTTAAAAAATTTCAGCACTCCTGTGGTAAAGCGTAGATTAGATTGTGAGATAGTCACCTAAAGACAAATAATAAGCATACCTAAAAGCTTGAGGTATGCTGGAAAATAATTTGATCCCATAGAAGCTTTCATCAAAGATTCTTAAGTCTGCAACCAGTGTAGTGGACTCAGAAATAAATCCTTTCCTCTGTGTGTGTAGTTTGTCTCTCTTAGGTAGACCTCTTTTTTATGCAGTGATTTGGGGGAGGTGGGGTACTGCGGGGTACCTGTGTGTTAGTGTGTTTAGAGGCTGACATTCTTTATTTTGACATACTTCCCTTGGCAACATGAAGTCTCCTTAACCATATCAGAGAAACCTTATGAAGTTCTCTCATCTATTTTTAAAATACCAAAATATAAATTTAAACTAACATAAGCAAAAGTCTGCCACTAAATTATTTCATACCACTCGATTTGTATTTTAAAGCAAAATTTTATAAGTTCCTATTTTCTTTTTTGGAAGCTGAAATGGAAGTTATCAGATGAAGACAGATGATCAGCTCTATACTTATTGAAATTCTAAGAATTCTGTTCTTGTGTAAAGGGGAGGATGGTAATGTTATGATGCCACCAGGTGCTATTGCTATGCTCACTGTAAAGTTTAGGAGTAAGAATAGAATAAGGTTTCTCTGTGGTTCTGGCTTATATGTGACGGTATCGGTCAGGTGGAAAGGCTTGTTTGCCCTTGGTTGCTGCCCAGGCAGTTTGTTCATTTGGTTACTAGCAGGGCACAGAATTACTTTTCCACCTCTTCTCTTCTACCTGTTGTTACTCCTTCAGCCAAAGGACTGTCGTGGAAGAGAGGTAGTGTGACCTAGTAGAGCATCTCAGAGCAGCCAGGGGAACGGGAAGGAAAAGAGACATGTGGCTTGCTTGCCGCTTAGTCCTTCTGGAAGTAGGGGCGGGGTTGCTGAGGAAGGGTGTTTTCAGCATTCATTTTCTCAACTTTCCAGGAATGTTGACTAATCTCCTCTATAGCAACTCTGGAAAAATCTGCCTTTGAGTACAGGGTTTTTTTAAAAAAAGGTAAATAGCAACTCCACCAAAATTCTTACTACTCAATTACCTGCATTGCCACCCTTTAATGCTAACATCTCTTTGCCCCTAGATAAAAGGAAGAGAATGAGGCATTTTACTTTACTAGAGCAGTAACTGCTCTAGGGTGGGTCCCCAAAGTCAGCATCACACCCTGATCCTGCTAACTCCTTTTGGTCCCCAGCACTTATTACATAGTTCTAACACTGGTATTCTTGAATGAAGGTCAGTGTTTTGATGATTGTAAAGGAATTGTTGCAGTTATAGCCACTCTACTAATCTCTTTGATACTTATAATTTGGAAGAGATCACTAAGCATGTGCTTTGTTTTTAATAATTGTTCTTTATTTGTCAACGTATTCTTATTCAAAGATTGATTGAAATGAGAAATCACACTGAATTTATGCAAGACTGTCAAGGGACAAATACGTGGATCATTTGCATTCATCATCTCTGATATGATTGATAGAACATATTCTAACTACAAATTCCTGAAGTAATAAGGAACTAATTCTTTAGAAAGTATGAATAATGAAAAGGAAATCATTTTTGTTTTACTTCCCCCCTTATTTTGTGTTTTAATAAGTTAAGCTTATGCATATCAGCTATCCACTGTTGTAATCTCAGTCTCAATATTCTTTTCACTATCAGTTTTCCATTGATTCTTATTGTTTAAAGAGTGATAAGATTAAAAATTTTTTAAGTAGGTAAATATCAAGACTGTGTTTCAAACTTCTTTATTGTTACATATCTTAATTTCCTTGAACATGGCAATTTTCTGAATGATGTTAAAGAAAGGAAATCTCTTAGGTTTGAGTAATGAGCAATTAACAAGGTGACTTTGGCGTCCAGACAGCAGAGTATAGCTGTACCAGCTCTTCCTGCACCGAGGACCTGAACAGTTTCTCCTATCATCTACCCACTCCTCTGGCTTTTCTGGTCAGTCCCTGTGGCCAAGGTGATGGACAAGTAATAACAAGGAGCCACTTGCCTTGTCTTCTCATTATAGGTTACTAGTATTGGAATCTACTGCTCCAACGGGAGACCTCACCCGACCACACCACATTGCGTCAGTTGTTCCCAACCGATACCCTCGTTGGTTCACTCTAAGCCACATAGAATCCCAGCAGTGTGAGCTGGCATCCACCATGCTAACTGCAGCCAAAGGTACTGGGTTGTCCTGAGGCCTCATGATTATTTTGTTAGTTTGCCTTTTTTTTTTTAAGGGTCATTCGTGTTTACATTCAAATTCTCACTAGTGGTACTAATGTTAAGTTGTAGGGGAGACTTTTCTTTAGATGTTAGCTTATGAGGCAAAATTTGTTACTCATTTGAGCCTGGCATTTTCCTCATTTAACTGCATCATTAAACTTCCTGCGGGCAGAGTTCAGATTTAGTTACCCTGCCATGTTGAGATTCAGAAGCAGATTAAAAAGTTAGGTTACATTTTTCTTTTCTCCCTGAAATATTCATCAAAAATATATATAAATAGAAACTAGGAGAGCTATTTGCTATCTCATGTTGGTTCTGGGTCACATGTTCTTTTAGTCATTGAGGGTGCTCTTGGTGTTTCTTTATTGTGAAGCCAAGATTCATAGACATGGCAATAACTCTAGGACACTTAGTTGTAATATATCTGTGCCCTCTGTAAACATTTCAGGTAAATTTACTTGTGTTTTATGTTTTGTTTCCTTTTTAACTTGTGTGTGTGCGCGCACGCGTGCAAGTTTGCGCGTGCACATGATTTTTTTTGCTTTGATTTGATTTGGGTTTCTGTTGTTTGTGGCAGGCGATGTTCGGAGGCTAGAAACAGTATTAGAATCCATCCAGAAAAACATTCACTCCTCATCCCACATCTTCAAGCTTGCCCAAGATGCATTTAAAATAGCAACTCTCATGGACAGTTTGCCAGACATCACTCTTTTGAAAGTGTCTCTGGAGCTGGGTCTGCAGGTATGTGACTGGTGGTCTTTTGTGGGGTACCAAAGACTGCTAAAGACAGATACCATTTTAGGGATTTTTCTGTTTCTTTGGATTGTTTAGTGCTGGTAAATGATTCTTTGTTGCACAAGCCTGTTAGACTTTCAGGAGAGCACTGTGCTTCGGATCTGTGGTCAGTCCCAGCTGCACCAGACTGCTTCCTACAGTTCAGGGACTGTACATTTGGAATCCCTGTTTCTGTCTTCTAATAAAAAAATCATTTTCTGAATTATAGCCTTAATGTCACTGTTTCTTCTTTAATGAATGGAGAAGAATTATTGCTTGTATGAGACTTAAATAAAGCTATCATGTATAATAAAGATTCATTTGTTACGGTTAAATGTTTAGAGGAAGTGTGAATTTTTATTGATGTTTGCATTTTCATAATAGGTGGGCGGTGCTAGCTCCTTTTTATAACCCTGAGAAAATTAGGATAAGAGCCGTAATTGGGCCAGGGTCCAGTTTCAGCTTTCAGCAGGCCTGCTTAGACATATTACCAAGGATATTTTGAATTAGTTAGCAGATAGATGTTTGCTTCCTTATCGTTTCTGAAAGGATTACTGTAGTATAAACTAGGAACTGAAAAGTTTATATTTCTACTTTTCTTGAGGAATCTCTGTTTACATTTGTTTCTCTACCCCTACACCCGTAAAAGGCAGTGAAAGAAATTGTTATCCTCTAATTGCTTAAAGTATGAGGAATAGAATGCCCTGATTAGATGATTAATCTGGTTTTTTAGTTATGGATTCTCCTTAACAGAGTTTAATAAGTTTAAAGAGTCTACGGCCATGCTACCCTGAACAAGCCCGATCCCCTCTGATCTCGGAAGCTAAGCAGGGTCGGGCCTGGTTAGTACTTGGATGGGAGACCACCTAGGAAGACCAGGTGCTGTAGGCATAAAAAATAAAGGATTGTAAACTGACAGGGTCCTTGCAATCTGTGAGGTCAACCAAGGGTTGCCTCACCTAAAAAAAAAAAAAAATAGTTTAGAGAATTAGGTTACAGGAAAATGCACTTACTGCATATAATACTGTACAAGCAGAGGGTGAATAGAGGGTATATACAATGATATTTTAGAAGTTTCTTTTTTAAAATAATTCTGGTTATTTGGCTTATTTTTGTTATTTGCCTTTAAAGGTGTGATGCAGAAAAAATCATTAACAAGTTTTCTGGTTATTTGGAATTCTGGCAGACTTTTTGGATAAATGGCAAATTGCTGAGAGCATATTCCCTGCCTCATTCCTTCCAGGACCCAGGAAAGAATCCCACAGGGCCTTTCCCAGGCTTTAGGAGTTATAGTTCTAGAGTTTCTGAATCTTAAAGAATGGAGGGAGCAAGAAGAAATGGATAATTTTATCTTGAGATCTCTTATTAGAAAGTAAAAAACAAAATCAAGTCACTAATGATGCCAAAGATGATTTCTTTCCATAGACCTGGGGTTATCCTTGTTATTGTCAGAAAAGAGCAACCAGAGACTGAAGGAATAACGAAAATAATTATTTTAAAATACCTCTTTGCCATCTGAGGGTTACTGGTCAGAATTAGTTCAGAGGAGCCTCAGAAATCCAGAACCATGGAATGTCAGAGCTGGGGAGGAGAAGAGGGCATGGACTGTGTGTGATGCTCCCGTCCAGGCCTCTGATTTGCAGATGAGAAAAGTAATTAATTGATGGAGTGACTTGCCCAGGATGCTACATCTGGTCAGTTGGCCCATCAGGTGTAGAACGTGGACCTCCTGCTTCTCAGGCTGGGGCAAGGCCAGCTAGGGGAGCCATGGACAAATCCTAATTCATATGCAGAGCTTTGCTCTAAATATGGCTCTCCATCTTCCTGCTAGTAGGGAGTGTGTCTAGTAGTTTATACCTTGGGATGACTTGTTTTATATTTCCACTGTCTTGGGATACTCTTCCAAAACATTTTGTTATCCTTTCTTTACAGGTTATGCGAATGACACTGTCAACCTTAAATTGGCGACGGCGGGAGATGGTGAGGTGGCTGGTAACATGTGCTACTGAAGTGGGTAGGTAAATTCTGGAGAAGGAGCTTTCCCAGGGGCCTCGTGTCAGGTTTACCTCCTCATTTACAGATATAAGAACGTTTCACTCTTCCACCCTGACTTCTCCATGACTCCTGCCTTTTCCAGCAACCTACAAGGAAGGGCTCCCTTCCTTCCAGCCTTCAGTCATACACACTTCCCAACTACCAGATACGTGGGGCTCCAACCTTGTCAAAATGCAGTCAGTCAGTGAGTACTTTTTACCCAACTCTGTCATTATGCAGGTGTTTTTAGTGACTTTTTGTGATAATCGTTTTACAGTTTTATATTAAGGGATTCCACTGTGTACCCTGGGTGGGTTGGAGCCCACCTTTGAAACTAACTTGAGACTGTGGATTAGTGGCTCTGTCCATTTTAATGGAAATAATATAAGATAATGTTTTCATCATCATCTGAGGGCATATGTGATGATATCCAGCAGGGAAATGACCACCAGGTGTGGCTTAGGTGAGCTTTCAGACATGTGAGAAATTGTAACTGGCCGTGGGGAGACTGCCTGGTTGCCCATAAGCTGTTATTTGTGACCCTTGAGCTAACTATTGGCCTCTGCAGTAGTAAATCAGTACTAAAGAAAACTATTCCCAGCAGAAAGGGCAGCACAAGCAAAATGGTGGCTGTTTAAAATAAATGTTGGTTAAAATGTTTTTCTTTTTACCTGTTTGCATCAGGAAAGGATACACACCTTTTGCTAAGAAGACACTGCCACTTCAATATTTAGATACTGACACAGAAAATACTGTAAAATCATTCTTGTGATATCATTAATCTGCAGTGGTTTATTATTTTGGGAAAAGAGAAATTTGTCTCAATATAAAAATTATGTTTAGTTTATTCAAATGATGCTTTAGTGAAGCAATACAAAGGTAATACCAAGATGAACTGCCATACAACTTGCCTACTCTGCACGGGGATGTATTCCTGATTGCTCTCTGCGGTTCAGGATTTTCCCTCACCTGAGGCGTGTTGGATATCTACTTAAAATGGTTATTTTAAAGACCTTCTCATCCATTTCCAACATCTGATTCATCTGTAGGTCTGCTTCTGTTGACTTTTTTCTCTTCATTATGTGTTGCATTTTCCTGCTTCCTTGTGTGTCTTAATCATTTTATATCTTGTGCACTTTAAACTTATACACAAACACAAACTCCCTACTTTGCTGAGGTTTGTAGTTTTTCAGGCTCAAATGCTGTGGTGGGTAACTGACAGGAGGCCCCAGTGAACTAGAGCTCATTAGCAAAAAACCATTGTCTGAAATGGCAAGCAGCACAGTGCAAATACCAGCTACTGAGAGGATTAGTTCTTTATTACAGGAAGTTCATATTCCTTTCAGGCATTTCACTGAATAACAGTCTATAATAACCTTATTTTAAAGGATCGCTCCCAGGCACATTACCTTACAGGATTTTCTGGCCTAGCTCCTGTCCTGCGATGGTTAACAACGTAAGCATTGATGATAAAATGGAAATAAGGCAAGACCTCTAGGCAGCCTCCTTGTCAGTAATAGGGTTCGTCTGTGTTCCTCGCAGGTGTTTATGCCCTGGACAGCATCATGCAGAGCTGGTTTACGCTCTTCACTCCCACCGAGGCCACAAGTATAGTTGCAACCACCGTGATGTCCAACAGCACCATCGTCCGCCTCCACCTGGACTGCCATCAGCAGGAAAAGCTGGCCAGCAGTGCTCGGACACTCGCGTTGCAGTGCGCCATGAAGGACCCTCAGAACTGTGCCCTCTCTGCGCTGACCCTGTGTGAAAAGGATCACATAGCTTTTGAGACGGCGTACCAAATTGTTCTCGACGCTGCTACAACTGGCATGAGCTACACCCAGCTCTTTACGATAGCACGGTACATGGAGCACCGTGGGTACCCCATGAGGGCCTACAAACTGGCCACCCTGGCCATGACCCATCTCAACCTGAGCTACAATCAGGACACACACCCTGCCATTAATGACGTTTTGTGGGCCTGTGCGCTCAGCCACTCCCTTGGTAAAAATGAGCTTGCAGCTATAATACCTCTGGTGGTCAAGAGTGTCAAGTGTGCAACGGTACTGTCAGACATTTTGCGCAGATGCACTCTGACCACTCCTGGCATGGTGGGACTTCATGGAAGGAGGAACTCTGGTAAGCTCATGTCACTGGACAAAGCCCCCTTGAGGCAGCTCTTGGATGCCACCATCGGGGCCTACATCAACACAACGCACTCACGACTCACACACATCAGTCCTCGGCACTATAGTGAGTTTATAGAGTTCCTCAGCAAGGCCCGAGAGACCTTCTTAATGGCGCATGATGGACACATTCAGTTTACACAGTTCATTGACAACCTGAAACAAATCTACAAAGGCAAAAAGAAACTGATGATGTTGGTTCGGGAGAGGTTTGGTTGATAGAACTTGTATGAATGGGGGTGGGGGGTGGGAATGGGAGGGTTGGTTTGTTTTTACTTGAGCCTGCCTTTGTACCCTTTTTAACTTAAAGAACAGAGCCACACCGGTATTATATGTGTATAGTTATATTGCGTTTGCAGACTAAATTGACATGTTGTGAAAGTTTGTGTGTTTTAATTTTCTTCCCTTTTTCTTCTTATTTTCCTTTTCTTTTATTATATTTTTTTAATTCTTTTTTTTCTTTTTTTTTGGTTTTGTATGAGAGAGAGGTTAAAAAGGTTTGGTTTACACTGAGTATATGTTGTCAAGTGGCAAAAGTCCACATAGCTCTCCTGTTTTCTGTATACGTTCACAGCCTCAAAAAAAAAAAAAAAATTGAAATGGCTTTAAAAACCAAACAAAACACCTCCATCCTGTGATAAGTACCTCGAATGGATTCAGCTTTACTCCTTTGTAACTCATCTTTACATTTTCAGCATATTTAAACAAACCAACAAAATGAAATACTAATAGTTAAAAGGCTGACCCACGTGGCTTTGCAGTGCTGTTCGTCCAGAAGCATGGCACACAATGCTTGTGCATGTGGAAACTTAGCGACTGTCAACATACATTCTCAGGGATTTATCAAAAAAAAAAAATTAAAAAAAGAATGAGAGCATTTATTGTACTGTATATATATTATAGTATATGTCTGAATATTGAAAATATAACATTAACTAATTTATAAAAAAATATTCTATGTAATGCAAAATACTTGAAGCTGCAGTAGCTTGGTTTTAAACAAAAACAAAAAAGCTGAGAGAAAACCTATCAGAAGGACTAAAAGTGCGCCTTGCTTCAGGGTTGGCTCAGGCGGTGAACTTCATGCTGGGCATCTATGCAGAGCCACCTTTTGGATTGCATGGTTGGACCGAGATCTATTGGGAGAAATTATATATGTATATATATACAACTTATGTATACATATATATGAATACACACAGACACAAGACACACACACACCAACAACAACCACTACACCACACATGCTTGTAACAGGCACTAGAAGAAAGAGGGACAACAAAATACACAGCCAGAGCAGCAAGCCTTAGCATTAAGAATATACAGTATGCCGGAATTGGGGTTCGTGCCTCCTAGCCTAGGAAACTTAAAAGAAATATCCTTTTGACACAAAACGCAAAATGTTTTCCACAACAATTGACATATAATACATAACGCCTTTGCAGTGAGCTAATAATAAGCTAACCTTTGTGCACAAATAACATTATATATATTATATGTCTATTCTGCATAGGTATTTTGACTTTGTGCAGGACAGAAAGTTGTGTAGGTATGACTGTTCTACTTTTCAGTTTTCTTTCTCTTTTTTTTTAAAATATATTTTATTTTCTCTAGAATTACTCAAAACAAAAGCAGCCTTCTATCTTGCCTTGTCTTAATGCTTTAAAATAACCAAACTGGAGATCTAACTACCAAACTGTTCATTATATTATTAAATACCAACTTTGGTTACAGTATAGTGTCTTTACTTTAGCTGATGGTTCTGTAACCTTGTGCTTTTTAAAGCAATTTTTATGTTTTGGTGCAAAAGTTGTCCAGTGTCTCTTGTTCCCTTCATTAGAGAACATGCTAGAGGTATGTTTGTAGGTATTTTTGTTTAGAAGAACTATTTCATGCGCTCCATTTTATTTATTATAATAGGTAAAAAGAAAAAAAAAAAAGGTTGTACTTCATCACCCATGTAAACATGCTCATGAAGTTGAAAGTAATTAAGATTTGATACACTGATATCAATTTATTTATGTAACTAAATCACTGTTTTATAAACTTGTTAATGATCAACAATTTTTTGTTTTGATTAAAATTAGTTTTTTGAAAGTTGATTCTGCCTCCTTTATGGTATATATCTTATTACATTTGAATTCAGTGCTTAGACCTGGGGTTTTACTACCATCTCCAAGTGTTTATAAATAGTAAATACTTATGGCGAACAAAACTAGACGCTGGAGCTTACTGTCTGCTTAGTGGAGATGATAGACATATATCAGATAATCACAAATATCAAATATAAGACAATACCCAATTTTCTTCAGTACGTGCACTTAGTCATTCCTCCCTAATAAACTATAATTTAGTATGCTCGATACTTGATGTATTTAATAAATTCTAAGTTTATGAGACTTTTTGTGTGCATGGTTTAAAAGGAAATTGTATTATACAGGTAAATGCTACATATATGTTATAAACGTCTGTCCTACCCCCATCTCCTTCGAAGATCTACGTGCAAAATGATGCAAATATGTTTTGCTTTTTGTGGGGGGTAAAAAAATTTATCATCTTAACCATTTTTAAGAGTACAGTAGTATTAAGTATATTTATGTTTTTGTGAAACAGAGCTTCAGAACTTCACATCTCACAGAACTAAACTCTATAGCCATTAACAGCTGCCCTTTTTGCCCTTCTCACAGACCCTGATAACCACCATTGTACTTTGTATTTCTTTGAATTTGCATTTTTTCTATGAATTTGATTACTTCAGAGACCTCATTTAAGTCACAGCATTTGTCCTTTTTTGACTGATTTCTTAGCATGGTGTCCTCAGGGTTCATCCATTTTTGTAGCATGTGACAGGATTTCCTTTGTTTGGAAAGCTGTGTAGCATTGCATTGTATATACCTACCACCTTTTGTTTATGGACTCATCCTTCGACAGTTGCTTGGGTTTGCTTCCACCTCATGGCCGTTGTGAACGCTGTGAACATGGATATGCCAATGTCTCTTCAATACTCTCACTTGTAGTTACATACCCAGAAGTAATATTGACAAATTTCTTTAAAGCTACAATTTTCAGAAAATTTAATCCCTTGACATATTTTTAAAGTTTCTTTTTTGACATCCAGTCTTAACAATAGATTCCAGATGTCAAGAGTTTAAGTCAATAGGTGGAAGTTGAAATAAATGAGCCCACGGTGACATTTTAAAATCCCATTAATGCCATTTTAGAAATAAAAATCAAAAGTATAAAAATGGTATGGGGATTGATATTTTTTTGCAAGTTTATTCTTAGTTTTTTGAAAGCAATGCTACCTAAGGGTAGATAAAAAATCACATGGGCCCATTAAAAACACTGGGACATTTTGTAATGAAGTAGACTTAAAAAGTCAAGAGGACTAGCATCAAAGGAAGATCAAAGGTGGCTTGTATTAGCCAAGAGTTTGAGTTCTTCCCTGATGGAAAATTACTCTTGTATTTATTGACAATCTTTGCAGAGAGATCTTAGAGTTATTGTGGACCTTTAGAGCAGGAGACCAAGGATGACAGAGAAATGAACTTAAATTACTTTCCCATCCCCATTTTAGCCAATATTCTTGGACCACCGTGACTTTTGTTTTTTGGTTATGACTGTGATCAAGCAGACAAGAAAACTGATTTGATACGTACATGCTTTCTTACCTGCCAGTGGGCTAGTGCTAGAAGAAATCCTGAGATGATTAAAGTTTGAACAGCAGAAAGGAGAAATGGAAGAAGTAAACAAGCTTGGATAATTCAAAGGCGAGGGAATATGTTTCTAATTGGGGACTGGGCTGTAGAATTCTGCATTTCACTGTTCCGCTCTGATTTGTGATTTCATGTGAAAACAGGCTATAGTTTCAGGGGAAAATGAATGTTTCATGACTTTCAAATATTAAGTCAGTTGAAAAAATGAGTTACTACAGTCACAATATAATAGTGTAGTATAGTAGCAAAGGAGAACTGAACTTTTTCTAAATTCTGAAAATTTTGTTAAATGGCAGCTGTTTCAGGAATTAATAAATAGTCAATGGGAAGATAGGAAGATGTAGAGAAAAACATTAAGTAATCTGCTACATTAAGAAATGTGACAGGTAAAATTTAAGATGAACACCGGTATGAGGACTAATTCAAGCCAGTGTAGGTAAGAGAGGTTGAAATGTGAGGTGTGTTGGAAGGATTCTGATATCTTTTGTGTGCCTGCTATGTGGTGGGCATGGTTCTAGGTGCTAAGAAGACAAGTAATGAACAAAAAACTCCTAGTCTCATGGAGCATATATTGTAAGTGGGAGGACATAAATAATGTGTGTTATAAGGAAAGGCAAGGGAAGGGGTGCTCTTTTAGGTAGGACATTTAGGGAAGACTCCTGGTATGAAATATGAACAGATACCTAAAGGAGGGAGGGGGCTGGCCATGCTGCTGTCTGGCAGGTGTGTGTTTGGGGCAGAAGGAACAGCAAGTGTGAAGACCCTGAGGTAGAGGTGTGGGCATGTGTTACCTTGTCTGAGGTCAGCAAAGGGAGGGGACTGAGGCTGTGACAGAATGGAGGTTGGGGTGAGGGGCGGGGAGGTAGAAGGAAGTAAAGCTAAAGAGGAGGGGAGTTTGGTTGAACAGAAATTTTTTATTTTTATTCCTATAGGGTTTTATAGGTCATGGTAAAGATTTTTACTCTGTATTTGAAGGATCCAAAGTAGAAGAGTCATGGTCTGACTTAAAGTGAGATGAGGAGCCATTCACTGACTGCTGTGTGGTTGGGAGGGCAAGAAGGAAGCAAGGAGACAAACATGGAAGCTATTAGAATAATTCAGGCAAGAAACAATGGAGCTTGGACCATGCGGTGTCAGTGGAGAGGGTGACAAATGATTAGAGCCTGCGTATCTGGCAAAGTTGAGGTATTTCCTGATATTATATGAGGCATGTGAGAAAGAGAGACATCAAAAGACTCCAGATTTTGGAGGAAGTTGCCAGTAACTGAAATGGAGATGCTGGGGAGCACATTTTACGGAGGAAGATCGGAAGTTCAGTTTTGAACACATCAAATTTGAGACACCTCTAAGACACCCAAGTGGATTTTTCAAGTAAGAGTTAGTTCAAGGAGAAAGAACAGAGCTTGATATAAAAATTTGGGAGTCTTTAGTTTTAAAATGTTAGCTATTACCATGAAACAAGGAGTGAATGAAGATAATTTGATCCACAGTAAGTCCTGAAAAAGGTTCATTTTCTTGATTGAATTTTTATTGTGACATAGAACTTTGCCAGTCCTTCCTCATCTTCCTGACCTCTAAATGGTGGCTGCTTTTGGCACTCAGTCCTCTGAGCTCTTATTATCTTTTTGTTTACATAATGACTTTATTCTTTTACAATAGTTTCTCTACAGATAGAAAAGAAGCTTCTGATACTCACACAGTTCTCCACTGGAGAGAGAAAGACTGTATTCTCTTAGTTCCAGTTTGGAAAACCCCAAGGAAGACCCCATCATGGCTTGGCCCCTGACATGGCCAGACCGGGGGTCCTATTTATTGGGATTCCAATGAAGAGAGATTTATTTTCAACTGTACAATCAATGTCGCTGGTGTCTTCTATGCCAAGAACAATAATAGCCTGCTGAAAGGCAGCCTTATAAATATATAGCCTTACAAATAAATACTAACTACCTTATGAATATTTTAACTCTCCTACTCTGTGCTGTCTTTTGGCAAAATTTTTATACTTTCTATATTTTGGAAAATCTTGAGTTGCTTAAAATTCAGATATGGAGATAATGGTCCCTCATCTTCCCTACATCCATTTTTATAAAACTTAAAGCAGTAGTGAAATGTTACTTCCTAAATGTTTACATAAGCTGTAAAACTTGAAGCGTGTTCTGGCAATTCATGTTCATAGGTTTCATGACTCAGTGTGACCTGATATGAATCACTCCTGCACAGGGAACCCAATTCTAAAATAAGAAAGGAAAAGAAACAACCTCTCCTCTGCATCAAAGCCAAACTGGAAACATCTCTGTACTCCAGGTAGTGAGAAATATGAAGAAGGAAAAAAATCTGCTTTTTGGAAGAAATTGCTTTATTATACTGTATTAACAACAACAACAAAAAAAGTGTTCAGCTCTACTGATAAACCGTAACTTGAAAGGTGTGGGACCTTCTAACATAAGCAGGTACAAAGAAATTTTGCTTTTCCTCCATGGATTTTTTTTTTTTTTAACAGGCCGTCGCCTTGTAAAATGTTCCTTTAAGTAACACAAAATGTAGAAAAGATGAATTATATTTCAGGACGGTTTGAACCTTGCTTCCACTTAAGAATAGTGCAATGTGCGCATCCCCAGATACTGAAAGAATGTTAGAGACCAGTGTTAGACCACTTTGGTCTTATCAGATGGTTTTGGTTATCATCACTATTACAACATCATAATAATGGTGGCAAGCACATTTAGCACTTATTGTATGTCAAGCACTTTTCTATGGACTTTACATCAACTAATTTATTCCTCACAACAATCTTGAGGCATGCATTATTGTTATCATCCCCATTTTACTGATAAAGAAACTGAGTCACAGAAAGGTTGTCCAAAGCCACACAGCTAGCAAGTGGCAGATTCAAACCCACATAACTGGCTCCAAAGTCACACTCTTAATCATGCTCTATTGCTTCTCGTGGAATTATTGTGTTTACGGAGAATGGACTATGTTCTTAGCCCTGTAGAGGGCCTAAAAAGATAGAAGACATTGGTCTGGCCCTTAAGAAAAAAATGCTGCAAGGAATTTTAAAATGGGTGAAGCAACATGGGTAGAACTCTTCGACAATGATCTCGAATTTCCAATTTCCACTCAATAGAACAACATGAAATGACCAATTTTGTCTTCATTTGAACCAAGAAATGCAGTTTTCTGTGCTTACATGTGGGGCGCATGTGTGCATGTGTGTTTGAAAACAAGATAGAAGTTCATCAGCTCACCTAACAGTCCAGAGGACATCCTTGTTTTTTATTTCTGGGTCAAAGTTGACTAATCCTGACCCTGCCATTGAATCGCCAGTTAGTGGTTAGGAGCAGACAGAGAAAGGGGAGAATAAGCCCATTCATTCTCTTTCACGATGACAAAATACATTTTATTATCTATGAATCATCTTGCATAGCAGTGTTTATCACGGCATAGTTCATGGACCCCGCCTACATTAGAACAACCTGAGGGGCTGTCAGACATGCTAACTCCTAGACCCCAACCCACACCCAATGATTTTGACCCTCGTAGTAAGTGACATAGGAATCTGTATAAGGAAGCTCAGTTTAAAGATCAATTTTTTGCTTTCACATCCAACCTTCCCAGGTCTACATAAAGGGTCAATTATGAAACAAGATGGACTAGAAAGAGTAGGCTTGGAGTATGCACTGCTGGCCAAGCCAGACCATCCCCCATACACTGGAACCCTGCCTTCTCTATCAGCAGCTCTTCACAGGAGCACTCCTCCCTTCGTGATTCCCGTGTGCCACCTAGAGAAACAGCGTCTGTGGTCGTGCGCAGGGAGTGCTGCTGCACGTAGATGCGACATATAACAAGAGAATACCCATGAGCTAGACGCTGGGTGAGCTCTCTCTAGTTGAAAACCATGAATCGAGACCAGAAAACTGTCCACAAAAGAGCTCTCTTGAAACAAAATTTTAGGGATGGCTTCCTATAACAATACGCTAGCTGATATATGTAGCACCTAAAAAACCCAGTGAGCTTGGAGAAAAGGAGGCAGTCAGTTTGGAAGACTTGAGCCTTCCTAAAATCACACCAAGTTGTCCAATTTCAGATGGCTCTGCCAACTCTGGTTCCCAGAGCTGAAAACTGCACCTGTGTCCACTTTTAATCTATTCAGTTGTGCCAGATGGTCAAATGCTTTTTATTTTTTACATGTCATACCTCAAACCCTCAGGTTCTATCACTGCTGGTGAGACAAAGCCACAGAGCTTCTGTATTGGGACCCAGTAAATTTAATTTGTGGAATAAATTCCCCAAATCAATTTTGATTGCTGTCACTCTAGGAGATTTGGGGGACACAGAATTGATGATGATGTGTGAAAAACATTTCTTTAAACTGCTAGGCAGAGAATTCACACTTGAGGTCTCCTTACCCTTCCTTCAGGTCCCACTGGGTTTTCATGAATATCCTGTCAGTGGTTCAGGTGAAACAGAAAAGGGGGCAATGCACTTCTCTCTATCTTGATGACCTTCTCAAGTGCCTCTTTCTCTGAGCAATTGGTCTGACAGCCCTGAAGTTTCACCACGTACTTTGTAAAGGCCATGTGTTTTTGAGGCAGTGTCTTTTTTTTTTTTCCTCTGAGGCCTTTCTGGTGGGACTTGGTCTCGCTGTGCACAAGAACCTCCATAGAGAAAGCGGGTTCCCGTATTTGTGAGGTGTTTCCAATCAGCTGTGTTTTCACACCAGGTAACATGACTTTCTGCCTTGCCGACTTGATGACTCAGGTACCCCTGTCTGACCCTGTCCAAGTGCAGTAAAGAGGAAACGGGACAAGTGCTCAGATGCTTTTTTTTTTTTTTAAATTTAAAGAGACATTTAAAAATATTCACTCACATACACAACTTTAATCATGAGGACGATTTCTGCTGGTCTGAAATTCAGGCTGACCTGTACATAGGGATGTCCTGCAAATGTCTGGTCCAGGAAGAACTAGCCTCACTGAAAGATAAGTAATAATCAAAAAAGAAGAATAATAATAATAACCAGTACAGGATCTATACAAACGTGTGACAAGAAAAACATAAGGTGCAAGAAAAATAATTAGAAAGAGGCACCAGAAAAATATGACCATCAGTAGATGAAAATTATGACCATATCACCTTGAAGGAAAAAAAAAAAAAGAAGTTGACCTAAGACCTCAAAGCAGAAATATAAGAGCTCAGGGAAAGAAACAGCTATGATTATTGTTATTATTGTTATAATTGTCATCATCATCATCTCCTTTTTTGAATTCACAAACAGACCTTAAAATGTGCCCATTATAGTTCAGGGTGCTTTGCATGTATTAAGTCATCAATCCTTACAAGGTAGATGCTCTCATTTTACTAAATTTAAAGATGAGGTTCCAAAGTAACTTAACCAGTTACATTCTGATAAGTGAGATCAAACCTTGGTTTCAGAGCCCTCACTTTTAACCATTATACTGTATAGCCCAGTAGCAGAGAGTCCAGGGAGGAGACAAAGAGAAATAAAACTCACTTTGAAACACACACACACACACACACACACACACACACACACACACACACAAGAACATTGATGAAAATACAAGAAGGACACAAAGGAGAGGATTGAAAAGTAAGCAAAATAAATTGTAAATGAAAAAAAGTTGACAAAAATGATGTGAAAATAATAAACGGGACATCAATCAAATGAGATCCACAGCTAGTATCTTCATAGAAAGGAACCAAGCAAATAGAAGAAAATGAATACTCAAAAATTATTCAAGAATATTTCTAGAAGTGAAAAAGACTAATTTCTACTATGAAAGGGCATACCATATCCCAAGAAAAACTGATACACTAAACATCAAATCATAGTAAAGTAACTAGACTTCAAAAAAAAGGAATCCTGTGAGCATTCCAACCAACAGGAGAAACATCAGACATATTAAGCTTCCCCACAATGTTTGACACATTTTCAAAATATGGAAAGAAAATGTGAGGAATCCTAGATTTTCATACCCAGCAAACATGTTGATCAAGTATAAAAGCAGAAGACATTTGCAAATACATAAGACCATCAGCTCTATTGACCACTTTTTGAAGAAATTACAAGAAGGCAAATTTTTTTCAACTAAGAAATTAGTGAAGAGACCTTGGCCAAAGGAATGGTGGTGAGCATTGAATCCATATAACTGTAGGACTAAGAATCAAAACATAGGTGGAAATTATGGTTATAATACAGAATATAAGTTTCATACATCATTCCAGTGCAGAAATAGTACATTTACCAAGGTTCTGGGAGGAAAAAAGAAAACAAATACACTAATTTTCAAATATTTTAGAGCTAGAGGTCAAATGATACTTTTGAAAGTTGGTAAGTGGCAATAATATAAATATATTTAATTGCAAATAATTAGAACTATTGAATAGTTTCCAAGATACGTTGTTAATTAGAGAATATTAAAGTTGACAGGGCCCTTTAACATTTTATTTTTTCCAGGGCAAAGTATGGGCAAATAGATGGTCCTGCTTCTGAAGTCTCAGTCCCTATAGATGGAGCCTCCACACCCTCCTCAGGCTGTCCATAAATTGCAGAACCAAGCATGCCCAGGGCAACGAGGTGTTTAAAATTGCAAGGTCTACCAGCCTGAGACTCGGTGTCACCATTTGGTTATTGGTAGAACCCAAGTCTTGAATTTTAAAGTGGTTACTAAGCCTAAGTCTTCACATTGGGCTGTAGGAGTTATGGCAGGCTTCAGCTCTATCCCTATTCCTAAACTTCTGCTGTGGTCTCATGACTCCCAGCCTCATCCTTTTTCAAGACTGAGACTGGACTTGTTCTTCTGAGTCCCCTTTCTAGAAAATGAAAGGCTAGAATTAATATATACTCAATTACAAGTCTGTATAGCAGTTTGTGACAGATACTATCTCATTTCGCCTTCATAAAAGTCTTAGAAATCGGCCCAGGATTAAGTAACTTGCTCAAGGTCACACAAGTCCAGATCTACTTGTTACTAGAGCTCTGTGCTTTCTACCATTACACATAGATGAACTTGGTTTCTTCTTCTTGGAAAAACAGTCCTAAACATTAAATTCAAAGGTATCCATTAGAGTTCAACAAGCCATGTTATTTTTTTAAAGAGTTTTATTGAGATATAATTTACATGCCATAAAATTCATCCATTTAGAGTGTACAATTCAATGGTTTTAGTATATTTTACAGAGCTGTGCAACCATCACCATAATCTTCATTTAGAATATTTTCATCACTCCAAAAAGAAACCCCATACCCATTAACAGGCACTCTCAATTCTCCCTACCCTCTGCCCTAAGTAACCACTAAGTGACTTTCTGTCTCTATAGATTTGCCTATTTTGGACATCTCATATAAATGGAATTAAATGTGGTCTTTTGTGTCTTGCTTCTTTCACTTAGTGCTGTGTTCTCAAGACTCTCCTATGTTATAGTCGCCTGTTGTGTGGCTGTGCCACATTTTGTTTCTCTGTTCTTCAGTAGTTGGATGCTGGGGTTGTTTCCACCTGGGCTATTATGGATAATGCTGCTATGAACATTCTTATACAATTTTTCTGTAGATACTTGTTTTTGATTCTCTTGGGTATGTACCTAGGAGTAGAATTGTTGGGTCATATAATTATCTTATGTTTAACATTTTGCAGAGCTGTCAGACTGTTTTCAAAGTGGTTACGTTATTTTACATCCCTATTTGTAATGGGGGTTAAAAGTTTATTTTGCTAATCTGTTTCTTCATCTACAAAACGGAGCTAATGCTATCCACCCACCCAGTTCTGGCTTCTGAGGCTTGAAGAATGTAACGTGTGAAGAGGGCCCACCTCTCAGACTGTGGAGTAGAGGAGTCGCTCAATAAATGAAGGCATTTAAGTCCCAAACAAAAAGCACAGATCATCGTGCAATGGTCATGAGAAGCTGTTGTATGTTCAAGGACTTCTCAGTGTTTAGTTATTTCTTTGACTGAGGATGGTTTAATGTGGGCTCCTGCCATATCAAGAACAGAGACACCTCAGTTATCTCAGAAGAGGAATGTTTGCCTAAGTCTCCATCACTGAGACTGCACCCAGAGGTGTCAGGAGTTGAGGTTGCTCATAAGCCAGTTTTTTTCTTCTCTAATAATGGGGTCTAGGCTTCTTTTTTTTTCTCTTTTACTGAGACGCTTTGCATGGGCCCCAGCGCATGCAGCCTGAGTGGGTTCTTGGGTTACAATGAGCTTCCTGTCAGTTTTACTCCCCGGAAACAGCTTAGGGGCCAATTCTAGAGCTCTGGAACTGTCCTGGGATGCCCTGCATCATCTCACTCGCTTCTGCCACCACTGGGCCTGGCGAACCACACCCACCAGGGCTCTGTTGTGAAGCAGCATCCTGGGCCTATGCTGTATCTGGGCCCAGAGCCAGAGCCTATATTCACCTGGGGAAGCCCAGGAGGAGCAGGTCTAGTAGTGGGAATCTCTACCCATGGACCCAAGATTTAACAACAACGACGTGAAAATGACTCACAGCACAGAATTTGACTACAGCTCAGCAAAATGCACACTTCATTTCCAGTAGCGAAGTTCAGCGAGACAATGTGCAGCAAGTTTGAAACCTTCCCGCTCTGAGCAGCCTCTGGTCTGAACTCTCGTCTTTATCTTCTCCTATTGCAGCTGTTTCCTGGTCCCCCAAATTCTTGCTCTGAGTCGTGCCTTTGGCTATGGCACGAGTGGAATAATAGCTTAGAGGAAGCCAGAGGTGTGTTTCTTCAGACATTGATATGGTGCGATAGTCATTCTGACGCAGAGCCAGAACTGCCCCCTCCTAGTGGGCTGGAGGTCATTCTTGCACAGAGGCTTTCTAAGGGGCTGACAGCTGGGATGATCTGAGGCCTCCGGAGACTGGACCATGTCCAGTATTCCTCTTCACTCAGTCAGTTGGAGGCTGGTAATGCTATATTAATTAAATCAACACATAATGAGAGGATACTGAGGTCTCCCCAGGCCTGTAGCAGCATCTACTTCGTAGTGACATAATCAGTGTTATCAACATATTTGATGAAGGCACAGGGGGCAGGAACTAATCTGCAAGAGAATTCAGAAAAATGGGTACCCTGCAGAAGAGTGAGTCGTGTGGTTCTCTCCTGAGGAGCGGGAACCTCAAAACTGGGGACATTAGCATCTCGGACAGAGCCTTGTGAGCACTCTGGCATTGGAGAGGTACCTCCCCTTCTCTCCCATCCTCTCCTTGGTATCAACACATTAGCAGCCTGGCTTACCCACGGGCCACATGTGACTATACTTGGCCTAAGTCTCCATCACTGAGAGAGATCATAGGATATAAGAGATTGATTGCAAAGCTGGAATGACAAGGTCCACTCCTTGGATTGTGGATCTACTGGTGACTGGCAGCCCGCCAGCAGCCCACCCTAACAACACTCCACCTGGTCACAGGCCATCCTTCGAGCTCCCACCGTGGCCTTTGGAGAATGGCCAGTGGGATGATGAGCTAATAGGCATGTCAGCATAAAGTGGATGACCAAAGAAGGCTGCCTGTGGCATGGGGGGGTTTTGACTTTTAAGCTAGCAACATTTACCGCATCCCTTCTATGTGCCTATACTGTTCTCAGTCGTTTCCATACTCTTTCTTATTTAATCACCCCAACCACTCCCTGGGGGGGGGTCACATTTTTGTCCTTCCTTTATGGATGAAGGGATTCAGATATGCGAAATCACCTCTCCACGGTCAGACTGCTGTCAGAATAGAGATTCATTTTTTACTTTCAGTGGAGGCCATAGCTAAAGGCCTGGATGTCTGTGATCACTGGCCCTGGTCCCAGCTCCCCACGCCCCTGACCTACCCAATCCAAGTCCTTCCTGGGGGTCATGAAGCCATGACCCTGCAGGGGACAGAGGGAGATTCCCACCCAGGCTATTCCCTGAGCACTAAGCTGGCCAGTTCCTGCTTTGTTGGGACAAAAGTGGCCCCAGGCATTGTTCTCCCAGGATCCAGAAATAACGGGGCCTCAGTGAGAGATAGGCTGCAGCTATTCTCCATGTCAAGGCAAGGAATTCATTTGCGAAGGCATCAGCTTCCCTGGGAAGGAAATGCACGCTGAAAAGGCTCACTGCCAACGAATTCTCAACAGCAGAGGGGGAAGAAAGGCCATTTCCATTCAGATCTCTATGTGGGAAGAGAGGAAAGGCAAACATCCGGGCCAGGGAGTGAGTGGAAGGCAGGTCACCTGAGGGGCTGTGCTGGGCTGCGGGCACAGGGCCTGTGGGCCGTCGACTCTACTCTGAGTTCTGCTTTTCTTTCTGGAGAGCCCAGTCCAAGTCTCATCACCCAAACACCCAGTAGTTTCTGGGCAGGCGCCCTGGTACCCAGAAGCCACAACATGTCCCAGGACATGGGGCCCATTTTTCTGATGGTGGTTTGGCCCTTTGTTCCCTCTGCTCCAGTACCTGGCCAGGGCATATCCAGCCCAGAAAGAGGCCTTGGGCTTCTTCAAATAAAAGTGATCAGTTTATTGACTGAATTGGACTTAATAAGGTATCGATCTGTGCTATCCCCTGGTTCTTCCTTCCACCGCTCTGGACTGACACCTGACTTTTCCTCTCAAGCTCAGCTTCATCAATCAAAATGGTTTATCCATAAATTAAAAATTTAGTACATTGAAATCAAGACTCGACTCCTCATATATTTTAAATTTTAGTCCCTGCCTGTCCCCTCCCTCATAACTACACACACACACACACACACACACACACACACACACACACACACACATCTTCTTGGCTGGGTTTGGTCTTGGAAGCTTGCAGTGTGGAAGGTCTTAGAGTCCTACCTCCTCTCTCACTCACCGTGTTACTGTTCTTTTGCCCAGTCAAGGTCTAGCCTATGGAAAGGAGACGTCAGAGAAAAATTGCACAGAATCCGGGTGATGAGATTACATTCTGGAGTCAGGGCATTCTGGGATTATCTCAAATGTGGGATGCTTTGATGGGGTTTTTTGGAGACACCCCTCCATCCTTATGAATGTCCCATTTGTAGTGACTGCCTACGGGCAATGCCTTCTCTGGTGTGCTTCCTTCTACCTCCTGGTTTCCCATTCCTCTGTTGGCTTTCCTTCCTCCCTTGTTGGGGAGCCCATTCCCTCCTCCCTTCCTGCCCCCTCAGGCTGGCACCATTTGTAGGGCCCATCTGGATGTAGGCACCATCTCTCTCAGCCACAACTTTGCCTCCCTAGCTCAGCTACCTTCCCTTTCTGAGTCCTGAGGTAGTCTCTCTCTCCACCCTAATTCCAGGACACACAAATCAAGCTCCCCTTTAGAGTGGTTTCCTTAGGACCCCCTCCACTTGCCTCTTCATTGTCTCTTCTCTGCCAGTAGACAGCCTCTGACACAGTCTGACAGTATGATCGCTTTCTCTAGAGAAATTCTTCCTACCAGCCTCTCCGACTTCCTGAACTAGAACCGGTTCTCCCAGCATTCGCCCAAGGCCACCTCTAGGCTACGGAAAAGAGAAGGCTACACGCTAGATGACCCAACACTTCACTCTGGAGGGCGGGGTCTGAGCATCTATTGTTCTTAGTTTGGAGGCCTCAGGCAATACTCAGAGACTTGTTTAACAACTGGTTAGACAAACACCCACAGAGACGCTGCTGGTCACCTGCAATGTGCGTCCCAGTCTGAAGGGCTGACAAGCTGTCTGAGCCTTTCACTGGTGGAATTCCAGGCCTCATCCTAAGCCTGTCTTTGCTTCCGGGATGGATGTCAGCCTCCCCCAAAGACCTCACTATGGGTGATGAGGCAAAGTGGGACTGAAATGCTTCCAAATCAATTAAGCTCAAGCCGCCCTGGCCAGAGAGCTCGTCAAAGGCACCTCAGTTTGGGGACTGTGAAAGTTATGGAGGAAGATGGAAGGTAAGGCTCTGCTTTAGCTCTTGTGTTGCAGGACTGGAGTTTTGGGATTAGCGTTGGCTGAACAATTAACCAGCTGTGGGACCCTGGCAAGTCACTGAGCCCCTCTGGCTTTAGGGGTTTCACCTGTAAAATGAAGTTGGGCCTCATGTCTGAGGGCTCGTCTGGCAACAAGGTTAAAACAAAACCGGCTGGAGTGAGAAAGGCGGCTTGTCGCCGGGCTATGCTCACTCTAGATCATTCTTCAATTTTCTTAGCAAATATGGGCTCTGAAATCATGCAGGTAACAGGAACGTATGAAACCTTCTAGCCTGGATGTTCAGAATCTAGTTCCAGTTTACCCATTCACCATCCTTTCCTTTCCTTCAGCACTATTGACATTTTTGGCCAGATAATTTTCTGTCGTGGAGGCTGTCCTCTGCCTTGTAGGAAGTTTAGCAGCATTGCTGGCCTCAACTCACTAGATGCCAGTAGTACCTGCCTCTATTGTGACAAAATGTCTCTAGATATGGCTGAATGTTCCCTAGGGAGCAACTGTCCTCAGTTAAGAATCACTGCTCCAGCCATATGACAAGCTTTCCCCAAATATGCCAAGCTCTCTGATGCTCCAGGTCCATGTAAGTCCTTCTGCCCCAGCCTGGAACACCATTCCCTCTGGAATTAGAGACTTCCTCATCATTCTTTTAGATCCAATCCAGTGCCTCCCTTTTTGTGCAACCTTCCTTAATTTCCCAGGACAAAGACCAAGGATAAAAATGCCGACTACTGCTACCCTTATGAGACTCTTGTGAGGATTGAATAACTCGATGTCCAGGAAAGGACTCCACAGAAAGCACAAAGGCAGCATGTGTCAAATCCATGAACACATGATCAGTAAGGACATGGTTGGTGCCTATGGAAAGAAACGGAACACTTGCCTTCAAATAGCTGAAGGATGATCTATGAATGAGGGGTTTATCTTGTGAGCTTTGAGTGACCTTCCCTGGGAGGGTGATAGTAACTTAACATTAGTAAGGACGCTTAATTGATAGGGATGTCGGTCCTGTGATAGAAAGAGCCTCCGCAGAGCCCAGGCATAGAATGGTCAGACAGAGGCGGGAGACCCACATGCAATGGGGATTTTTGCTTTGGGTGAGGGTCCCATCTTGGCTCCTTTCTGACTCAAGGATTCTATAATTTGAGAATTTCTTGCTTTTGCCAATGAATCGAGTGACTGGTGCGCAATCCTAGATTCATGGTCAGGATCAGGCTGGCCAAAATGAGACCCCCTCTTTTCATTGTACTAATCGTGAAAGATCTCTGGTCCTCCGAATATGCTGAGGGATATTTCTTTTCATGAAGAAAGCGGTCATCTTGGTGGGGGCTTGTGGTAGACACTGAGATGTGCTGCTATAAGCCTCTTTGGGACCCAAGGACTTTTTCCCTCAGCTGTAGGACACGCTACGGGATGAGAGCCGTGAGCTGTCAGCACTCCTTGGGGACTACCTCTGCAGACAGCACTCCTTGGGGACTACCTCTGCAGACTTTGCCTCCATCAGGGACACAAAAGGGCCTCTAGTTGTCTTGCCCAGAGCCAGGCCTCCTTCCGGAGCAGCCCATGTCTAAAGACTGATCTACATGGGAGGTGCAAAGGCCTGGCTCCCCTCCTTAACTTGAGACAACTCTGTGGGGCGCTCCAGCTCCCCGTGTGCCCAGCTGAGGCCTCTGTTGAGACTATATATCACAACTCAACTTCTCCCTTTGCCTAGCCCTGCCTCCTCCCCTTCCCTTCTACATGTGTTGATCCCAAGAGCACTCCCCAGGAAACATCCTGCACACTGATCTATTCCTGCCTTTCCTGGGGACCCCCACTTGAGACAGCGCCTCTCTCTTGCTCCCCTTTATACTTTCCCATGTGGGAGCACATCTCGGCACCTTGAGAGCAGGGGCATCTGCAAAGCCATATAAATTTTCACTGGACCGTGAGAAACTGTGGGAAGTTTAGGAAATATAATTGAAGCGGCTTTCGAGTGTCTGTCTTAAAAGTTCTGAGGCCTTTGACTGCTCCGATGCGTCCTCGCTGCCCCTGCTGTGGGCTATTGCGCGCTCTTGGACATCCCTTTATCCTTTGAGTCTCCAAGCTCAGGACAGCGTGGTACTGTGGCAATGCCTTCGAGTCAGTAACATGGGAGATATTCAAAAATATAGAGATAGGTATATTTTTTGATGTGGACCACAGAAGATGCCACACAGCTAGAACTCAGAGAAGTCAAGATTTATACACGGGTCATCTGATCTGGGATCTACCACTGTAACCACTGAGCAAAACCATCCCTCCTTTTGGCTGTTCCTCCAGATCAAGGGAAGAGTTTAGGCAGAAGCACTCCTGTTCTTAAAAAATAGCCACTTGCAGGGCAGAGAGAGGTGGGAAGAAAGCAAATAAATGAGGATTTATAATAAAGACAAGTAGGGGGCTAGGCTTTAGCCCAGGGATCCTCTGTGAGCTTTCTCTGTTTTCCCCAAAGTTTTAAGTACACACTTGACATCTGGCAAGGACACTGGGAAAACCTAGATAAAACTCTGACCCTCCATGCCCTCCCACAGGGCCACCATCTCTCCTTTCTAGGGGCCTCTTCCGAAAGGTCTGCCTTCACTAAATTGCATTTATTCAAATGATCTGTCTCAGAAGGATGCCAGACCTAGCAGAAACCCTCCTGGGGTTTGAACCTGCAGTTCCCCTGAGCGGAAGTATTTCAAACCCAAGGCTTAGGTCACTGAGCCAGGTCCTGAGGGGACTGAATGCAAATTTTGTACTTTAATTTAAATCTGGGCAGGATGAAAGGTGCCATAGAAGCACTCCGCCACCGGGGAGTGCAGGAGCCCCCCACTTCTCCTTGGTCTCTTGCCTTTGGCTGCAGCGGCCACACTCAGCTAGGAGAGGCAAGAACAGCCTGCAGTGCACCAGCTTTTGCTGCTCCTGCACAAGGCTGGAAGGCTTGCCTTCTTCAGCTAAGACTGCATTTAGTGAGTACCTACTACATGCAGGACACAGAAGTGATCTCATGTAATCCTGGCCAGAGCAGTGGAGGAAATATGGTTTGGTAAACAGTTCCAGGAAATTGGGGCTCGGGCTTCATTGAGATCACACATCCAGGCTCACATCAGCATGGTGTAATTATTCCATTTTAGTCTTGGTAAAGCAAAATGTCATGAGCTGGAAAACTAAAGCATTCCCATGTTCTTTAGCACCCTTTCTGGGGGCAAATGCCCATGGATTAAAATATGGGCAAGGATCTCGGAGGACCCAACCCACCAGTGAACTTGGGGCTGTAAAACACCAAGAAGTGGGCTGTAACTGAGACACTGATGCCAACATTCGTGTGCTGATGCTAACGGCCAGCTTGATAATAGCCCCACAGCAGCTTTCAAAGATCTTTGTGCTGTTTGGCTACTGCTCAGGGTAAATCTCGTCATTTCTATTTCTCAAAGTGTTTGTGTCTGGCACTATGTACACGGGGGCCTTAGTTGGGTGCTGGCAGCTGTACCTGCCCCAGGCTCTTGGGAACTTCCCCCCTGGCCCATCTGCAGTGGGGGAGGGGTGTGCTATTTGAGCCCACCTTCAGGGAGCCCCCACTGGCTGGTAGGATTCATTTGAGCTTATTTCCTATGTCTGGGTTTTCAGAGTGGATGCTTTCACTAAGGAGCGCTGTCTGTACAGTCTACCCTGGGCACTGACGTGTTCCCACCAGAGGGGCTGGAGCTGGACACAAAAGGGCCTCTAGTTGTCTTTCCTGGTGAATCATTTCAGGTCCAGGGGAGGGACTAAATAATCAGCGGGCCTGCAGGTGGCCTCGCCCTGGGTTGCAAGGAGTAGAGGCCCAGGAGGCCCACGCTACCTGGGCCATGGTCACCTTAAGGGAAAGCCCGAGGAAGGTGGACACAGGCTCTCAGGCTGGTCTTGAGCCAGCCCCATCTGATATCCGTGTTCCTTCCCTTGAGACGCAGTGAGAGGGTCATGAAGGGAGGATATTGCTCGGAAGACAGCCTTTCTGTCTCCACCCAAGGTGGGGAGTGTTATGGGTCGCATTGTGTCCTCCATCAGAATTCATATGTCGAAGCCTTAATTCCCAATCCCCAGCATGTGTGGCCTTATTTGGAAATAGGGTCATTGCAGATGTCATTATTTAAGATGAGGCCATTAGGGTGGGCCCTAGTCCAATATGACAGGAATCCTTATAAGAAGGGGAACTTTGGATTCAGACATGCAGTCAGGGAGAAGCCATGCAATTGGGGTGGTACTTCTACAAGCCAAAGTACACCAGAGAGTGCCCCCAAACCATCGGAAGCTGGGGGAGGCCTGGAACAGACACTCCCTCGCAGCCCTCAGAGGGAACCAGCCCTACCCGCGCTTGTTTCTCAGACTTCTAGCCTCCAGTAGAAGAGACAAGAAATCCCTGTTGTCGAAGCCACCCATTTGTGGTCCTCTGTCATGCCAGTGCTGGCATGGTAAGAAAGTGACCCAGTGTGTCACACCGCTCAGCCGTGGGAGTCTCATACAACAGTCCTCCCTGGGAGGGGAGTTCTCGCATGGCTTCCCCTCCTGGAGAGGAGGGTTGTATAAGATACTGGGGTGACTGGACACTATTATTACCTTATCTTGTGAAGTACAGAGAAGAGGAATCCTTTCACAGAAAGTGAAACCAATTGACCAAATATTTCGGTTGCCTCATGTGGGTTGGGCCTCATGTGTAAAGGGAGAGAAGAAATTGATGCGAAGGTCTTGCCTCCAGATTTTCCACCCTTTTGGAGGAGTTGAGAGTCTGTGTGCACATGGTTTTTGGGAAAAGGAGGATAAAAGAGCAATGAGAGTCATAAAGAAACCGCTGGAGAAAATAAGAGATTCAAGCCAGTTGGACCCAGGGGGCAGTGATTCAGGTTTGAGGAGGAGGAAGGCGAGGATGAGGTTATGTGGGCAACCCCCAACCTGGATGCTGAGAGTCCTTGGGGATCCTGTCACCCCAATTTTAAATGCCACAAATAGGGCTCCGAAAGGGCTGGGCTGGGGACGTGGTTTGAATCGCTGAGTCAGGGACACTTCCCAGACCTCACGTATGGACCTCCTTCCAGAATTGTGTTTGTCTGCTAGGATCCCACTTTGTCTCTTAAATGTCTACAGAACCTTCAGTCTGTTTGATCCACAGCCGTGTTTAAAATGCGCTCACACACACACACAGACACAACTTTGAATTTTCAATGTTTCTTGCTGAGGGAAAGAGAAGAGAAGTTAGCTCTCCAGCACCCAAGCCCGAAACCGTCTTTAGAATGGGCGGATACAGCCTTCCTTTGTGCAGTTTGCCAAGGGCTTGGAAGGCCATGTGTGGCTGCTCTTGTTCTGTCCCCTTCTGGTTAACAATGAGCCCTCCCTCAAGCCCAGGAATCCAGCTCATTTCCTGTATCTCCTATTTCACTCGACATGTGGTGCACGATTCCTGTAAGTAGCATGATGCAAGCCTAGCGGTTAGGGGAGACGGCAGTTCAGGGAGGCCTAGGTGACTTCCGCTAAATGACAGGGCACAGCCCATCCCCTGGCGCCTTATCCCACGCCCAGGAGCAGATTTGGGTGGGAGCTCGTTTGTGAACATCTTGGAGGATGGGCTCCAGCATGGGAACGGTTAACAGTGGCGGAAATAATAGATTAGGACAATCTCTTCATCAGCTTGATGCTCTGACTCCTTGAGGTCCTGTCACTTGAGAAAATTGGAAGATTAAACGCAGAAGAATGTCAAAGGACACTGCATTTTAGAAGTTTTCGCAAGACTACTTGCTGGGGCCCTGATTAGAAGCCCGGCTGGGTCACACTGTTCTGGTGACCCTCTGTTGTTTATTTTGACTTCTCCAATGTGGCAAAGCCTCCCAGGCAAAGAAAATTGCCACCTTCAGCCAGGCCTCCCACAAAGATGATTCCTGAAACAATTGGGGTGTGTTTGATTTGGGGACGAGTGCCTTTAATCAATAAAGTAAGTACAGGCTTAGTTTAGTTTCTAATGAGAGCTCTGTTTGACAGACATCACAGGATGGGTCCTGTGAGGACGAGTGGCCTAAAACTTCAGTCTTGACACATGAAGCAAGAGCTCCCTAATTTTCTTATTTCCTGTACAAACGTAGCATTCGTCATTCATGAATTTAGCTCCGTAAATGTGTATCGAGCACCTCATATTAGTCTGAATATGAATGAGGCTGGTCTCAGGCAGACCCCAGATTAACAGCAGCTTAAGTGCAGAGGAAACATATTTTCCTCTTGTGTAACCACCTGTGCACAAGCAGCTCATTTGGCTGGGAAGGTGGTTCTGTGTCATCCAGTTCGAGATCTTTCCGTCTTTTTTCTCTCCTGTTATTTGGGTGCTTTGCTCACATCTACTAGGACCAACATGACTGGCCACCACATCTGAGTCCCAGCCAGAGAGAGGGCGGGCTGAGGAAGGGGAGGGCGCACACTGTCCTTTCAAGGGCAAATTCCGGAAGACACGCACGCTTTCGGTGCACTTCCTTTTGGCCAAAACACAGGGTTGCAGCTAACACAGGAGAGGCTAGGAAATGTGACCTTTATTCTAGGTGACCATGGGCACAGCTAAAAAGCAGTCCTTCTGTTACTGGACGAGAGAAGCAGAGATTAGATGCTTGGCAACGGTTAGCAGTTTCTGTCTTGCATATTCAATATACACGAAGCTAAGTAGGTGCTGAGTCAGGAGAAACAAGATGGGGTCCGCTCACAATAGGTACATTTAGTTTAAGAATGTACAGTCTAGTGTACTTTATGAGAAAAGCGCAAGGCAGACTTCAAAAAGGAAAATAGAGGAAAGGGAACCCCTGTTGGCGTGAAACAATTAAAATTCAGGAGGAGAGGCAATTCCCGCAGCCGGAAGAGATTGAGACTGAGAAGGGCAGAACAGTGTGTTTGGGAACAGTAGGGTCAAGTGGCAGGAACGTCAGTAGTGGGGGAGGGGTAGAGGGGTGAGCTCGAAGAAAGTCAGCTGGGTCGGCCTGGGGTGGGCACCCACGCTTCTGCAGCCTTCTCTAGCTACAAAGGGACTTTGTCAGAGCTGCACTCGGTGGCGATCACTCTGGAAGCAGTGAGTAATTACTCAGGCTGAGAGAGAGAGAGAGAGAGAGAGAGAGGGACAGAGAGGGAGAGGGAGGGACAGAGGGAGAGTGAGGGTGTGTGCACGTGCACGTGGGAGGGGTGATGAGGTAGCAGTGAGAAGACTGTTGGCGAAGACACAGTAAAGAAACAGAAGACGTTGGGTCTGAGGGAGGCAGCAGATGGAACAGAAGGAAAGCGATGGCTAAGAGACTTCGGCCGAATAAAGAAGTGATCGAGATTATAGCGGAGATAAAAAAAAATTCTGCAAACATTCATAGTAGATGATTATCTGTGTGAGGAGCAGGTAGGAACTCGGCAGAGACGAGATAGGAGTGGGAGTGAAATATTTACTGCTTCCTTTTTCATGTTGCTGGATTTTGAAGACTGTAAATGTATTTCCAATTTTAAAAATTAAATTATAAAATTTTAAACACATTTATAAAGATAGAGTGTGAGCAGAAATATCTAATCAGGTTTCTGGGCTGGTTCAAAAGAGCTCAAGATGGATCTGAAATATCTCCAGATGTGAAATTTCCCCACGCGCTGAGTCATCGAGGCCCGGGTTGGCCTCTGCGAATAGGTCGTGGTGATTATAAAGCACGTATGGGACCGTGAGGAAGCCCTGCGGGTGTGCATCTGTGAGTGACACTTCTTGACTCATCTACCTAAAATCAGAATTCGGGGTCAAGAGTATTTATTCCTCAGCCTTCCTCCCAAAGGTCTTGCATCTGTAGAAATATTTATCTCTTTATTTGATCACAGTCTCTTAAGCCCAGTGCTTTCTTCTAACTCTCCCTGCCAACTCCCTTAAATCTTAGGTCTCGTTGTAATGTTTTCTTTATCATCTCTTTGCCAACAGTCTTATCACTGTCACTCTCACCACTTCCCCAACAAATGTGCGCTCACTCTCTCTCCCTCTCTCTCTCTCTCTCTCTCTCTCTCACACAGCCTGAGTAATTACTCACTGCTTCCAGAGTGATCGCCACTGAGTGCAGCTCTGACAAAGTCCCTTTGTAGCTAGAGAAGGCTGCAGAAGCGTGGGTGCCCACCCCAGGCCGACCCAGCTGACTTTCTTCAAGCTCACCCCTCTACCCCTCCTCTACTACCTACGTTCCTGTCACTTGACTGTTCCCAAGCACACCATTCCTCCCCACCCCCCACCAGGAACTCACTCGAGTCCCGCTGCCTAGAATTACCTCTTTCCTCCTGTGCTAACCCATCTACCAAATTCAGATCAAATTCCAGCTCTTTCATGCCAACAGGGATTTCCTTTCTTCTGTTCTTCTGTTCTTCAGAAGGCCTTTTCAAGTCTGTCTTGTACATTTCTTATAATGTATACTAGATTACAAATTGATTTATGGCAAGATTGGAGAGATGTTTGATCTTGAAATAGAATTTTTTTTTTTTTTTTAAACTAAAAGAAAGACCCCAGGGTCAGTTTATTTGGCTGGAGTGAGAGCCTTTCATTCCAAGGGGTTCTAATCTGGGTGAATTAAGCTCTCATTTCTCAGAGGTGCTGAAAGCCAGGAAGGTGGGGGACGTCAGTGGTGAGCTGGGAACAGGTCTCGCTGCTTCACGAGAGTCGAGTGAATGAAGTTTCTCCCGAGCTCCTATTTGAAAAACAAGTTTTTATTCATCACCACTTATACTATTTATGATTTTATATACTTGTTGCCCTATTTCTGCCAATTTTTCTATGGAAGTCTATCTATCCATTCACATCTGTCCATTCATCCATCCATACATCTATCTTCCACACAATAAGTGCTTGTTGGGCCACCTTGAAGGTCCGGGCGCTACTTTAGGAGGGGTAAGGAACCAGAACTGCCCTCGAGGAGTGTTTAGGGCAGTCGAGGCTGTTAGAATACTCCGCCTGCCTTCTCTGGAGTTTTCTCGCTTCATTCTTTTGGTAGTGGCAGCCTCCTCTTGGTCCTCCAGATTCCCTGGTGATGTGCTGCTCCCAGGACATCACGTACTGGGGGCCAAGATGCACGGCTGGGGATTCCTGGTGACTGGCCAGCACGGAGCTCGCTCGACACCAGGCAGAAACCAGCCTCATGGAAGAGGATTGTCTGATGGCAGGCAGGCCAGACCCCAGCGGCAACAGGCTGCAGGTTCCGGAGCCTCTCTGCACGACCTGTGTGCATTATTCATGGCTTGTCATTTGCAGTTGCAGAGACAGGCTGCCCTCTGACATCTCTGAAGATGTTCATGATTTATTGGAGGCATCAGAAGAAATATAAAACTAAATAGTAATATAATCCCCGGGGGGGAGCCTCGCTTTAGTATTTTACATAATATTAGAACCTCAGCAAATAGTTTCCCTGAGATAAAAACTTTGGCAAACATTCAACTGAAATGTTTGAGAAATGAAACCATTCATGTTTTGATGTTAGGAGACTTGAGTCTCATCTAGTCTTTTTAAATATCAAATTTTGAAAAATCCCCCAATACAAAGGGACAGGAAGTCTGCAACTCAAGTGTGGCAACACCAGCAGCTCCAACCTCGGTTCTGGAGACAGTGGGTGATTTTGAACTCTTCCTCTTTGCCCCGTTCCCCTTCTCACCAGAACAAGTGCTAACCCTTTAATCTGTGATTATTTAGGATCAGAAGGACAGAAATCTGCCGAGGCTTTCCTATCTCCATGGGATCACACTTGTAAAATTTAAGAATCAGTTGTGTTACAAATAACAGAAAACTCAACCAGAAGAGACTTAAACCACTGAGCTGGGCTGTATTTCTCTCACATAACAAGAAGTCTGAAGGTGGGCGCCCCAGGCCTGGCACAGCTGCTCTGGGATGCTGTCAGTGTTTTTGTATCTTTTGGTCCCATCATTCTTAGCGTGCAGTGTTGAGCTTCCTGTTTGCAAGACTGCTTCCAGGCAGGAAGAAGGGGGAATGCCAAACACTGTCTCCTTGAGAGGTTTTATCTTTTTATTTGAAAAGGGAAGTGCTTCTCTGTGGTTTCCATGTATATCTCCTTGGCCAGAATATGGCCATTCCTGCCTGGAAGGTGGCTAGGAAAATGGAGTATCTCGCTTTCAGCCTCTATGTTGGAGAGAGATGAGGCAAGAGGTGGCTGTGGCTGCGTGCTGAGTAAGCCATTCCACGGGGTCTGCCGCCACGCTCTGGAAACCACTTTGGAAGTTTTGAAGTGCAAGGACTCAGACAGATACACTGTTTCTAACAAGCCAATGAGTTAAACCCAAAGATTAATAGCTGACCCAAGAGCAGCTTGCTCTGCATACAGTGGTATCTTACTAGGAATTGTCATACTGTTTGATTAAGAAGTATATTTCATAATGTGTCAGTTCAACTCGGAGCTAGGAAGTGAAGAAGACGATGGAAAAAGGAAAAAAGTAGAATCTTTTCTTTTTTTGTGAGAAAGTGTGCCTCTGACTTTAGCTTTTTCTGATGATAACCCCTCGGCTGTGGAACAAATGAGCCACTTTGGGGTGTTTGGCATAGCCCCAAGAAAAATCTAAAAGGAGCGATCATAAAAATGTATTCTAGTGAAAGTGCCCATGGTGGGAGCTCCACAATGCTCATGGTATGACATATGCCCTGGAAAGAGGATGACCAATTTCAGTGCCAAGGTATTTGCTGTCCAGCTCTGAAGGTTGCAGCAACAGGTGCCACACCATCATCCTTGGTCGCCTGTCTGCATTGCCTATTGGGTGTACTTGATCATGTGGCTGGGCCATGCTTCCTCCATTTTGGATTAGGTGGTTAATTCATCACATCTTGAGAATAAATGGTTAAAATATGAGTTTCCTCTGCCCCACGTGACCTGGTCTGCTCTCCTCCTGCTTTCCCTCCCTTCCACCCGGCCAGTGGACTCAGAGTGAAGCCAGGAAGAATTCCTGAGCATCATTCCTGTGCTGGCAAAGGCTTCACTATTAGTTGTCTTCCTATAGCTAGATTGGGTTTGCTTAATTCAAATAATGCAATTCTGGGAGATGATGTTAGATAGACACAGATAATGCATCCAGAGGGAGAATGCTCAGGTAGTATAAGCTCCATCATATGGCCGAGGAGAGCAGAACCCCAAGGACTTGGAACACGAGAGCCAAATTGGAGATGAAGAGCTGAACCTCTCTAAGGTAACTGGCATTCTCGTCTGTCCACTCATCTTATTAAGTCCTGGAAACGGTGGCTCAAAAAGCAGAGGTTCTGCACGTGAACCAGCATCTTAGACTTCATTTCAATTGTGTCGGGCAACTTCTCTCTGAGCAAAAAAATGGAGAAAAAGGAAAGAGAAAGAAATAAATTCTATGCACAAACCTACATGATCTAATCTTCACAATAATCATGTGAGGTAAGAAAAATCAGCTGAAGAAACAGAGGCTCAGAGAAGGCGATGTACCATCGCCTGACATCGCACAGCGGTGAGGCGCAGGTCAGCATTTGGTCCTTGCCTGTCTGATGATAAATCCCACAAGCTCCTCACTGGACTGCCTTTCAGAGTCCCCAGCCCGCTGGCTTGTTAGGAAACCCCTAACCCCGGAAGTCCCCTAGTCCAGCCAGGTGAGCTGTCCCTAAGCGACATTTGGAAGGAGGGATGGGGTAAAAGTGCCCTTTGTCCAGCAGAACAAATCCACCAGGCTGGTGGCCCCTTCAGGAGCAAACAATTTATACTGACCAAAATGGCTGCAGAGTTGAGGTAAAGTCACTTTCCTAGTTCCATCTGGAAGCTCTTCAGAAGCATAATTTCATTCCAGCCAAATGTAATTAAGAATTTGATTTGATTAAAAAACAAATAGAAGGAGAGAAATGAGGTTTCTCCTCATTCCCTCCCTCTCTTCACAAATAGGGCACTCATTAACATGGCATGTGCACATGACCGGTGACCAGTTCGAGGGAGGGACCCTTCCCCCTCGTCCCTTGGACACCCTTCCTAAAGACCTATGGCCAGTGAGGAGGTGAAAGGGGTGCAATTCCCAGGGAACTTGGCATATAAAAGCTAAGGATTAAAAAATTCTAATTTGGCTTCAAGATACTAGCAAAACACAGCAGCTGCACAACCTCTGCGGGAATGAGATGTCCACTTAATTAAAGGATGGCCAGGCGGCAGGCGTCTCCCAGGGAGAGAGGCAGCGATACTGGGTACCGATCAAACTAGACCTGCTGCCAAGAGCAAGCGTGGTCAGCAGGGATCACCAGCTTGCCTCTCCAGAAGGTGGGGCTCCAAAGCCAATTTGGGTAAAAAAGAAAAAAAGTGAGAGAAAAGGATTTGTGATATTGTATTATTGGCCGTGACCTAAATCATCTACCTCTGACCTACTGCAGCTTATCTCAGAGGGTTTAATGAGAATTGTGTGGTGAGCTTTTATAAAGGGCAATTCAAAATGAGAACAGGAAGGTCAAATACTGGGGGGCTGTGCCAGTCGGATTTCCACCCGGACACACCCTCTCACCTGCTTCCCTCTTTGTGGGAATGCTCCATTTGTTTTTAAATTTTCTGAATCTGCCCCTTATTCTCTCTTTGAAGAAGCCCCTTATGAGTGTGTATATGTAAACTGAATTAAGCAAGAGCTGGAAATTATGTTCCAGGGCCCCTATGTTGTCAAATGAAGGCAGAAGTTACTGAAAAGAAATGGAACTTACAAGAACTTACAAATCTCATAGGGTGGGACGAAAGCATGAACCCCAAGGCTAAGGTGGTTGCTGGGGTTGGCTCAGCCGGTCATAATGCCATCCAGGGCTTGGGCTCTTGCTAGCTTTTCGCTACTTTATCTCTAGAATATTGCTGATTGTCCTCATGCTTGTTGGCTCGTGGATTAAGGGCTGCAGCGGGTCCATGCATCATATCTGCACATAAGGCAGGAAGAAGGGTGGAGAGGTGGCACTGGTCCCTTCTATTTCATCTTATCAGGAAAGCGAAAACCTTCCCAGAAAACTCCTTATATTGCACTGGCCCAAATGGTCACATGGTCACCCCTGGCTTCAATGGAAACAAGGGAAAGTGGGTATTCATCTGGGAAACTTGCTGATCTGATAAAAATTGGAGTTCCATTTACAGGAAAGACAGGGAGATTAGGCAGTAGGTAGGCAATGACCAGTGTCTTCTGTGGGCGCTGAGTAGCAGTGGGGTCTAGTAAGGAGAATAAAAACCATCGGGGTACATCAAACAGAGGGAATTCAATGCAAGGATTTGGATGTTGGACAAGAAGTGTCGGAAGAACCAAAGCAGACAATAAGAGAGAAATGAGGTTACTCAGGCACAAGGAATTATAGGAAGTAATTACCACCCATAGGCTGTAGCTGCAGAAAGAAATATGGGGTCACCCAGAACTTAGGCTTGCTGGACTACCAGACTAATGGTATACCTGCTGCTGCTGCCACCTTGCAGGAAGCCTTAGAAGCCTGTGCTCTCAATGACACTGCAGGAGCCTAAGAACCTAAACACCCCATCCTGGCAGTGTTGCTGCAGGGCCAGAGCCTATGAGCACTGAGCTGCCAAAGATGCTGCCACTACTGTCCAGGAACCCAGGAATGAGTGCTCCCTTGCCCACTGCTGCTACTGCACTGATGAACAAATACCTTCTCCCTTCTTCCATCCTTCCAGTCTCCTGCCAATGCCTACCATTGGCAGAACTGAACAGGAAGCCAGCTGGTACGGGAGCTGACCTGGCAAACGTTGTTTGCAGGCTTCCAGGCCCCCCCACTCCCACCGTGATATACAGAGGAGCACAGATGGACAGATGGCATGAGACAAATAATGACACAGGCTTCACTCACTGGCAGTGGTGTGAAGAGGTGGGGGTTCATGCCGTCGGGTTGGTGAGGCGGCCTGGGTGTGCACTGTCCTCTGTCTGCAGTGACTGGTTGAGGAAATGGAAGAACAGGTGACAAGAGGAACTCAACTTCAAACACTAATGTAGTGGAAAATCCAGAAATAAACTATTAATTGTATGTCCAAAAAACTTGCTTCTAGATGAAATATATCTTCATTTAGTTCTGCTCTAGATGACCAGAAAATTACACTTGAATGGATTAGGAAAATGTCTTCTGTGAATGCTAGCTTATGTTTGATGTCCTTGGACAGTATACAGAAAGATAAGGACCTTTCCTGGAGATAGTTCAGGTCAAAGGATCTGTGTAAGTGAACAAACCCTGCTGAAGAATAGACCCACAATTCTCTAGCAGTGGGTTCGATAAGGCCATTGGAGAAGAAATTATAATAAGCTGATTATGTCATATTTCCACTCTAATGTCAGTTGTGACCCTCTGTTCGAATGTGGGACTCTGTGATTCACCATGATAGTGAATGTTTGTCCACAGGAGGGATATGCACAGATTCTGGCTGGAGAGACATTAACCTCAGGAATAGTTCTGAGGGCATGATGGACAGAAGAGCTTGTAGCCCCGGGTCCAGCTATATTTGGGCACGGGGAAACCCAGGGTTTGAAATGTCAGCTATGAGCAGGGTGTAGGGATGAGTGTAGGCATACAGGTCAGGAACCTCAGGTAAGCAACCCCGGGGATTTCTCTCTATGATCTCATCCTTTCTTAAAAGTTCACCTGGAAAATCTGAGAGGCAGACACAGAGCCAAGGCAGACATTGCTGGGGCTGGAATGAGCACTCAGAGCTACTCCTAGGGAGAGGACAGGAAGGGCAAGGCAGAAACTCAATTTTAATAGTGACCCTTTGTGATCGTGGAGTACTTTATGGTTTACGATGTGCTTTCTATGTTCTTGACAGTTAATCTCATATGGTAGTCCTTGTCTGCAAGTTAGGTGTTCCAATTATGGATCGTTGTATAACAAACTCGGCCAGACTTTGTGCCTGCACATCTAGTATGGCACATTCACATGGCTGGCAGTCAATGCAGACTGTTGACTGGGTCAGAGTTTGGTTAACTAGACAGCAACAGGTGGCCTCTCCATGTGGTTTGGGCTTCTCAGAACACAGCAGCTCGGTCCCAAGCCAGGGCATCCCAGAAGTGAGAGCTCCAAGATACCACGGTGGGAGGCCAAGACTGCATGTGATCTAGCGTCAGCAGATAGTGTCACTTTCTTTGCATTCTATTGGTCAAGTTAGTTACTGAGGCCAACTCAGATTCGAGGGGAAAGGAATTAGACTGCACCTTTCAGTGGGAGGAGTAGCAGAGAATTTGGGGTTATCTTCAATCTACTACAGTATGTATTATGAGCCTCATTTGACAATTTTTTACACAAATTAACTTGCTTGAAGTGATCTAGTAAGTGCCAGAACTGCACTGATTTAGAACACAGATTTTCTGACTCTAAATCTAGTATTCCTATAAAACGTATATACACATATATATTTAAGCCCATGCTCTGTGCACAGCAACTCATGACTTTACGGTCCTTTTGAAAAGGAGAGTCCTCTGGGTAAGCTGATCCCTCTCTTAGCTATCTTTTTTTGTTGTTGTTGCAGTGATTTCCCATGACCGTACTCAAGACAAAGAGATCCCTTCATACAAACCAGAGGGCCAGTCATTCCAGGTCCCAGGTGAAAAATTGGGCAGCCCTTCCTCAAATCCTAAGAGCTAGAGTTGAGTCCTCCCAGGATCCTGAGCCAGCTCAACCTGACTTGACTCCTAGAACCAATGCCTTAAATACCCTGCATTTTACTGAGCAGAAAACAGACAAAGACTGGGAGGAAGTTGTCTCAGGGTCCACAGCTCAGTCAGAGATGAGACCAGGTCTGGGGTCTGATCCCAGCTACGATCCACCCCAACAGCCCTTTTGAGGAGCATAGCAGTGGGGCCCTGAAGCCCAAGGCCCCCTCTCCATTTCATGTCTTCTTGGACATTCCCCTGCCAGCCACAATCCCAGGTGTAGGAAGCAGTAGAGAGAAGGCCAAAAACATGAAGGATGGCAAGGGTTTCCCATGAGAGTAGACGGCAGCTTAATATTTATAAAAAGTTTTGCACCATGTTGTTGTCCTGACTCTGCAGATAACATTTATGCTTCTGTCTTCAGGGGCTCCCTATTATGTGCTTTTCAAAAATCAGCCTTTCCGATGTGTGGGCTTGCCACTCCTCACCCCCACCCGTTTTATTCTTGCATGTGAGTGTCTGATTCACTCAAAGAGAATATAATGTTAGGTGCCTTTGAGAATTTTTTTTCATTCAGTAGTTTTATGAGTATATCGTTTTTGCTTCTGCATTAAACTTGTTTACTAAATTGTTTCTGGAAAATAAAACCACAACTTTGGTTTGTTTCACAGTCCATTTAAACAACAACAAAAAAGGGAATATTTAGTCTCTTTCTAGGCTGGCAGCTCAGCAAATTATAGATGAGTGGTTTGCTGTGGTTTTGGGTTTGCTCTTCCAGTCCCTGGTGGAGGCGCAGATGTTGGAACACGGTGGGAGGGGGTCCCTGAATACGGAAGGGTTGGAGGGGGCTTCTGTATGAGAAGAGGCACGTGGCTTGGCTTGGGGAAGGGCAGGGGAGGAGGCGCTCAGAGAAATAGGCAGAAGAAGCAGAATTCTGTGACTGTGCTGTTCACACAAGGACTTTGAGGTGGTAGGGCAGGGGGAACATATTAAAAAAAAGATCCATGCTTGTAATGAGTGTAAGTTAGCCCGTGTGAAACTTGAAATGGTCTAGGGCTTCATTACTGTTGTTTATTTATAGCCCCATATTTTTCCAGGAAGAATTTGGGAGCACGTTTAGTGGCTGAGGAACTTTAAAGAGGCAATGTCTGGTTCCACGCTGACGTCATGATGCCTTTGGCCTGGGGTGTGTGTGGCCTGGACATCAGGATTCTGAAGTGCAGCCAAGTTTACGGGCCACTGACTTACGTGATGCAAAAAAGCAAAAGAGATGAGCAATAAATGGATGAGGAAATTAGGATAGTGGGGAATGAGGGTAGGAGAGCGAAGTGGAAGCCAGGAGTAAGAGGATACCATTGGGATTTCACGTCCACACAACAAATGTGAACAAGTTTCTCCAGAGGAGCCCCACAATCCCCCATCCGAAGAGTGGCAACTATTGAGAAATTTCTCCAGTGATTCACCGTAAACAGTGGCTTCTGTGCGGT
>NW_011889091.1:1632632-1640323 GCF_000151845.1 Pteropus vampyrus | reverse complement strand
ACAAGGACTTTGAGGTGGTAGGGCAGGGGGAACATATTAAAAAAAAGATCCATGCTTGTAATGAGTGTAAGTTAGCCCGTGTGAAACTTGAAATGATCTAGGGCTTCATTACTGTTGTTTATTTATAGCCCCATATTTTTCCAGGAAGAATTTGGGAGCACGTTTAGTGGCTCATCATCTGCTGAGGAACTTTAAAGAGGCAATGTCTGGTTCCACGCTGAGGTCATGATGCCTTTGGCCTGGGGTGTGTGTGGCCTGGACATCAGGATTCTGAAGTGCAGCCAAGTTTATGGGCCACTGACTTACGTGATGCAAAAAAGCAAAAGAGATGAGCAATAAATGGATGAGGAAATTAGGATAGTGGGGAATGAGGGTAGGAGAGCAAAGTGGAAGCCAGGAGTAAGAGGATACCATTGGGATTCCACGTCCACATAACAAACGTGAACAAGTTCTCCAGAGGAGCCCCACAATCCCCCATCCGAAGAGTGGCAACTATTGAGAAATTTCTCCAGTGATTCACCGTAAACAGTGGCTTCTGTGCGGTTTAACAAAGCTGTTTAAAGATAGAAGCCCACCATCTTCAGTTCTGAAAGTGGGGAAGCTTCTTCCCCGGGCGCCTAATTGACTGTGTTTCTAAGTCATGACACACACAGGACCCATTTGGGATGCACGGTGAGACCTGCTGAGCCCAGAATAATTGACTGAGCTGTGTAATGCTGGGAAAAGTAGGGCTCCAGATATTAATCTAGATTTGAGTGACTATGACTTTCTTTACCAAATTCCCAGCTTGAACAATCATGTCTCAAGCTTCAAAGATGAGTATCGTGTGGTGGTGAAGAATTAAACTTCTTTATTTTGGATTCTAGATATGCCACTTACAAACTGCGTGACCCTGGCCACGATAGTTAACATCCTTGAGTCTTAATTTTCTCATCTCTAAAATGAGTATAAGCATGGCAACTATGATCATGATACTGTTATGATGTTTAAGGGAGATAATCCATGTAAATAACTTAGAATCGTGGCAGCCATGTAACAAAGGTTCAAAATGTTATTTATTATTAATTTTGTCATCGCCCTTTATTGATGAGGCCAAATTCAAGTTGTCTCATGTAGAATTTTCTCAAAGCATTGATTGGTTAAAATGAAATTCACATTTCATCCCGTCCTGAGTGACCTCTCCTGCTTATTCAGTTGGTCTGGGGTGAGGCTTGGGCACTGGTTTGTCTGGAAACCTCCCTGGATGATTCTGACGTGCAGCCCGGACTATGAGACAGTCCTAGTGTCTGATTTCGTTCTACCTGTTCTCATGGGAGCTGCCCAGGCACCGTTCTCGGCAATCTAGCCTTTAGGTTTGCATTCACACTTCTTGGGTTTTTTGTTCTGAGTAAACATGTATTTTTTACTTCTATTTAATTGTTTTTATTTTTCTGATTACCATTTTTCCTGATTTTAAGAACCTATGTTCATTTTATTCCACCCAGAGACAATAATGCAAATATTATATTACATCTTCATCCAACCTTTTGTCTATGATCATGAACATGTAAATGTAAGTTTTAAAATTGCAAAATTAGTTTTAAAATCTGCTTCTCTTGCTTAACTTTATGTCATAAGCACCTTCTCAAGTGCTAGGAATTTTTGAAAGTATAATGATATTTCCTCATTCGTCACTATATTTCCCTTATTATCAGCTGCATTGGCTTCCTAGAGCCGCCAGAACAAAGTATCACAGACTGGGTGGTTTAAGACAACACAAATATATTCTCTCACAGTTCTCGAGGCTAGAAGTCTGAAATCAAGGTGTAGGCATGGTTGATTTCTTTTGGAGGCTCCAAGCAAGGATCTGTTCCATACTGCCCTCCTAGCTTCTGGAAGTTGCCCCCAATCTTTGGTGTCTCTTGGCTTGTAGACGTATCACTTTAATATCTGTCTCTGTCTTCACATGATGTTCTTTCTGTGTCCCTGTGTGTCTCTGTGTTCAGATTTCCCTCTTCTTATAGGGTCTGCCCCAATCCACTATGACCTCCTCTTAACTTAATTATATCTGCAAAGACCCTATTTCTAAATAAGGTCACATTTGCAGGTACTGGGGTTTAGGATTTGAACATATTGTTTTTGGGGACACAATTTGACCAAGTAAGTCAGCCATTTGTGACTTCTACCTATCTCTTTAAGGGACCAGGAAAGATTTTGCGCTTCTTGCTACTTCCAGGTCTCAGCTCCCTGGAGTCTCCCATGCTGCCATGAGTTCAGACAGGTGCTGGGAAAGCCAGGCCAAGGATAAAAATAAAGTCAAAGGGTCAGTTTCTGTCCTCTCTGGACACCCACCTTCCCTGGAGTGAGCAGGGCGCTTGCCTCCAGGAAGTCCAGGAGGGGCAGACGAGGTAGTGGGGGAAGCCACAGGTGGTGGTGGGAGCAGGGCCGCAGGCCTCTTGCAGCTGCTCCACCTGGCTGGGCAGCTGTTCTCCCTATCAGGGAGCTATGTGAGGCGAGGCCTGCCTGGCTTAGCTCAGCCTCTCAGAGAATTACAAGATGCCAAAATGCCTGGTCAAATCTGTCAATTCTGTTGAGCAACTGTTTTTAGGGGGTGGAGGAGTGGGGTTAGGGGTGTGGAAGCACCAAACTGGTTTTTTATAGTGACTGCTCAGTTTAGACAAGAATTGACCCAAGTGTACCCATAGTTTCTGATTCAGCTGGGATGGGCTCACTACAGTCTGCAAGCCAAATTCAGCCCACTGCCCGCTTTGTACAGGGAGCTAAGAATGGTTTTTCCAAATGAACATTTGCAATTGTGTGATGATAGAGAACACTAACTTTGAACCCCACGTAAGCAAAACGTTAATCCTTCCAAAATGCATTTCATTCTTCTCATTATTAGATCCGTATTATCAAAAAAGATCATACTCAACAATTATTATATTTTGAATCTCAACAATAAAACTTTTCTGGAAATTTGTTTTCTATCTTGTTATGAAAGTACCTATGTTACAGCCTCAATTTTACCTCTAGTCCTGCAAAGTCTAACATGTAAGCCCTTAATAGAAAAAAGTCACCAATCTTTGTTCTAGTTAGGTAGTCTCAAACATTGGCAAACATCAGAAAAATCTGCAGGACTTTTAAAAATACAGATTTCTGGACCCTATCCCAGACTCACTGAATCAGAAAGTCCAGGGCTGGGGCCCAATGATTTGCATTTCTAACAAGTTCCTGGGTGCTGCTGGTGCTGCTGGTCTGAGAACCACCTTTGAGAACCACTGGTGTCGTCAACAATCACTTAACAAACATCTATCTAGGAGGCAACAACCCGTAGTGCTCACAAGAATAGGTACCAGAATCAGAGCTGAGTTGTTGCCTGATTTTGCCACTAACTCTGTGATCTTGGGCATGTCATTTATGTGTCCTGAGCCTTCTTCATTTCCTCATTTGTAAAATGGGGATAATGAAAGTGCCTACCTCACGAGGGTTATGAAGGTTTAAATGAAAAGAAGCTTATTAAGCTCTCAGCACACATTAGCTATTTTTTTTAATCCCCTGCCCTCAGAAAATTTACAGTTTGGGGCTGTGGAAATGAGACTAAACTTAGTGAACAGGATTGAGTGGTAAGGGCCGTAAATAGGAAGATCAGAGGAGTAATCTGGGATGACTTCCTGTAAGACGTGAGGTCTGAGTTGAGCGTATGAAAAGGACAGAAAGGCAAATGGGACCATTTGTGGGGTATTGGAGAATGAGATCTGTACGTTTTTTGGACAGGGAGAAAGTCAGACTGCCTAGTGGGTAGGAAGAGCTGCCAAGTGGCACAGGAGTCAGGAGAATTATACCAACATCGGAGATGCGGTGAGAATGTCATAGCGCAGATGCAGTGTGTGTGGGCAAAGGCCTGGGAATTCTGGAGACTGCTCTTGGGATTCAGTTAAAATGTGGAAGCTTGGGGAAGCTGAACTGTCCTGCCTGTTTCTCAAACCCCAACTCCACTTTTGGGGGCTGCTCAGTGAGTGAGCCTCATCCCTGTGTCTGTTCTGTTTACCCCACAAGCATTCCGGTCGCTTGGTAAAAACTGCTGCCTGGCAGAGAAGCCTTGGGAAGCTTTGCTCCGTCTTCTAAGAAACAGGAAGTCATTATTTGCCCAAAGCAAACAGACTCACAAACTGCAGGGTTCACGTTCAGTCCAAATGCAGTCCCAGGAGGTGCTTATGTGGGCCGAGGACATGGGGACCGGAGCAAAGAATCCTTTCCCCTCGCCCTTTCTCCTGGCCAAATAAACAGTTTCTGTAATTTCACAGCCATGACTTGCAGGAAGCCTGAGGTAAGTCTCCCACACACAACGTATAGACACTGAGCTGGGTTTTCTCCCCCAGACAGCACCCATTCTCAAGTGGGGCTCTTCTTCCTGTGACATGACCAAAACCGTTTCCATTATTCCTGGAACTGGAGGATAATTAGCCTTCTCCATACCCCGTTTCTTTCCTCTACCAAAAAGGAAGGAGACAATGAGCATTTATTGGAAGCCTCCTGTGTTTGCACCAGCCCTGTGTTCGTACCAGCCCTGCCTGGACTGTATGCCTGTGTTTGCACCAGCCCTGCCTGGACTCTCGCATTTAAAGCTTGGGCACTGCCATCTGCATTTACAGATGAGAAGAAAGGAAGCTCTGAAAGGATGGTCACTCTTCCCGTGTCATTGAATAGAGCTGCCATTTGAAATCATGTCAGGCCGGTTCTACATGTGCTCAAAGTCACAGGCTTCTCTGTTACTTTTAGAGACCCTGCTAATGCCCTCCCTGAACTCCTTTAAAAAGTTCTGCCCTGACTCTTCAAAAATGAGATGTACAGCTTTCCCGCAGCATACACAGTGCAGGAGGCTCATGGGATACCCCTGCCCTCCTTATGTGGGGCTGTAGGAGAAAACTAGTGGCTCCCTGAAGAACATGCCAAGCACAAAAGATGCTAAAAAGGACACGAATGGTAAACCAGCAAGGTTCACTGCTTACCTGATTCAGGTTACAGGTGGCACCGTATGTGAGCAGGCAGAGGAAGACTGTGAGAAGACGTTGCTAACCTCTTGTTTGGGTGGAGAAAAGTTGTACTTAACCTGGTCTTTTATAAACTGTGTCTTCAAAACATGATATTCTACACTACAGAGCTTAGTGGCCTCTGGAGCCCGAATGCTCAGATTCACATTTTGGCCTCACCATTTATTAGCTGTCTGCCTTTTCAATACCTCAGTTGCTTCTTCTGTGAAATGGGGATAATAAAATTTCCCACCTTGTGCATCTGACCCTGGGACTCAGGAACTGCTGGAAATCAGGAAGAGCGCAGCCTCTCAGGTCAGCCTGAGAACGAGTGGATGCTGCCCAAACCCACGCAGCTCTCCTGGCTCCAGGCCCCAAACCCATCTCATGACCCAAACAGATTAACAGGGCTTGATCTCAGAAAGGCCGAATCTTTCTTCCTGACAGATGTTCGGACTATTGTAGTGAAACCTCTTGGGTCAAACCCTTGAAATATTTAAGTACTTTTTCCAATCCATTAATTATTAATGAGCCATAATCTTCAATATCATATCAGTTTCTTCATCCAGGCTTTAAGAAGGAAAGCAGGAACTACAACCAAGACTAAAAACAAAACCCCAAAAGGTCTCTTTTGTACATGTCTTCTCAACTTTTATGACCAGGCCCTCCCTATCTTCTCTGTGGTTGCTTAGAGAGCCCGATGACAGGTGACTCTTGGAAGGGACTGTTTGGGCTGATGGCTGGCTGAGGGCTTCAGATATTCTCTGCTGCAGGAAGGGCCCTGCAATGGGTAGTGCTCCCTGAACGGTGCTGTGCCCGAGAGACTGGGGAGAAACTTCTGAGACATCTTTCCCTCTATCTACAGAGTTTAGGCTGCAAACATAATACCTGTAATTATGTAGCAAGCTGGGTCTTCATAATGCCCATTACTGGTCAGTCATGACATTAATAGTATTGATGACAATTGGAATTTTTGAGTGCATTTACTACATCCCAATCATGGCACTAAGTACTGAGAGTATCGGTGAGGTCTTTCTTTTGCAAGTCACAGAACACCCAGCTATCGTAGATGCTGCTGGTGCCTCGGTGTATCCTTTTGGCTCCATCATTTTCATGAACGTCAACCCAGCTGCCAGCTGCCAGCTCCTGCAACTCTGAGAGCCTTTTCTGGAAGCAGAGGTCCACTCTGCCTGTGCTCAGGTCAGGTCAGCAGTGCTAGGGAGGTGACGCCCTTCATCCCTAGCCTGGAGTAGCCCTCAACCAGTGACACATGGGACCTGGTAGATAAACTTATGATGTTCTCCTGCTGCTCGGCCGGGATAACTCTGAGGGGGTGTGTTTTGCACTGTTTCCCAGAGCTTCTCCATGATATTACTTTCCAGTCCCCCATGGTGAAACTTGCTGGATAATGTCCCCTTAACTATCTTTCTTCCCTTCCCTGCTTTTCTCCCTCACTCCTCTTTCTGTGTTTCCTACAATCACCTCCCACAAAAACGACCTGCAGGTGAGTCTTTATCTTAGGATCTGCTTCTGGAGAAAATGAACAAAGAGAAAAAGGCATGTATTAGCTCATGCAATTCAAAGGCTGGCTTCAGGATTGGTTTGACTCAGGGTTCAAATGATATCTACCCCCCAACTCTGCTTTTGGGTCTGCCTCCTCTGGTTTGGTTCTGTCCTCTGATTTTTGTAGCTGCTCTCAGGCTTCCATCATCACAATAACCCAGCAAGGGGGAGAGAAATCGATTCCCTGATAACTTAAAATCCTGGAAATAATTGCGTGTTACTGATTCTGAGTGCCCAGACTTGAGCCGTGTGCCCTCCTTGAAGCAATATTGGTGGCCAGGTAGGTGGTGTGTGTAGATTGCCCATCCTGTGTCGGGTGTTCTCCCCCTGAAAGCTCCCCAGCTGAAAGTGAGAAGCGGGTGAGTTCCTCACAAAGAAATGGGGGACTCATCACTGGGTGCGGGGTGGAGCAAATGGAGGCTGGTTGCAGGCTCAGTGGTAGCCACCAATATTCATGTATTGCATTTTTCTTCACGCAAGGTTTCTTTCCAGCTACAGGGAAAGGCTCAGAATAGTTATTCATCCAAGGTCACCCGGCTGGAAAGGGGCAGAGTGACCTGGGCACCCTGATTCATCTGCTTCCAATACCCTTTCTCTGTTATCGATACTGAGTACTTTTACTTAAAACCTGTGAATGCATATTCATTTCCCAGCCTTTTGATTTTGGGCCAAAGCCTTGTTTTCAGGTGAGCCCTGCCGATTCCAGATTCCCTTCATCTTTCTCGCATAGACCATTACCACAGTGGTCTACAATTCTAACTTCAGTGTGTTTAGATGGAGAACTTAAGAAGCTTGATAAGTAACCTGAGCATGGCATTCTTTTTGATTTCCATGTGCCCCTTCTCAATCTTTTACATTTGTCTCCCCATCGCTATCTAATTTGACGGTAATCTGTTTTGGGAGCTTGCCTTCACCGCACTTTTCCAAAGCAATCAAACTTAATTTTCATGGAAACAAAAGTTCTCTTTCATTTTGTATATCACCAGTTTACAAGATAGTTAATTAAATTACTTGATCATCGTGACACACACAGCTGGCATAGGCAAGTTTGGGAACACACACAGCTGACCCTTGGTTGGTTCACAGCTCTACTGGCAGAAGATGGTAAGGCATTCTAGA
>NW_011889091.1:1629626-1632582 GCF_000151845.1 Pteropus vampyrus | reverse complement strand
CCACAGTGGTCTACAATTCTAACTTCAGTGTGTTTAGATGGAGAACTTAAGAAGCTTGATAAGTAACCTGAGCATGGCATTCTTTTTGATTTCCATGTGCCCCTTCTCAATCTTTTACATTTGTCTCCCCATCGCTATCTAATTTGACGGTAATCTGTTTTGGGAGCTTGCCTTCACCGCACTTTTCCAAAGCAATCAAACTTAATTTTCATGGAAACAAAAGTTCTCTTTCATTTTGTATATCACCAGTTTACAAGATAGTTAATTAAATTACTTGATCATCGTGACACACACAGCTGGCATAGGCAAGTTTGGGAACACACACAGCTGACCCTTGGTTGGTTCACAGCTCTACTGGCAGAAGATGGTAAGGCATTCTAGAGGGGCAATCTGCCAGCCAAGGGGGCCAGCCTGCTGTGGGCAGCAGAGGAAGAAAGTTTTACAGAGAGAAGGGGAGCATTGTCCAGTTGGGTCAGTTGATTAGGAAGGAAGATACTTGAGAGCATGTCTCTGTAAGCTCCTAGAACACTGTCTGGGATGTGGAAGCTGTTTACGTGGTCGGCAGGATGGGGTTAGCTGTAGAACATTCCTTCTGTGGCAGCAGTTTCCTGCCTAGTGGTCTGAGGTTGTACAGGAAGTGACAGAAGCACACGCTTTGATTATCCTTAAGGCTGTGGAAATCCCTGTCCTTCATGTCGTTGGAGAACTTCAGCGTGAGGCAGGAACTGAGGTTAGGGAAGCCATCCTCTCTCTGGCCAACACACAAAATGCTGGGATAGCCTGTGACCGTATGACCTTCTCAGGGGGTTTCAGAGTGGCTATGCATTTGATATCCTGTTATGTAGTCTGGTGGGTAAAGGGTATTTTTTAAGGTCCACTGCTGCCTATGTGTGTTTTTGTGCACATAAGAAAAAAGGTACTTCCTTTGGGTAGGTGAATTAGAAAAAAGTGACCTCTCTGGACAAACGAGCCCCTTTTTCCAGGCCAACACACAGCCTCTTGGCAGAACACATGACTTGCTAGTAGAGCATGAACTCAATTACCATGCTTCTCATCCCCTCATCCGGGAGCCTTTGGGCAGCGCATAAACTGTGCAACTGCATGAGGCAGGCCTTTAGAGTGTTTTAATCCCCTCCAGGTTCCTGGAGTTCTAGGCCAAGAGACAGTGCTCTTCAAAGAGTGGAGCATGCACCACCAGTAGCAGCAGCATCCCAGGGAACTTGCTTCAAAAGCAAATTCATGGGCCATGCCCCAGACCTGCTGAATCAGAATCTGTGGGGGTGGGGTCAAGGCATCTGTTTTAACAAGCCCTCCAGGTGTTTCTGATGCGTGCTAAAGACCGAAAACCACTGAGACCTGAGTGCCGAGGAGCCTCCTCGCATCTATCTGCCTATTTCCAGCTGTTGGCTACAGCCAAGCCTGCCCTTCCCTCTGCAGCTGCAGATTTGAGTCCACTCAGCCTGGCTTCTCCTGACTGCTGGGAGCTCCCATTTGTGCTGGGCAGGACTTGGGAAATATCATCAGCAGACCTGCTTTAACAAGCACACCCTGCATTTCTCGAGACATTTTTACTTCATGAGAATGAGGAAAACTATTCACTTCCTGGAGCAGAGGAGTTCTGCCAAGTCCTCGGCGGAGCTGGGCCTCACGGTCCACTGGGTTGAATGCCCCTCTGAATTGGGTCGAGAGGAGGCGAGAGCTGGAGTAGGAGTGTTTGGGAATGTGGGGAAGCAAACTCCCACACCCCAGGCAAGTTCGTCCTGCAATTGTTAACCTTGAACCAGCTCCTCACCCCCTCCAAGGAAAATGCAGTTTCTTTATTTTCTATGATCAGTCAGATGTCCTTGTGAGCCCTTGATCATGTCTCCCACCCTACCCCACCCCTCTGGGGAGCAGGGATGAAGCACATTTGTCAGTCAATGGTTTCTCTGCCTTGCATACTTCAAATTGTCTCTATCTGGTAAACATTCGGTTTCTTTCAAGTCTCAGCTGTGATGGAGGCTGCTTCATCCTTCCCTTGCTTCTTTCTGAGATGGCGTCTGGGTGTGAAGAAATCGGGGTCTTCTGTCATAGCCCAGTGTTGGAGGACGATGACTGGGGAACTTTGCAGGCAAAATAATGCCTCCCAGAGGCAGACAAGCCACTGCTTGCGTTTAAAACACCAGAAGCCTATGTTAAAAACTCAGTGAAGTCTAGTACAAATTTTGGTATTTAAAGCAAGAAGAATTAAAGCCACAAAAAAGCAGAGCAAAGCAAAACACAACCCTTTGTATGCGAAAAGGAGAAGAATTAGGCCAGTTTTCTTTTCCATTTTCTCCTGTGAAATGAGCCTTGAACGGAGTTGATTATATTGCAGAAAATGAAAGAATCTTCTACCCTCTCAAAGCTCTGGGCCCAGCTCACCTATCCTCAGAGGGTGCCTGCAGAAACTTTGGTATGTGTCAGGGAGCACTGCATCTTGTGCTGAAGGGAGGGCTTTGTGATTAGAGCCGGGATTTAATCACCACCCAATTTACTTGCTGTGTGACCTACGGTGAATTTCTTAACTTCTCTGAGCCTTACGGTCAACTCACTGTGCAGTAATATCAAATAGGCATGTGGTACAGAGGAGAGAGTAGGAGTTAAACAGGAGGATGTATTTGTAGCACTGGCACACAATAGGCATTCAAGTGTTAGTTCCTTTCTTTCGCTTGTCTATAAAACATGCTTTATGTCATGGTAATGTGTGGAAAGGTCCTAGTGAGTGATGGCTCATAGGGACTGAGGTCAGAATTCAGCTTTTCATGTTTCCAGCAGTATGAACCGGGTGAGCTGCTTAGTTTCTTGAAACCCCAGTTTCTTTCTCTGTAAGAGTGAGATCACCTTGGTGTTTACCTTGAGTGATTGTTAAGAAGCGTAACTAAGATAACAGGTATAGAACTGCGCTTTGAACAGTGCCAGGCACAGAGTGACTTAT
>NW_011889091.1:1600793-1629576 GCF_000151845.1 Pteropus vampyrus | reverse complement strand
TTTTGTGCACATAAGAAAAAAGGTACTTCCTTTGGGTAGGTGAATTAGAAAAAAGTGACCTCTCTGGACAAACGAGCCCCTTTTTCCAGGCCAACACACAGCCTCTTGGCAGAACACATGACTTGCTAGTAGAGCATGAACTCAATTACCATGCTTCTCATCCCCTCATCCGGGAGCCTTTGGGCAGCGCATAAACTGTGCAACTGCATGAGGCAGGCCTTTAGAGTGTTTTAATCCCCTCCAGGTTCCTGGAGTTCTAGGCCAAGAGACAGTGCTCTTCAAAGAGTGGAGCATGCACCACCAGTAGCAGCAGCATCCCAGGGAACTTGCTTCAAAAGCAAATTCATGGGCCATGCCCCAGACCTGCTGAATCAGAATCTGTGGGGGTGGGGTCAAGGCATCTGTTTTAACAAGCCCTCCAGGTGTTTCTGATGCGTGCTAAAGACCGAAAACCACTGAGACCTGAGTGCCGAGGAGCCTCCTCGCATCTATCTGCCTATTTCCAGCTGTTGGCTACAGCCAAGCCTGCCCTTCCCTCTGCAGCTGCAGATTTGAGTCCACTCAGCCTGGCTTCTCCTGACTGCTGGGAGCTCCCATTTGTGCTGGGCAGGACTTGGGAAATATCATCAGCAGACCTGCTTTAACAAGCACACCCTGCATTTCTCGAGACATTTTTACTTCATGAGAATGAGGAAAACTATTCACTTCCTGGAGCAGAGGAGTTCTGCCAAGTCCTCGGCGGAGCTGGGCCTCACGGTCCACTGGGTTGAATGCCCCTCTGAATTGGGTCGAGAGGAGGCGAGAGCTGGAGTAGGAGTGTTTGGGAATGTGGGGAAGCAAACTCCCACACCCCAGGCAAGTTCGTCCTGCAATTGTTAACCTTGAACCAGCTCCTCACCCCCTCCAAGGAAAATGCAGTTTCTTTATTTTCTATGATCAGTCAGATGTCCTTGTGAGCCCTTGATCATGTCTCCCACCCTACCCCACCCCTCTGGGGAGCAGGGATGAAGCACATTTGTCAGTCAATGGTTTCTCTGCCTTGCATACTTCAAATTGTCTCTATCTGGTAAACATTCGGTTTCTTTCAAGTCTCAGCTGTGATGGAGGCTGCTTCATCCTTCCCTTGCTTCTTTCTGAGATGGCGTCTGGGTGTGAAGAAATCGGGGTCTTCTGTCATAGCCCAGTGTTGGAGGACGATGACTGGGGAACTTTGCAGGCAAAATAATGCCTCCCAGAGGCAGACAAGCCACTGCTTGCGTTTAAAACACCAGAAGCCTATGTTAAAAACTCAGTGAAGTCTAGTACAAATTTTGGTATTTAAAGCAAGAAGAATTAAAGCCACAAAAAAGCAGAGCAAAGCAAAACACAACCCTTTGTATGCGAAAAGGAGAAGAATTAGGCCAGTTTTCTTTTCCATTTTCTCCTGTGAAATGAGCCTTGAACGGAGTTGATTATATTGCAGAAAATGAAAGAATCTTCTACCCTCTCAAAGCTCTGGGCCCAGCTCACCTATCCTCAGAGGGTGCCTGCAGAAACTTTGGTATGTGTCAGGGAGCACTGCATCTTGTGCTGAAGGGAGGGCTTTGTGATTAGAGCCGGGATTTAATCACCACCCAATTTACTTGCTGTGTGACCTACGGTGAATTTCTTAACTTCTCTGAGCCTTACGGTCAACTCACTGTGCAGTAATATCAAATAGGCATGTGGTACAGAGGAGAGAGTAGGAGTTAAACAGGAGGATGTATTTGTAGCACTGGCACACAATAGGCATTCAAGTGTTAGTTCCTTTCTTTCGCTTGTCTATAAAACATGCTTTATGTCATGGTAATGTGTGGAAAGGTCCTAGTGAGTGATGGCTCATAGGGACTGAGGTCAGAATTCAGCTTTTCATGTTTCCAGCAGTATGAACCGGGTGAGCTGCTTAGTTTCTTGAAACCCCAGTTTCTTTCTCTGTAAGAGTGAGATCACCTTGGTGTTTACCTTGAGTGATTGTTAAGAAGCGTAACTAAGATAACAGGTATAGAACTGCGCTTTGAACAGTGCCAGGCACAGAGTGACTTATGTGAACTGTTAACGTAATTCTAACATTTAAGCACGTAGGGCTTCTACTAACATGCATGAGGTGGTGACTGTGCAGGGCTCTCTGTTGGGTGCCACAGGCACAAAGACCAGGGAGCCACAGTATGGGGCTGCAGAGACTTTACAGTCTGGTTAGGGGGACAGAAAATTAAGCCAGTGTTTCTCATAGCAAATGGGCGATGATAGCCGTGGGACAGGTCAGAGCATTCGGGAGGGTCCCAGATCTGGATAGTCTGGGTGGGAGACAGGAGGGCAATGGAAGGATGGGGTGGGAAAGTCATTCTGGACAAGGAGAATGCAGAGGCAAAGGCCAGGAGGCTGCAAGCAAGCTAAGGCATGGAAATCGTGATATTCAGGTGGAGCCTGGAGCCTGTTGGCGCTGAGGAGGGAGAGGCAGGAGAAGGCAGATACACACTGCTGTCTGCTCTATTCACTGCTGTTGCCTAAGCCCCAGCAGCAGTGCTGTCCACATAGGAAACTAAATAATTGTTTGACTGAAAGAAAGTGAAAGACAAGATTGAGAATAGAGGCAAGAGGGGATCGATCATACCCCAGTGACACTTCTGGTGGCAATGAGGTCCGAGTGGTGGATGGAGGAGGTGTTCGGCCTTCTTTCTGCCAGGACTTTGGAGCAGGGACACTTAGGACACCTTAGGGTCCCAGTGAGGTGCTAATGAGAGACAGTGTCCTGTGAGAGTGAGGGAGGGTGGTGGAGGTGAGCTCCTGAAGGAGACAATGGTTTTGACTTAGCAGTTTTCGGAATGGGAAGGCTAAGGGCACTGCTGAAGGTCCAGAGTGGGGTGGACCCTGAAGCTGGGCCACCATCAGCCCTGCTGTGGACTTTTCCCTCACAGGCCTCAACTGGCCAGTGTGGGTACACAAAAAGGGACTGGATAAAGGGAGGGCTTTATCAAAACTTTGAGTGTTGCTGGGTGTGTGAGATGAAACACAGAGATGGGCCATGGAGACTGGGCTGGCAAAGGAAAGGCGAGAAGACAGAAAGGCTGGCTGATTCCATGAGAAATGAGGCCAAGAGGCTCAGCCCGGGGCAGGGATAACAGAGGTCGCTCTTATGCATGGGTGCAGCTGTCTCGCCTTTGCCTGGAGTTCCACCACCATCTCCGTATATCCAATTTTCTCATCCTTCAAGGCTTTGCTCAAATGCCCTTTGAGCATCTCAGAGCTGAAATTTCTCCCTCTCTTGAACTCCTATCCCCTTTAGGGTTGTAATTATTCACCCAGACAGCTTGTCTTTTTCAGGAGAACATAAACTCCTGGACACCACCATAGGCCTCCTTGTCACAGTGTCTACAGACTCTGCTGGAGTTTGTCTTGTGCAGAGCAGGCGAATAGTATTTGTGAAAGGAATGGATGAATTATTTCTATTTCTTGTTGAAATTCCTTTGGAATTAAAAAATAATAATTCAGTCTGTAGATTCTTTTTTTGGAGAAAAGCAATGTTGTGTGAGGAAAAAAACATGGATTTTCAAGACTTGGATATGCTTGTTGTGACATGCATCAATGTTCTAGGGATCAGAAATAATATGTAAGCGGGACATCTCCAAGCCCATGTATCAGCACATTTCCAAAAGACACTTCTTGCTTTGTGACCATGCGGCTTGCACAAGGACAAAGCATTTGGCAAATGAATTTCAGTCCCTACTTGCTCCTCAGCCAGACATCTTTGTGAAGCACACGACTGGAAATTGTGGCCTCACTGAAATGCTTGATATATAGTAGGCATTAAATAAAAGTAGCAATTATATTTATATGTTATTATTAACACAATATGATGATGATGATGATGATGATGATGATGATGATGACGCATGGTGCCCACCTGGCACTATATGCATTAAACTTTGATTAATGTTTGTCTACTGTTGATTTTTTTTCTATTTTAAAGATTCAAATCATAAGCACACAGTAGCACAGTCTGTCCTGAAGAAAATGAAAGGGTGTAGCAAATGGTACTATTAGAATTATACTTTACTCATTACAGAAGCAATATGACCCCGCTTTAGGGCTCCAAGTGCCCAGAAATGCTGAAATTTAAAAGGCAGTGCCTAGAACAGAGCTCCAGAGTAAAAGGAATGATTGTAGAAAGCCATATAAATGGATTTGATCTCTTGTTAGTGGTCTGTATTCTCTTGGTAGGGCTAAGGAAGTCAACCTATTATCAATAAAAAAGAATAAACACTTTATAGGAAGCTATTTTCTCTGTCATCCAATGTTTTATATACCTGTCAATAATTGTAACTGTTAAATATGACCTATTGAAGAATATAGTGGGACAAAAGGATACTTTTTTTTTTTTGATTAGGGTGAAAAGACTTTATAGTCTTTATTTTACAGATGGAAGTAATCCGACTCACAAACTTCAGCTATCTATAATCCTCTATGGGAAGGCAATAAAAGAAAACAAAAATTCCACAAGGAGCTTTAGTCAGGAGCCCAACCCTGCGGACATTATTCTTCTTACCGAACTTGGAGAATTGGCTCCAAGAACTGAATTCCTGGGTTCTAGTGTATGTGGACGTTCAACTTAAAGCCTTTATTTAGAAAGTAACATTAGCTACTGTCACAGAAAACAAATAAACAAAATCTCAGGGGCTTAACACAATAGAAGGGATCTTATTCATGTAAAGTCTATTTGGAGATGGAGTGGGGGTGAGGTGAAGAGATGTGTTCCACTCCATCCAGTCATTCAGGAATACAGAATGATGGAAGCTCATCTCAAGAATGAGGCATCCAAAGTCACCCTGGGAGGATACAAACAGCTAACAGATGGGAAAGTAAGAGACTAGAGGATCACAAAAAAGTTTTATCGCCATGTCAGGGAAGTGGTGTAGAGTCATTTCTGCTTGTTTACATGCCATTGGCCCAGAATTTAGTCACATGACACACTTAAGTGCAAAGGGCGCTGAGAAATGTAGTCTTTCTGTGTAGCTAGAAGGAAAGGAAAATGAATTCGGTGAATAGCTAGTGAAAACAATGTCAACTTGTTTTCCCAAGTGATGGTACCAACTGACACTCACATTTAGCATGAGAAAAGAAAACTCTCATCTAAATTTCTCATCTAAAACTGTTAACTTAAGTTTTGCTAATCTAGGTGTAAATTATTATCTTATTGCAGTCTTAATTTCCATTTCTCTGATCGCTATTAAGGTTGAGCATCTTTTCTTATACTTATCAGCCATGCATTTCCTCCACTCTGAAATACTTTATGTTTTTTGTTCAATTTTCTCATGGCTTAGTGTAAAAAGAATTGTTTATATTTTCTGAATACCAAAACATGAATTTTTTTTTTTTTAGCAAATATCTTCTCTGGATTTTGACTTGACTTTTCACTTTTTAAAGTTTCATTTGATGAAAAAATTTCTTAATTACAGTGTAATATTTATCAACTTTTTTAATGGTTAGAAGGTTTGGTGTTCTGTTTAAGAAATGTTTTCCCCACCAATTAGGCAAAAAAGCAACCATCCAAATGGGAGAATGCCTCTGATAAGGGCCTAATATCCAAAATATATAAAGAACTCATATAAATCAACAATAAAAAAACAAACAATCCAAATTAAAAATGGGCAAAGGACCTGAACAGACATTTCTCCCAAGAACACATACAAATGGCTAACAGATATATGAAAAGATGTTCATCTTCACTAGCTATTAGGGAAATGCAAATCAAAACCACAATGAGATACCACCTTACACCTGTTAGAATGGCTATCATCAACAGGAAGAGTAATAACAAGTGTTGGAGAGGTTGTGGGGATAAAGGAACCCTCATACACTGCTGGTGGGAATGTAAATTGGTATAGCTGCTATGGAAAACAGTATAAAGTTTCTTTGAGAAACTAAGAATTGAATTACCATATGACTCAGTAATCCCTCTTCTGGGTATTTACCCCCAAAACCTGAAAATATCTATCCACAAAGATATATGCATCCCAGTGTTCACAGCAGCATTATACACGGAGGCCAGGATATGAAAGCAACCAAAGTGTTCTATAGTAGATGATTGGCTAAAGAAGATGTGGTACACATATACAATGGAATATTACTCAGCCATAAGAAAAAATGAAATACTGCCATTCGTGACAACATGGATGGATCTTGAGATAATCATACTAAGCAAAATAAGTCAGACAGAAAAAGTCGAGAACCATATGATTTCACTCAGATGTGGGATATAAAACTGAAAGCAACAAACAAGCATGGCAAACAGAGATTCATGGACACAGTGAATTAGTGGTTACCAGAGGGAAAAGGGTGGGGGGAGGTAGATGAGGGTAAAAGGGATCGAATATTTGGTGACAGAAGGAAATCTAACTGTGGGTCGTGAACACACAATGTAGCATATGACATATTGTTGAATTGTATACTTGACGCTTATTTGATTTTATCAAATAATGTCATCCCAATAATTAAAAAAAAAAAAATCTTTTCCTACCTCTAATGTCAGAAACATATCCTGTATTTTCTTTGATACTCTGTATTCATTTGGTAAACAGACTTTCCCCACTCCTGACTAGTTATTTTGAAAATTTCACACCTCCAGAAAAGTTGCAGGAATAGTGCAGCAAATGCTCATTTATCCTTCAGGTGGACCCACCAACTGTTAATATTTTGCTACATTTGTTTTATCTCTCTGTGTATATGTCCTCATACATACGTATACACATTTTTATTATTATTTGCTAAATCATTTGAGAGTAAATTGCAGACTGTACCCCAAATACTTTAGCATTTATTTCCCAAGAACAAAGACATTCTCTTATAAAATCTTAATATAATCATCAAATTCTTGAAATCTGGCAGTGATATAATACTGCAATTTATATTCGGTCCTCTTTAGTCTCCTTTGATCTAGAACAGTTTTTCAGTCTGGCTTTGCTTTTCATGACATTGACATTTCTGAAGAGTTGAATCTAGTTGTTTTGTAGAATTCTCTCAATTTGGGTTTGGTATTTCCTCACAATTCAATTCAGGTTATGCCTGTTTTGTCAGAAATATTACACAAGTGATGTTTTATCCTTCAAAGTACATTGTATTAGGAAACATGTGAAGTCTGTTTGTCCCATTATTGGTGATGTTAATTTGATCAGATGGTTAAGGTGGTGTTTACTTTTATTATTGATAAGTAATTTGAGGTGAGAGAGCAAGCCATTTTTCAACTTTTATAAAACACTTTTATAATTAGATGGTATTGACTAAATCTTTAGCAATAGCCCATTGCTGCTATTGGTAAGAAATTATAGAAAAAAAATAGTCTTCTCCTTCTTCAAAACTAGAAAAATAAAAGTATGTACTTCTCCTTTTCAAAAACTAGAGAAAGAAAACCTTTTTCCCTTTCAATAATTTAGAAGGGAAGAAATATGGAGAGAGCAATGAGTAAATACAGGTGAAAATGTGGTAACTAGATTTAAATATGCCTGACTTCCGGTGCTCACTCAGAGCAATGGGAATGTACTTTGCAAAGGCAGACAATGCTGTACACCTATTTGTTTGATGTAATGGGTGTAGAGTGGTGGATGCTCCCAGCCAGGTCATTTCAATAACAACAGGAGACCACAATTCCAGCTGACTGGTGTCTTTCAGGCTGAAGAGCTTCCGCAGTCTCTCCACTTCCATACTGATTAGAAGTGCTTGAGATACATCATAACAGTGTCAGTGCAGTGTTTACGGGGGAAATTGTCGCTGTCTCTTGCTTGTGGAAGGTGACATAATGGAATTTCCTCCCTTTGTCCTGGTGACAGGATGATGAGCCCTGTCTGGGCTCCAGTTCTGCATGCTTTGCCATTCATGTATCCCGGCTCAACTGACAAGCCCGGGGAGATGAGGGAGAAGGTGTGTTCTGTCACTGGGAGGGTAGGGGGTAAGTGGGGTGACCCCAAATCTCAGGAATGAGAGAGCACTTAGAAATGACGGTCAACCAAATGAAAGTGGGAGTGGGGTGGACCCCAACGACAAGGGTGGAGAGCAGCTGCATTCTCACAGTTCCTGTGAGGTTTCTGAGACTCCAGACCCTAAAGATTTGTGGGATTGGTACCTGGGGTGCCTTTATCAGCCTAAGTGTCTAGACACAGAATCAAAACATGTTTACCTATTGTCACTCCCTTCCCTCCTCCCCCAACCCCAAGTCACATGGATGATTTATCTTTGTATTAATAATGTGTCTTGTTCCAGAAAGGTTTTAAGAAGTCTTGGTGTGATACATTATTAGGAATTGGGCTGCATATTTAAACTGAGACAAATTAAACATTATGTTTATGTGAGGACTGTGTAGGAAGAACAATGCAAAGAGAGAGGGTGAGGGGGAAAAGAGAGAGAGAGAGAAAAGTCTTTCATTTACCTTGTCACTTTTTCCAAGTAAACTAAACCTTGTCCATCAGTTCCCTAGAGAAAGAGATGGCAGAGCAGAAAAACGAACAAATAAAATAAGTTGGTTGCAAGCACATAGGTCTTGGTTAAGGAGTTTTTAAGGATGATTTTGCAATTATTATTCTCTGCCTTGAAAATTGCAGAAGCCTTCTAACTTGTGTCCTGCCAAGATTTACCCTTTCTAGTTCCATTTTCTAACTTGTTGTCAGAGTGAGATTTTAAGCACACAGACCTGGACAGACAATTCCTCAAATGAACATTTCATGGCGTCATATTGCCTACTACAGAAAGATCAAACTCCCTATGGTGTTTTATAACGACGATGATAATGATGATGATGGTGATGATGATAGCAGCGTAATACTAGCATCACCCAACATTTTTGAGTAAGTACTATGTGCAAGGCACTCCTTTAAATGCATGTATTATGTCGTTAATCCCTCATGACAACCCCATGAAGTAGTTACTATTAGGTGTTCTTATTTCCTTATGAGGAAACTGAGGCTCAGGAAGTTAAGTAACTTGCCAGAGGTGACTCAACTAGTAGGTAGCTGTGTAGTGCCCTGACCAGTCTGACTCAGGAGCCTTCGCCAGTCCTATTAAGTCATACTTTGCCACCCCAGGGTTGACTGTCTCCTGGCATTTGCACAGAGCAATACTGATAATAGCTAGTATTTATCAGGTGTTGAACATGCAGAAGGCACTGATTTACATTATTAAGCCTTACAAAAGGCTCATGCATGAGGGAAATGCCTTTATTATCATCTTTCCATTTTATGGATGGTTAAATCGAGGCACACGACTGTCCCACAGCTGGTAAATGGCAGACCAGGCTTCGAACCCAGGCAGTCTGAATCCAGACACTCGTAATTGCCCACCACACCACTTCCAGTGTCTGGCTCCAGGTTTCCAGAGCCGTGCGTCTGCACATGTGGTGTCTTACAAGGGATATCTGTGTTATATTTGAAAATCCCTAACCTGGCAGGGCCTTCCAAACTGTCCCCTGACTCAGTCCCCTGAGTTGAGCCAAGTTTTCTCCTGAATTTCTGAAAATGGTAACTGGCTGGTGGGTGTTAAGAACTCTCCGGGGACGGGGTTCTGTGTCTCCTTTGGTCTCCTACCCCCAGTGTTTGATCACCTCAAGATGCCACTGGCCAGAACCTTCAAGTCTCTCGGCTGGAAAAATGACTGTGAATAAAATAACTGAAGCTCTCAATGATGGAAGGTTCTGATGGTGACTATGGTGGGGTATTGCCCAGCATCTGTCTCCTGAGATCATCTTTTTATTGCCCAAAGATGTTGCTCCTGTCTTGTTGCAGGTCACTAACCAGCTGCTCAGGTACCTGGAATAGGGGCTGCCTCATTATTCAACACAGTCAATGTTACACCCCAGACTGCAATACATTATCATTCAAATGAGCCAGCCGCAATGGAAGAAAAAACCTGCAAGCTGATTTCTCTCCAACATCCTTTCGCCAGCACTCCCTAATTACAGCCGACAGTTGATTGGGACAGTTGAGCATGGAGGCTGACGGGGCAGCCTGGTGGTGTTCTCATCTAAGCAAAACACAAACAATGCATAAACTCGCTAACACTGTTTAGGTAAGCAGGATTTTATTCACAGCTCAGTGGTGTCACAGTGCTCTGAATTTATCAGTCAATGGTCTATTATAGCATCTCTCTACTTGGTTCCATATTGTTGGTTTTCTCCTTTTTTGAAAAACTACTGATTCATTAGTGACCTTGGCTCATCCTTGCTCTTCATTTACCCTGTCTTTCATCAGAGTGGTTTCATGGTGACTTTCCTATCTAATGATCAGTATTTTTCCAAGGACAAATGAATTCCTATGCTCCATTCTCTCTGTGTTCACTTATCCATGCATTCATTTATTCAGACAACAAATATTTTCTCAATGTCTACTAGGTGTTAGGACATTTTGCTAGATTCTGGGGATATAAAACAGTCAAAATTCCTGATGTTTCCGTAATGTGAAGGCTACTGGCAGAGTTAGATACTCAACAAATAAACGCTCAGTTAAATATGCTTTTACAAACTGTGATAAGTGCACTAAAGGAAAAGAAGAGTCATCACAAGAAAAACAGTTGTCACTATGTGAAGTGATGGATGTTAACTACATTTATTGTGGTGATCATTTTGCAATATATACAGATATATCGAATCATTATGTTGTACACGTTAAACTAATACAATGTCATACGTCACTTATACATCAATAAAACTGGGGAAAAGGGAAAAATAAGCAAAAGAGGAGGCTCATATTGTTGCATGGAATCTAAATATGTTTAGAAGAATGCTGGTCCTCAATACTAATACATGACATATATGGTGGGATATTTCCCAGCACCTGTCTCCTTCCCCTTTCCCTCCTCCTCCTCCTCCTCCTTCTTCTTCTTCTTTTGCTAGCAATAGCCTGATAAACCCTTTCTTTTAAAAAGACTTTCAGTTATGGAAGTTAAAATCTTTTGTTTAAAGTGGGCTGCAGGGAGGGGTGACTTCTCCACTTCATGGGACTTTCCTCTCTCTTCTCCCACAGTGTCCTGTGACATCATGCAGAGGGATAGTAGAATCTCAAATGCCCAGATTTCACCCAGTCTCGTAGATCAGGAGGTAGGTCACACTGGGGACTGTCAACCTACTCTGTAGTACTGCTTCCCTACTGGAGAAGCTCATACTATAGCCGAAGTCTTACCTGTAATTAGCAGGAGGCCTATTCAATGGCATATCTGGCCCACGTCATCATCCTTTTGACCAGAAAACACTTTGCCACAGCAGAAAGAACCCCAGGAAAGAGGGATTTCCTTCCCCCAAGCCTGGGGAGCCCCTAAGGTGCTCATCTCCACACTGTCCGCAACTGGTTCCATAACGCATCAGTCACATGTTAGAACCCTCTGGGTGTGCTCTGAGAAATCCTGATGCCTGGGCCCCACCCAGAAATTTGGATTGAACTGGTCTAGGGTAGGAGTCAGAGCAGAGCTCCTCAAGTGATTCTAATGTGCAACTGGCTTTGGGAACCATTTGCCACGTCTTGTGTGCTCCTTCTGTGGCAAGGTAGCTATAGCTTCCAAGGCCTCTGAGGGGTGGGCCCAGCCCAGCATGGATGTGTGCATAGCCATGGTCCAAGGGTCCCTTCTCGGGCAGCCCGACAACAGAATGGGGTCAACTCTAAGAATCTGGCTATGTTAGAGCTGTTCTTGGGGGAGGCGTGGCTGCTGCAGACAAGGGTGCCCTCACTAGCTCTGTGCCCACACCACCTGCTGATACAGCTTGCATGAAATGTGGCTTCTATGCCCACAGCAAACAACCCCTTTCTTCTTTCTTAAATTAGGAGGTGTGTGACTGTCACTTACATCATTCCTGTTGGCCACTGAGCAGCATGATGCACCACCACTGTTGCTCAGGATTTATCATTAAAGAAAAAAAAAAAAAATGTTAGGTGAAAAAGGAGCTCTATCCCAGAGAACCTTGTGAAGTAGGACTATTAACTTGGAATCACTGACCACTCTTTTTTGGATATCCCCACCTAGACTTTGTGTCACAGCTGAGGAAAGAAGCAACATGGCCCACTATGAGAAGACCTGAACACTACCTCAATTGTTTTATTTGGCACCATGAAAAGCTCTCTCATCTTGGTTTTTTTAGACCTTGGTTCCTTCACTTGTAAAACTTAGTGATGTTCCTTTTGAGCTTTTCTACTCTGGATGTCCTATGCATCTCTAAAGGACAATTAAGTCAACATGGGTGTTCCTTGGCCTGCCTTCCCATTGGAAGGGAACTAGTCACAAATTGAGTAAGAACTCAGCATTTAAACTGAGTCAGAATTACTGATTTCCACCGGGAACATGTTCAACTCAACCTTCTTCCCATATGCCAACCTTCTTCCCGGTAAGCCAAGCAGAGGGTCTGAGATGATATACTTAAATGTGCATTTTCACTGTTCTGGAATGAGAAGTTTCACAGGGGACAAGTGCCCCAGAGCCCCAGCTGTTCAGGGGATATTCCGTTCTGAGAGGGGCTCTGTGGAGCACTGTTCCCCATTTGGAGTCAGTCTCTATGCTTGGCAGCTGTGGGGCCTGCTGACGAGGAGACTGAGGGGAGGTCCCTGGAGGAAAGGGGAACTGCCCAATTGGCCTGGACATTTGTGTTCCAGAAGCCCTGGAATGGGTTTTTATAATGGGCTGGCTCTGTGCCCTCTCAGCTTTTTGACTGGCAGCTGAAGCTGGACATTCCACACCTGCAGACTCAGCTGGCTCCAGGCTGTGCTGGACTGATCCTAGGTTCACAGCGGTAGGTCAGAAAGAGCCCTCATCAGACCAACATTGAGTGTGACTATGGGTCTACTTTAGGCTTAATGTCCCAGTTTCCCCTGGCCTTGGTTCTTATACCAGGTAAGGTGCTATAAACTGCATGCAATAAACAGATAATCCCACTGCAATTGGCTCAAAGGACCTGTATTATCTTACATAACTTGAAGACCCATGTTGGATAGATGCCAAACTTGGCTGTTTCTTAGATTAATGATGTTGTCAAGGACCCATATTCTTTATGCCTCTCCCCTCTGCCATCTTTGATATTAACTTCGTCACCTGGCTGGTAATGAGATGGTTGCAGCTATTCTAGGCATCACATGTGGATGTGGTCATATCTAAAGGAGGAAGAGGGACTGTCCCTTTCTGAGGCTTTCTCTTAAGAGGAAGAAAAATTTCCCCCATGTCTCATAAGCTCTGGTTCAGTGGCACATCCACTGGGAGCTTGATTGGTTTAGATTAATAATCTAAGATAGAACGGATTGGAGGAGGCAACCCAATGTTCACCATTGTTTCCAGTGTTATCTGTTTTCTTGCTTGATAGTGTACCCATCTGCTTTCTTGCTTGCTCAATCTCCTTCTCCTTAGTTATTTAAAAATTACCTCCCTTTTTACCCTCCAGCTCCATTGCAAGAACTCCTCTGAATTTATCATAGGTGGCCACCCCGAATCCAGACTCTCTTGAGGCCAGGGATGACAGGAATGATGTTGTCCATCATCTCTCTTTGCCTGATCTGTCTACCTGCTGGACTCTGCTCCCATTCTGTTGAAGCAGACATGCCCCTGTGTGAGACAGGCAGCAGGGAGGCAGATCAGAGGAGGGGCAGAACTAGGCTGAAGCTGAACCTCAGGGTTGGGTGAAGGCTCACAGGTCATGGTTTCCTTCCTCTGTCCTTTGTTTTCTGACCACTGAACCCGAACTGGAAGGTATGGTCATTTCAAGTCTTAGCACCATGTACTAGTGAAAGCCATGACCACTGGTCACTTCCACTAAATCCTTGCTCTGGGAGTGACCTGGTGCAGGATTTAGAAGGAAAAGTATAAATATTGTGCTCATAAAGTTTTGCTCAGTTGGGGATCCCACCATTGTTTGCAGTGATGGGCAAGATGACAAGTTGTCCTTTCTGCCAAGGGAAGAAGGCAGGAATTGGAAAGATCCCACCATGTGTGCTAGGCAGCCGCTACTCTTTATCTGTAATGTCATGAGCATGGGCTGAAAGAGCTGAGTCCTGTTACCTTTCTCTCCTCTCCTCTTTCATTATGTTTTGTGTTTCTCCTGGTTAGGGGTGTTATATAGTAGGGGCAATGAACAGCTAGAGGGCCAGTCTTCAGGCATCTGCCACCATGGCGTGAAGGTGATGTTTGCCAAACCACTAACTAGGGAATTCTGCATAAGAGCCAGTATAGGAGAGAGGGGGCCAAGGCAGAATGTGCGATGAATTCCCCCAGCAGGCTTAAAGCTGCTAAGCTTCTGTAAGTGCTGTTTTATTTTTTAGAACACTTAGGCAGGAGATCATTTGGTTCACAGAACATCCTCTATAAGCTAGGTGGAGAAGGTATCATTATCCCCGTTTCATAGCTGAGGAAACTGAGGTTCAGAAAAACTAAGCCATTAACTTGCTGTACAAAACATTAATGGCAGATTATTTTCACTGCCCTCCACATACCAGCTTGGCTAAGCTGGCCAGTCAAAGTCAAACTGGTCATTAGTGATGAATTTGAACTCATGAGAGCTCAGCATTTCTTGCTGGCTGTACTGTACAGTGCTGAGGTGTGACATAAAACTGAGGTGTCCTAGTGGACTGTGACTCGATTGTGACTTGAGTCTCCGCTCAGATTGTCTTCTCTCCTGACAGCGTCTGCTGACATCAGGGCAGATGGAACTGAGCTGCACCCACAAACAGAACTGTGGGCAGCATATAGGAGACAATCTCAGTGCCTACCCTGGGAGCCTGTCAGTAAGCAACTGTGTGACTGGAGGAAATCGTATTCTTCTGTATGTGCGTGCATGTGTATGAATGTGTGCGCAAATGGACACAGGCTGTGGGTGTGCACCCAACTGGACCTGTGCCCATACCCGGCTGTATGTCATACCGGGCCGTGTTGGTCTCCCAGATTCCCAGCACTCACTTGCTACATTCTGCAAAGCTTTAGGGCCAGCTTCTGTTGCTCTTTTAAGAAATGAAATTGCCTTCCAGATGCTTTTTTTGCTTCCCCCCGCCCCGCCGCCCGCCCCTCCATTTGACAGAAACTGCTTAAACTTCTTATTCGGGGGCTCTAAAGAGGAGTGTATCATTTCACGCTCTCTTGTTTAGCTTCTCCAAAACTAAAGCCAAAGCTGGCATAGCTACTGATTAGCAGAAATCTAAAGCGAAGGCTAGGCTTTTGATGGGAAAACTGCTACATTAGAGAGGGCTGGTTGTTTTACAATTGCAGGGTAAGGTCCATAATATTACCCACCACTGAACGGCCATTAGATTGCAAATTACTGGTCACTTTGCTGGATGGCTCAACCATTCTGTAATCATGATCATAATATCCCCATAATGGTCAAGCCCAGGCACCTACCAGGAGTCTGGCTGCTGAGGCGCCAAATTGCTGGGCTGCATACAGTAATGATTATCATAGCAGGAAGGAAGGAAAGCTGCCCCAAAGTCCTGGGCATGTGGCATTCTGTCCTAGTTCCCCATTAGGAAACATAAGGGACTATTGGAATTACTCCAGTGTTTTCTGTCCTCCGGAGTTCTATCCATTGAAGGTCTAACTTTGTGTAGCTGTCATGTTCCATGGCATTTCCAAGAACCTAGTCTCTTGGGTCAGATGTGCCAGCTGGGATGTGAACCCTGAGCTGATAAGTGGAAAAGGAAGTAATTGGTTTTTTCCCTAGACTTTTGCTATGGTCAATTGTGTGCTCACGTGTGCGTGTGCACCGTGTGTGTGTATGTGTGTGTCTGGTGATGGAGACGTGGCTGTGAAACACACAGAAAGTTTCAAAAGCGTTGATACTCTTCTTTGTTTTTAAGTTGGGTCAGGGGTTCATATCTTATATACATGTTATATGAATTCTTTTGTGGTAAAAATATGAAAAGAGACAAAGAGAAGGCAAAGATGAGGGGTGATGAGTCCTTAGGCCAACATTTGGCCTACATCGAGGTCTTGCAGGACACAGAGGGCACGCTTGAGTGGGGTGGTTTAGGGGAGTCAGGGACTATTGGCCGAGGCATGGGCAGGGTTATGGGGAAACGAGAGCTAGTAATAAGGGGAGGCCTGACTCACTCCCAGTCCCGAAGGGGAGGGAACTGAGCCTGAGGAAAGAGCTTCCTGACAGAAGTTGCGGCTCTAGGTGAAGGGACCTCATGTAGGGGTGAGAGTGGGGACCAGGAAACTAAATGCCCTGATTCTTCTTGAGTTTTGCCCTCCTTTCTCATGGTACTGCCTCCTATGGGCCAAACGCAACTGGAAGCCAGAGGGCAAGGGAAACGGGGTACCTCCTACAAAAGGGCTGAGCCGGCTAGGGAAGGGCGGTGGCCTCTCCAGAGGTAAAGCACACGTTTACTGTGCCTTACCCGACACGTGTTCATTAGTGGGCTATCGTGGCACTGACTGGCTGATAGGCCTCTTAGGCCTTGCATGGGCTGCAATTCCAAGGTCATGGTTCATTCTTACCCCGTGCTGCCTGGGAGTCATCTGTGGGGAACTCCAGACTTGCCCTTTCCTCCCTGATTGTTTTCCTGGTTCACGGAGTCAGTGATTCCTCATCTTCTACCTAGATGCAGTTACTGCCCAGACTTCGGCTTCTGTGGCTGCGGCTGCTGGGCCTGTGGAAACGGTACAAGATAACTAACTCACTGGCATTGCCCAGCCGGTCAGCTGTGGCAGCGAATGCCCTGAGCACACACCAGGGACCTGGGGTGGGGGCAGGGCAGGGGTCTTAGTAGGAGCTAGGGGTTTGGGATGTGTGTTTGAAGGAGCCTGCTCCAGTCTCAGGGACGGACAGAAGCAGCCTTGGCCATGACTTGCATGGAAGCTTTGGACTGTGCTTCACTTTTCTCTCCAATCTGGGAGAAATGGCATCCTGCCAGACTTTGTAAGGCACTGCAGCCCTCTCGCCAAGTCCCCTTCCCAGCACAGGAGAATGCTAGCTGAGAAGGGAATAAGGTTGGCATTATTTTCAATTCCCCCAGAAAAATACCATTCTCTGCCCTGTGAGAGCCTATTTGCCAAATTGCTTTTAGCAAGGCTGAACTAGTGACAGGAAAAGACTCAGATGGCATTCTATAAAAGTAAAGAGAGGAATGAAAATAGCAAACGCTTATAGCGTGCCTACTCTGTGCTAGGTGTGCTCTAAATGCTTTACATATATTCTTTTTTTTTTTTTTATAGTCCTCGTAGCAACCCCATGAAGCAAAAACCAAAGTTACCCCTGGTTTTCAGATGAGGGTACTGAGGCACAGAGAGATGAAATAACTTTCCCAGTGTTGCACAGATGGTAAGTACTAAAGCTGGGATTTGAACCTGGGCAGTCTGGCTCCAGAGTTATACTTCTTTCTTGGCTAACTTCTCCTTAGTAAGATGCCAAGAGACAGGATGTTCCTAAATATGAATGGAGTGTAGAGCTGGAAATAACTCGAGGTACATTTAGTCCAGCCTCTATGTTCTTACAGAGGGGGAAACTGAGGGCCCACAAGGTTCAGCGATCAGGTCTCTGGGGCTCTGATCTAATGTGAGGGATTTACTCGGCAGTTCTGGAAACACTGGGCAGCTCAAAAGTGGCTGGCTGTGCCTAGCGACATTCTGGCAATTTTCCTAGTGCTGTTTAGCAAGTAAATTTCTTTGAAGCAAAGTTCCTTTTATCTAAGAAGCAATGTGACCTCAAATCTTGTTTTTATAAAACATCTCTGACGTTAGCTGCATGAGGCAAAAGCCCTGAAGGTGTGTGCGCTGCCCTTGTGCTCCCTGAATCTGATGCTGTCTCGGGCTGTGGCTTAGGAACTGTTTCTACTATGAATTACAGTCGAACATCAGGTCGTGGGGGTGCCCAAGGACCAGGTGAGCAGCGCATGCTCGGGGCACAGGGGAGAGGAGAGAGGTTCTTTCATCAATTTCCAGGGGGCTCAGGGGGCACCTGAAGCATCTTTGTCTGCAGAGGTCCTCGGCCCAGCCAAGCTGCTGTCACAAAGAACAGAGTGTCTCTCGGGCCATGTGATCATGGGGGAGGTTGCCCAGGACTCCGAGGGGGCTGCCAGCTTCTGAGCTGTTGATTCCATGACTCTGGGGCCCAGAGCTGCAGAGAAAGGGCAGCATTCTTCCTGCGGAGGCCTGGTCCAAATGGCCCCATGGCTTTCTTTTTTCCGGGATCAGCAGGGCTACTGTTGGGAGGGACAATCGAGGTTGTTGTCCTGGTCTGGCCCAGAGGCACCGCTGCCAGATGCAGAGCTGGCTCCCGAGGCTCATCCTTGCCGCACCTGCCCTCCTTATCATCGGGTGTTTGTGGGTCAGAGCCATACAGGACCTCTGTTTCTTCTCACCTCCTGGCATCTGAGCTCTGGGAAAGCCTCTCCCTGTCTAACCCAGACAGCCCAGGGGCCAGTGAAGAAGACACCCACTTCTCTCACGTGGCGGACATATTTTACTTCTCCTGGATACATTAGAATTAAGATAGAGACACTCTATGTCTAAGAAGAAAGTTTGATGCTAAATTGGAGGACACGCGTTTGTCCCTATTTTCCAGATAATGCACTTACAATAGGGTTAACATGTCAATATTTTCCTTTTCCATCATGTGGCTTAAGTGATAAAGGAGACAGAGCTTGCTCGCTTAAGGGAAGATTCCGCTGTCTCTTCTCTATCATTAATGCTATTTTTTTAGTCCTCAACCATGTCTGTTTTGAGAAGGCCAAATGTGGCCTGGACAACCTCTACTCTTGGTATTGGGAGAGTAGTGGGAGATCTCAGGCCTGAGTTTGGTTATTGGGGGAGAAATATAGAGAGAAGGGGTCTCACGATCTCTTTGGTTTAAGGCACTTCAGCTTATTAGGTGTTTGGTCAAAGAATCTTGAAGTTCCTAAATCCTGCCTCAGACCACAACCCGTCCCTCAAATGATTTCCCATATCATCTATATTAGTCTGAGTTCAGCAGGAAATGGATGTATACTCAAACTGAGTAATTGGAGAAGATTTTAACAAAGAGATGACTTATAAAAGTGTGGGCAGGGCTTAGGGACAGCAGTGATGGATGTAACAGTATCCTGGCACTGGCAACAACAGGAGACCATTACTGTTTCTAGGCCCGAAGGCCAAGGGGAGGGAGCAGTTACTGTATGCAGAGAGAGCTGTAGTTCTCGGAGACAAGCTCCTGATAGAAGCTTTGGACTGTGGAGGAGGAAAGCCATAAACCAATCATGATCTGGCCAAGGGGGATCCAGAGTAATCACTATCCTCCCTCACCCCCACTAGCTAGTTCCTTCCATTGGCCAAACCCAACCAGAAGCAAGAAAGAGAAGGCATATTGATAAAGCCTATCAAGGCAGCTTATAAGAGTCAACTTCCTGAGGCAGAGAGCAAGGTGGAGCAGGGTAGAGAGTGAATTTGGAGGGGTAAATGGAAAGTATTCAACACAACATCATAATGTCTTCCATATCTCTGACTCCTAACAGATATATATACACACCCCAACTTGGGGAGGGGTGCTACCGGCACTTAGTAGACAGAGGCCAGATTGCTGCTAAATGTCCTACAGTACAGCCTCCCCAACAACAAAAACTAACCTGGTGCAAAATATCAATAGTGCCAAAGTGGAGAAACTCTGCTCTAAGTGGAGAAAGGAAGGTTTGGGTCATGTTAAAGGGAATCGGAGTGCAGATAAAAAGAATTTTTGTATGTTTTTGTTTGTTTGGGTTTGCTCGTTTCGTCTGAGCACGAAGAGCCTATCTCAGAGGAATTTTACACTTCTGTCTTTGGGGAGCACGGTCCTCGGGTGGGGCCTAGCTGGGCTCTTGGGCTCACTGACTATCTTGGGAATCAGCTGGACTGCAGGGCCACACATAGGAGAAGCAGGATTGAAGGCTCTTTGGAGGAACATCTTTGGCCATGTGGGTGACCCTCTGAGTTTCTCTGCTTTGTGGCTGCTGGAAGTGGTACAGCAGACTCTAAAGAGCTATTTCAAGATGGTTCGGCCAGACCCACAGGTCTGGCAGAGTTCTTGCCTTTCCCAGGCTTTGGGGTTCTCCACTTTTCAGCTCAAAGCTCTTAGAATGTTAATAAGTGGGGACTTTCAAAGTCCTGAAATAGTTCCCAGGACACGAAGGAATGTCTCGGCTTGGAAAGTAAAGGAGTGCAGTCAGCTGTCCTTTGTCCACTTGCTGATTAAACCTGGTCTTTGCTTCTTTTTTCTTTTCCTTCCTCTACCCTATTTTCTGGTCATTTCCCTGCCTGTTGAGAGAGGATTGACTGGGCTGTATTCCAGCTTGAATGACTTTACTATTTATTAAATTCTATTTATTTTTTAAACAAACAATTCATTTATGTTGTTTAAAAACATTGTTTAAAAACAAATTGACAAAGGATTTAGATAAAGAGGGGACAATCTCCCCCCAAACCCTGCCCCTGCCATCCACCCTTTCCGAAAGCAATATTTATCCAGAGATGTTTTCTGGCTGTACAAACAAAATGCATATGCATGTTTCTTTGATCTTTTCATTCCATACAAATAGTAGTATATTTGCTTTTTACTTTAGCAACGTATCTTAGAAATTCTTCCATATCAGTAAAGAAGTTTTTTTTTTTTAATGGTTCCTTTGTATCATATGGATATACCTTAATGTATTTGGCCAAAAGTAACTTGTTTTTAAAAAGGCTTCTGAACCTATTTTGAATCAGAAAGAATGCTCAACTAAAAACAGAAACAAAACAGAACTTGTTTGAAAATTTAGGCATGAAAGGCCATTTGTTTCTATCATTTTGTAAAGCTTTTGTTATCTCATCTTACTGAGGTTTTTTTTGTTTGTTTGTTTTTTTAATGTATTTGCCCCTTATAACTTAAAACCTCTATCAAATAGCTGTTCAGAACCATGGAGTGTCCCAAAGGTTTGGATACTGCATGCGACATCAACTGTGTCTATTTTGTTGAATTATTATTATCTTTTCTTATGGAGAGCCAGTCTGAGCCAGTCAAATGATATTAACACCAGAAAAGCCTTTCTTGGCTTGGGACAAGACCTTGTTCCTCTTTGTTCCCCAGTTTCTCCATTTTTAAAAGTTTGGGTATTTTCCTGGAGCCTTAGCAGCTTTGAAGCTCTGTGCCCCTCAGGACGAGCTCAGATTCAGAAGTAAGAGCCTACTTCTCTGTAGCATTTGTATGGTGCAGCAGGACCGTGTGAAAGATGAACATATTTTAAGTAAAGAAAGAGCTTGCTGAATTCGGAAGCCAAAGAGAGGGCAGGCAGAAGAGCCGTCAGGGTGTACAGCGCTCTGGGGCTTCGGGGCTTTGAAATCCTTTCTAGTGTTGTCACTTGAATGTTGAACACGTTATTCTCAGTGGACACTAAAGAGAAGTACAGGTACCGGGGGCTTCAGGGGGGATTCATTATTCAAGGCACAAAATTTCCTACTCCGGCCTGCAACACATTATAATTCAAATGAGCCCAGCACAATAGAGGGAAAACATGCAAGCAGATTTCTCTGTCGTGTTTTTTTCCTCCTCTCTGAAGCCCTGTAATTACAGCAGGCAGGTGGAGCATCTGGGGTGTGGGGGAGTCCACTGTATTTTTACTTTCCCAGGAACGCGACTTGCCTACCTCATCAATATATTTTATTTTTAATTAAGCGCTTATTGCAGAATCTGAGCCCCTGCGCGAAAGCCTGATTCACAACTCTCGCCACCCCAAGCCCCCACCGCCGTTCCCTGAGTTGCTGCTGCTATTAGTCTCAAATTTCCTCTCTGAAAATTTCTTCTTTTAGTAAATTAGTGCTGGCCTTTCGTGAGCTCGGCAGCTCTGAGGTGGCCTGAGTGTGGGGCCCTCTTTTCTCCCTCTGCAGTCCTGGGTCAGTTTGTCCCCGCGCCCAGCAGCGCCACGTGCTGGGAGCGCGCGGTCCTAGCCCGGGAGCCCCTTTTCCCCCACCCGGCGGTCATGCGGGGTGGGTGGGGGTGGCACTGTGTCCCCAGGAGACCTCTAGTCCTGCGGTGGAAGACAGTAGAAACGCAGAGGCCACGGGACAAAGCGCCGCACAGAACCCCGCAGCGCCCCGCAACGCTGCGGCTTCGCGGGGTGGGACGCAGGAGCCCCTCCCGGAGGCGGAGGTGGATCTGAGACCCCTAGGTGGGCCAAGTGTATGAGTGTGTGCGTGTGCCTGTGTGTATGTGCGCGCGTGCTTGCGTGTGTAAGCAAGCCCCTTGGTGCGGCGCGCCCGGCGGGGGAGGGGTGGGAGAACGCGGCGGGCGCCCCGGCTGGCGCAGGCGGGTCCTCGCCTCTGCCCCGACGCCGGCCACCGAGAGCCGCCGAGCCGAGGCAGCCCCAGGGCCTCCGCGGAGCACGGCTCTTCCCATCGGGGAAGTCCGGAGTCCCAGGCGCGGCGGGGACTTGCGTCCCGGGACGACCTCTCCAGAGACACCCCGGCTGGCGTCCAGGCGGGGTGGGGGCCTCCGGGGTTCCCAGGGGAGAAGGAAGCGGGCCGCGCCCCCCCGCGCCTGGAGGCGCTGCGTCGGGGGAGCGTCTGCGGGATCCCTGCGAGCAGGCTGCCCCGGCGGGGTGTGCCTCCCCGATTCCGGCTCGATGAACCCCAGTCCCCTTCTCCGGGAACCAGTGACTGGATGCAAATGTATTCCCAGCAATCCGCGGGGCCCTGCCCAGGCCCGCCGGCCTCGTCGGCGTGGCTCCGGGCCACTGCGCAGTCACCCCGGCTGTCAGCAGGCCTCTCAGCCTCCTAGGGGCAATCTGAGGCGTGGCCAGGGTTGGCCCGGGACGTGGAGGGAGCTGAGAGGCAGCAACCAAAGGCTTGCCGGGGCTGTCAGCACTTGCAGAGAGAGGCGGCCACCTTCGGTCACTAGTAAATCTTAACCAAGGACAGGAGAGTCAAAAGGGTGTTTTTAGGCAGCTCCAGAGGAGAGAAACTTACTCCGGAAAACAAATACCCACATGTGGTCAAAAGAGGGGCCAAGCCTGGAATGAGTGCCACCTCCTAACCGGCCCCTGGAGCTTCTCCGGGTGCAAGCTGCCTCTGTCCACGCCTCCAGTTTCCTAAGCACCCTCTGCAGGGCACCGACTCGCACTGGGAGCCCAGATCTCTCTAAGGAAGGATGGGGAGAGTTGGAGGCTGACGGCTGCTAGTTTGACCTTAGGGAAGGGCAAGCCCCTCTGAGGCCAGCAGGATGCTGACAGGGTTCGGGCAGGTCCCAGCCCTCTCTCAGCAGGGTGTGGGTCAATTCTGATTCAATCAGACCCTCCCACTCTTAGTCCCCCAGGGACTAGGACTGGGACGCTTCGATTCCTCTTCCTCGTTTGCAACTTCTATTGTGTTTTTCTTTCTAATCACAAAAGCAGTCTATGTTTATTGTAGAATTAATGGAAAACACAAACATACAAAAGGAAGAAAATAAAAACCAAACACACACTGTCATTACCTGGAGACAGACCTTTCTTCTATATCGTCAGTACACAGTTATTCTGTGAGACAACTGGCCTTTTCTTTTCAAACAACATATTGTAAATAGTTATCATGTGAACATCCTTTCAATGAATGTGGTTCAATAAATAAGCTCTCTCCTTAATGACTACACAGTACTTTATTGCAGGAATGTAGTGTGATATATTCCTTTACTGGGTTTTTACGATGTTGCCTTGATTTTACTTCTGTCCACACCATTCCAGGGTCATTCTCCTGCTGGGTGACTATGCATGTCCTTAATTATTTCCTTAAGATCCATCCCTCAAAACAACTGGGTTAACTGCTCTGCATTTTTAAAAACTTTGACTACATTTTGTCAAATTGACCTTTAGAAAGGTTATGTCAATTCATACTCTCACCTGCAGAGAATGCAAAAGTCTCTTGCCAGAATTCATCATCATCAATCATGAATATTAGTTCTTTTTATTCTTTTATCTTTGCCTATTTTTTAATTGGAGTATCCATCTTTTTCTTATTGGTTTGTGTTTAATATATGCAATCTATTAATTCTTGCTCATGTGTTTAGCAGTTTTCCCTCAATTTATCAATTGCTTTTCACTTTTAAATTTATATTTAAAATTTTTGTGTAGTTGAAATTTTTAATATTTTAATTTATGGCTTCTGTTTTTGGAATCATTCTATAAAGTCCTTCCCTACTTCAAGATTTTCTATTTACCTATTAATACTCAACTAGTACTTTCATTGTTTCATTAAAATTTTTAAGTCATAGGGAATTTATTTTGGTATATGGTATAAAATAAGAATCTAAATTTTCTCCCTGCCCACACCCCCATCCTCATTGTTGGTTCTAAATCCTCCTGACTCTGGCACACACTATAGCCCATTCTTTAACAAACAGAGCAGAAGGGAAGATCTGGTGGTGGAGATCCTGCCTCTAGGAAGCACAGAGACTCTAGGTGAGGGATTGAGAAACTTCCTAACACAGAAACAGGACTCATTTTATAGCCACACGTGATTGGAATCACATAGATCCAGATGAAGTCCAATTTCTGCCACTTTCACCCTGTGGACCCTGGGACAAGGTATTTAACTTATCTAAATTTTGTATCAGTAAAATGGGTATACTTATAGCACCTAACTCTAAAGATGAATGTGAAGATAACATGATATTATGTTTGGTGCATAGCAAGCAGTCAATATTATAAGTAGTAGTAGGCTGAGAAAAGATGGGGAAGATATACGTAACTACATGATGTTAAGAAATAGAAACTATCAAAAATGATAGAAATAGAGATAAATGACTCCATGTGGTATAGTTATAGTTTGAGTTCAACAGAGTTTATTCAGACTAATCAGGACGGTTTCCCATGGGGGAAAAAAAGGGGGCGGGCAGGCCTTATATTCCTACAGCCTGAATCTATTGGGGTCTGGACTTAAACTAAACCCAGATATTTCAAATGAATCTGGTAGCATTTCTGCTCTCAAACCTGTTCCAAGGCTTTCTGACAGACCTTCCTGAGTTGAAGAGAATCAGTGGCACAAGCGGGCGTTTGGATTGCTCACAGGACAGAGAGCACCAGCGGAGGGCTCTAAGTGGGCAGCCATGTCCCTGCTGGCTCGCCCTCAGCTGAGGACTGCTGCAGAGAGAAATAGTCACTGGACATGCGCCAGGGGCACCAGTCAGCTTAACCAAAGGACTCAATAGGCTCTGTGCCCCCCACCCCCCATCCAGCAAATGAGGCAAATGACATGGTGAGCAGGCATATGCCTTGTTCAGAATCACAAATCCCAGGGGCAGAGAAAGCCGAGAGAAATGCTGCCTCAGAAGGAGCCATTCCCTGTCGCGAGGCTGCCCAGAGCCTGGCCTTGACAAACAGAGGCCAGGAACACTGCTCATGGGCTCCTAGGAAGGAGAAGCCCATCATACTCTTATGAGGCACAGACAATGCATAGTCATTCAAAAGGCCAAAGGTGCCCCTTAGAAAAAGGCAAATATTTTAGGACTCCCTTGTTACTAGGCACATGCCTGATTACTTTTCAAGGGAGTGAGACTCAGCTTGATGATCTGTATTTAGGGCTTTAAGCTTTGATTCTGAATTTTGCTCCAATAGGACAGTAGTTCTCAATTCTGGCTGCACGGTGGAATGAGCTGTGGAGCTCCTAAAATCATGGAAGCCCAGGCCTCACTTCCAGGAGGCTGGATTAAATTGGCCTATGGCAGGGCTGAGATGTCAATATTGCTAAAAAGCTCCTTAGTGACTCATGTATTTTAGGATTGAAGAGAACTCTCTTTTGCAATGCTGTATTATTTCTCTTCCAAGCTAATGAGAACTAGTTTACAAGACAAAACTATCCTAACAACATGTTTCTCAAACTTTGAGGAATTATCTAGGGATCTTGTTAAAATTCAGGTTCTGATTCAGGTGGTCTGAGATGTGGCCTGAGATTCTGCATTTCTAACAAGCTCCCAGATGATGCTGATGCTGCTAGTCTCAAGACCGCCTTTAAGTACCAAGAGTCTAGAGGTGATCCTTATATTTCAGTGAGCATAAAAATGACCTGAGGAGCCTATTGAAAAAGCAGATTCTAAGGCTGATCTAGAGTGACAGGGATGGGGTTCAGGAATCTGCATTTTTAATAAGTCCTCAGGTAAATTGATGTATTTGGTAGTTCAAAGGCCACACTTGGAACATGTGGTCAGCCTGCCTGTGGTTTTCTCAGACATTTATCCTCTTAGCATATCCTGGAGTCAATGCTTGACTGAGAGATCATGCAGTCATTTGGCGTGGAGTTGAAATCGAACAGAAAGCCCATGATGCCTGGCTCCCAGGCCTGAATTCCAGCTCACTGACTCTGAGATCTCTTAACATTCAGGCCAAATCCCATTACCACAGGAGACCTGTAAGTCCTTGCATTTTCTTGTACTAAAGAAGCCATCAGTTTAGGTTTGGGTTTTGACGGTAAAGTCATTTGACCTGTCCCCCCTTAGAACTGTGACTAATGCATCCAGAGTCAGAGCATAGATCCTGGGAGAATGAACGCAAAAGGCTTTCAAGATGCCTTCCACCCAAGGAAAACCTCAAGCAGGAAAGTGAAAAGTGGTATAAAAAAAAAAAAAAAAATCAATGCTATATGTGATCTTAAAGACATCAAATAAAAAGTCTCCACAAAATTAATGTGCTTTTTTTCCCTTTCACTGAGACAGGCCTGTGAGGTAGGATAAGCCCAGGACCTGAAATGAGAGTCTGAAAGAAAATTGACACATCCCACCTATTCTCTTGTTTGGTTCCTGTTAGACCCACCATTTCTCATGTACCAATTATTCAGCTTGTAGATGATTCTGGGCCTTTACTTCCTGATTCTTCTCTCTTATTTCTCCTTCTTTGGGCCATTTCACTGATTATTAGTAGCTCCACCAAGGAAGGACAATGGAAATGAACCCTATAGGAGGCGGGTAATATCTATGAGTAGGTCTGTTTAGAGGTTTGATGGGGAGGAAGAGAGAATTAATTATTATTGCAGGTCTTATGTAGTTCACCTCAATGTGCTCTCTAGGCTCACTTTTATATGAGTAATTCAAGCCTTATAACAGGAACAGCATAGTTCAACAACCACCAATAATTTGGTAGAGAAATAGAACTTGAAAAATGCTTTATTCTTTAATTCATTCAAATATACTTATTACTTTATATGCTTTTTATTCTCATGGTTGTCTGATAAAACTGTTGTGAGATGCAGAACATAAATTTATTACTACATGTGTGACTTTCATGTTTAAGGAAGATTTTTTTTTCTTATTTCTTCTAGCTATTTACAATATATTATATAACAAAGCATAACTCCTATTCCCATTACTTGATATAATAAATATCTTGGTGAAATTTCTCACAGAGTTTGATTACTCAGTCAAAACCTAAGTATCCTTGTGGGAGAAGAACAATCATTTTAGTGACATTGTTCTATGCTTTGGTTGAATTGAATACTTACTAATCTAGCCAGAAAAGAAAGAGACAGGTAATTGGAATTGAGCAAACATACCAAGCCCCTCAAAGAAAGACTCACACACAAGAAGTGTAAAAATTTTTTATCAAACATCTATATGTCTATCTTCCCTTTTCCTTACGATGGTCATAGTAGCTTAGGAAATAACTCTAGGAGCCTGGTGTACACTAGGGGAAACATTGTGTTCCTCATTCAAGTGATTTGGAAATGAATTTAAACATATAACTTGCCAAGGTCAATGTTAGGTCAAAAACTCTAATAGCTAATTTTAATTTTTTTTTAAGAAAAAAATGTAATATCCCCCTCCACCATCTATCCCTCACTGTGTAATGCCACCAGATATTTTTGGATTGTCCGAAGGTAGAAAACAGGGAAGTTGGTTGGTCAACTTTCATGTACCTTGAATAAATGAATAGCCATCATTTTCTCTAATTCATCTACACAACCCAAACTACCAGGCCTCATGCAGGCCCACTGCTGGGGTGTAGTCATTAGAAGAACTGAAGCGATGGTACTGACTATCTTGGTTATGGCGTGGTCAGGATCCCCTTAGGGTGGATGCTTCATGAAAGTTCCATGGCTCTTGCTCAGTGCTGTATCCCTGGTAGATAACACAGTGCTTGGTTCTGGGTGGGCACGTAGACCGATGTCTAGGTTTAAACCATATCAGGCAACCAATGGCTTTTTTAATTTAAGGATTTTTTAGAGCTGGAAGTGATCTTTGAGGGAATGGAGAACACTATGAATTTCCTACACAGCTGCAATTTCCCCCATTTTCATTCTACACAGAATCATAACTTTGTTCAGTTCTCTTCCCTCTCCTGTACCCCCAGGAACAGCTGAAATGACCCCTCTTGAGGGGTTTCTTTCTAGTGGCTGGTTCAGAAATGGCACGTGTGACTTAGTGATGGCTGGTGCCATGTGAGGGTAAGTCTTCTGGGAGAGTCTCTCTCCTTTTCCTGGATGCCTAGAATTACAGCAGTCATTTTACTACCAGCAAAAGGAGGAAGTTGATACTCAGCATGACAAGAATAGAGAGAAAGATAGGAAAAAACCCCAGGTCCTTGATGACATCACTGAATCAATCAGCTGCTGTAAAGGTTAATTTTATGTGTCAACTTGACTGGGCTAAGGGATGCCTAGATAGCTGGTAAAACATTATTTCTGGGAGTGTCTGTGAAGATGTTTCCGGGAGACACCAACATTTGAATTGGTAGACTGAATAAAGAAGATCAACCTCATCAGTGTGGATGGGCACCATCCAGTTTATTGAGGGCCTGAGTAGAACGAATAGGTGAAGGAGGGCAAATTTGCTTTTGTTGCTTGAGCTGGGACAGCCATCTCCTGCCCTCGGGCATGGTGCTTCTGG
>NW_011889091.1:1557691-1599668 GCF_000151845.1 Pteropus vampyrus | reverse complement strand
TTAGAGGTTTGATGGGGAGGAAGAGAGAATTAATTATTATTGCAGGTCTTATGTAGTTCACCTCAATGTGCTCTCTAGGCTCACTTTTATATGAGTAATTCAAGCCTTATAACAGGAACAGCATAGTTCAACAACCACCAATAATTTGGTAGAGAAATAGAACTTGAAAAATGCTTTATTCTTTAATTCATTCAAATATACTTATTACTTTATATGCTTTTTATTCTCATGGTTGTCTGATAAAACTGTTGTGAGATGCAGAACATAAATTTATTACTACATGTGTGACTTTCATGTTTAAGGAAGATTTTTTTTTCTTATTTCTTCTAGCTATTTACAATATATTATATAACAAAGCATAACTCCTATTCCCATTACTTGATATAATAAATATCTTGGTGAAATTTCTCACAGAGTTTGATTACTCAGTCAAAACCTAAGTATCCTTGTGGGAGAAGAACAATCATTTTAGTGACATTGTTCTATGCTTTGGTTGAATTGAATACTTACTAATCTAGCCAGAAAAGAAAGAGACAGGTAATTGGAATTGAGCAAACATACCAAGCCCCTCAAAGAAAGACTCACACACAAGAAGTGTAAAAATTTTTTATCAAACATCTATATGTCTATCTTCCCTTTTCCTTACGATGGTCATAGTAGCTTAGGAAATAACTCTAGGAGCCTGGTGTACACTAGGGGAAACATTGTGTTCCTCATTCAAGTGATTTGGAAATGAATTTAAACATATAACTTGCCAAGGTCAATGTTAGGTCAAAAACTCTAATAGCTAATTTTAATTTTTTTTTAAGAAAAAAATGTAATATCCCCCTCCACCATCTATCCCTCACTGTGTAATGCCACCAGATATTTTTGGATTGTCCGAAGGTAGAAAACAGGGAAGTTGGTTGGTCAACTTTCATGTACCTTGAATAAATGAATAGCCATCATTTTCTCTAATTCATCTACACAACCCAAACTACCAGGCCTCATGCAGGCCCACTGCTGGGGTGTAGTCATTAGAAGAACTGAAGCGATGGTACTGACTATCTTGGTTATGGCGTGGTCAGGATCCCCTTAGGGTGGATGCTTCATGAAAGTTCCATGGCTCTTGCTCAGTGCTGTATCCCTGGTAGATAACACAGTGCTTGGTTCTGGGTGGGCACGTAGACCGATGTCTAGGTTTAAACCATATCAGGCAACCAATGGCTTTTTTAATTTAAGGATTTTTTAGAGCTGGAAGTGATCTTTGAGGGAATGGAGAACACTATGAATTTCCTACACAGCTGCAATTTCCCCCATTTTCATTCTACACAGAATCATAACTTTGTTCAGTTCTCTTCCCTCTCCTGTACCCCCAGGAACAGCTGAAATGACCCCTCTTGAGGGGTTTCTTTCTAGTGGCTGGTTCAGAAATGGCACGTGTGACTTAGTGATGGCTGGTGCCATGTGAGGGTAAGTCTTCTGGGAGAGTCTCTCTCCTTTTCCTGGATGCCTAGAATTACAGCAGTCATTTTACTACCAGCAAAAGGAGGAAGTTGATACTCAGCATGACAAGAATAGAGAGAAAGATAGGAAAAAAACCCAGGTCCTTGATGACATCACTGAATCAATCAGCTGCTGTAAAGGTTAATTTTATGTGTCAACTTGACTGGGCTAAGGGATGCCTAGATAGCTGGTAAAACATTATTTCTGGGAGTGTCTGTGAAGATGTTTCCGGGAGACACCAACATTTGAATTGGTAGACTGAATAAAGAAGATCAACCTCATCAGTGTGGATGGGCACCATCCAGTTTATTGAGGGCCTGAGTAGAACGAATAGGTGAAGGAGGGCAAATTTGCTTTTGTTGCTTGAGCTGGGACAGCCATCTCCTGCCCTCGGGCATGGTGCTTCTGGTTCTCAGGCCTTCGAACTCAGACTGGGACTTACGATATTGGCTCCCCTGGTTCTCAGGCCTTAGGGTTTCGGCTAGAATTACACCACTGGCTTTTTTGTGCCTCCAGCTTGCAAACATCAGATCATGGGACTTCTCAACCTCCATAATCGATTGTGTGAGTCAATCCTTTATAATAAATTGCTTGACATGTATATCTCCTCTTGGTTCTGTTTCTCTGGAGAACCTCTCTGGAGAACCTTGACTAAACTGCCTTGCTACTGACTTTCTGTTTTGCAAGATAATACATTTCTTTAACGTTTAAACCAGTTTGAATCAGGATTTCCATTGCCTGTGGCCCAAAGCATCTTAAATGATTATGAGAATTTTAAGTTCTCATTTCATAGAGGATGTAACAGAGTTTGCTCAATGTCATGTTGCAAGCGACAACAGAACTCAGGAGTAGAGCTTGGGTCTTCTTTCCCAGGGCTGTTTTTATTATGTGCTGCCTCTTTCACAATTTACTCAATTACAAATTAAAGGTGGCTTAAAAGTGTATCTCTGAGTTCGCTGGACTAGCATTTAATAAATTTTCCTTGCTGAAGTCAAAGTCTGGAATTCTAATTTGAATTGTCCTCATTTGGACATGCTGAATCAAACTGTTCACTTATGCATAACAAGAGTGTGCTTGTTGACTTTGAAGAACTGAAAACACTTTGTTCCTCATTGCTGGGGAGCACTGGCCTGCGAGACGTGATCTGCTGGGTAACTGGGAGCAAGAAAGATGAATTATAGCTCTTTGGGTCAAGACATCTGTAAGGTAAGTGAGACCGCAGGATGTTGTCCATGGTCTTTGTCAAGATTTTGATCGGAAGATTTCACAGATTCCACAAGCAGAGGATGAGGTGAGGGTAGGAGGGAGATAAAGGGTGGGAAGATTGGTTTATTCTTTCTGTTCCTAGGGCCATTTCTTCCGTTGGCATCTGGTGTTAGCCCCAGTGAACCCATGCTGTGAGGCCCAGGTTAAGCTGTACCTCCTCCACCAAGTCCTCTCTGACCACTGTAGCATGCATCAGTAATTCTTTCTTGGAACTTGCTTATTTTCTTACTCATTCATTAAGCATGTCATGTTATTATGAAATATTTCTTCTGGTATTTCACTCATTTTGCCCCTAAGTTTTATCTTTAAGGAGCAGATCAGCAAAGAGGAAAAGACATAAACTTTAAAGACACATTGACTTGGTTTGAATCTTGTTCTGGAGTCCCTGCTTTGCAGAACTCCAGGGGCCAATTAGGCAACATGGCAGCCCTGCCTGGCTCCAGCACTGTGGAATAACCTTCTCTGGCCAGCTCTGGGATGCAGTTAGGGCAGGTTTGAGTAAGCATAATGTATTAATTTTTTATGGCTGCTTAAGTTATCGTAAACTTAGTGCCTTAAAACAATACACATGTATTGTCTTATAGTACTGGGGGTCAGAAGTCAATTGAGTCAACAAGGTGGATGTCCTCAGGAAGCTCAAGAGAGAAATAATTTCTTTGCCTTTTCTAGCTTCTAGAGGCTGCCTGAATTCCTTGGCTCATGGCCCCACATCAATCTGACCTCTGTTTTCTTCATCACATCTCTGTTGCTCTGTCTCTGACCTTCTTACCTATCTTTTATAAGGGCCTTTGAAATTACCTTGGGCTCACCTAGATAATCCAGGAGGATTTTCTCATCTCAAAATCCTTAACTCATTCACTTCCGCAAAGTACCTTTTGTCATTCAAAGTAACATATTCACAGGGGTTAGATATGGATATCTTTGTGTGGGGGGTTGAGTGGGGGAAGGCATTATTCTGCTCACCACACATACATGCCTTGGATGTCCTTTTCCACATCTGTAAAAGGGAGATACTGCTGTCTTCCTCACAGGGTTATTGAGATGACTGAAATAGGTCATTGATGTAGGTAAATTCCCAGCCCCCTGCCTGGTACAGTGGTGGCCATCAGTCCTGGTCCATGTTCTCCCCAGTGCAGGCTGTTGTGAGCTGGATGCCAAGCACTCTGACTTCTACCTCTTTCTAACCCTTTAACTTTTAGTTAGTGCTGGGTCCTGCATAGGAAATCAATAACTATAATAAATAATTACCTCGATCGATGACAATGCCTTGCATATGATAAGAGCTCTAAATGATTTGTTGATTGTTTATTTTGATAGCAGTGGTTGGGGTGGGGAGCATCTGATTAAATGCTATTATTTGTCCAATCCAAAATATAAATTCGGATTCTTCTGTTACACTTTTACTAATTACCCTAAACCCTAGTGGAAGAGAGGAATTAGTTCATAATACAATTTAAGGAAAAAAAAAAAATTCTTATTGTCACGGACTTTTCTCCTTGGTCTGGAAACTTCTTGGTTTCCTAGGGTGCAGCTGACTGCTCTTTCTGAAACTGAAAAATCTCTCAGAGGGCCCTGTCCAGTTAGGTCACACAAAGCCAGTCTTATTATTTAGAGAGCACACAATGCCCCCTCACATGGGGCACAGAGAAGAAGGAATTTTTTTAAAGCCAATTCCAGTTCCCTGGAGCTGTAAATTGCCCTAGGGGCAAAAAAGCCTGCAGAATAATTGGGAGGAGTCTGGCAGGAGAGAATCTAGCGTAAGTTAAAACTGCATTTCTTTATATCCAGGGATGCCACGCCACTTTTTAAGCATTCCCCTCTGGGACAAACCTGGATGTCAAGATAAACAATTAAATAATATACAAGGGCCAAATCAGGAACTGCAGCCTCGGCCAGAGAAAATAATACTGGGAAACGTCAGCCTGTCTGCCACTGCGAAGTTGAGGAGACAAGTTCCTAGGATTCTGTGAGAGAACTAGGTCAGGGCGGAGACACTGTCTGCTTGCAATATGCTTCAGGCCCCCTGGACTTGGTAGGTTCATGCTTTTTCAAGATAATAATGTGGCAAAAGACCTTACATCGTTCCTCTGTCAAACAGTGGTGCAATGGCCCCCGGATCTGTAATGCGGTTACGGATAGTGTGTCTAGAGAATGGGGTGAGAGAGGGTCCAGAGACCAGACCCCAAAACTGTGAGATGGGGATCATGAGATGAGGGCAGATCACCAGATGGAACGTCTCTGTCCTTAGAGCCGGGTTGGGGCTGTGAAGATTGGATTCTACACGCCGCCAACCCTGCAGCTTCGCCCTGGGTTTCCACATCATCATGCCTTGGGCAGTGAAGCCCAAGGGGCGGTCAGGTAAATACGTGGTCATGATGTTCTGAACCACTAGCACATGGGGGTTGAACTTGTCTCAGAACTTTTTAGGGAAGCATTGTTTGTATACTGTGGGACCAGAGTCAGAGTTCATGATACCAGGTGATGGCCGAATGGTCTTCATGTCTCATCTTTTCTCTGGACAGAGTGAGCCAGCAGGATCTGGGGGGTCAGGATGGCTGACGTGGCGTGTTTCAGAGGCCAGAGCAAGTCCCGGCACTAATACCCAGGAACACAGCCACTGGTGCCTAGGGCAAGCATCCCAGACCTGGTGTCGGGTTACCAAGGTTGCAGTCAAAGGAAGAGTGAGTCAGGTGACGACGCAAGAGCATCTGTACCCAGGGAGTACAGGGTGAGGACCCAGGTTGAAAGCTGTGGCCCAAGGGAAACTCCTGAGTATCTGTGTGCAGTGTACCTTGGAGCTTTCGTACCTAAGCACTTGTGTCTTAGGGCTTAAGGACACAGCTGAGGAGCAGAGGCTCAGACATGTTTTGAGCAGAAAAACTGAAACACACGCAGTCTTTAAGATGGACATTAAAAAGCACAGTCAGGCTAAGAAGGAGGCGATGCTCTGAGGCCCTTTTCCCTCAAAACAGAGGGCGGTCCTTGAGCCTGGCTTTGTCTATTAATTCCTATGTTAGGGCTGCTAGGTATATGTTCTCAGGCAGAGGGCTTTCTACACTCCTCTTGAGTAGGGTAGAAGCAAATTCTACTCTGAGAAGCCCCAGTGAGTGTCTCGATGTTGCAAAAGAACCAAGGGAAGCTTGGTGCTCATACACTGGGACAGAGGAGGGTTGCTAGCTTTAGGGCGGGTAAAAAGGACACTCGATTAATTTGAATTTCAGAAAAACAATGAATAAATTTTTTGTATATGTATATCTCAAACATTGCATAGGACATACTTACACTGAAAATTATTTGTTCTTTTTCTGAAATTTAAGTTTAACTGGGCATCCTGTATTTATATGGCTACCCTACTCAGAGGCCCATACAGAGCACCCATCCTGAGACAGGTCCAGGTGCCAGGCTAAAGCAAATCAGGCAGATGTTTCCCCTTGACCTCTAGGAAAGGTCCATTTTAATGTCAGATCCTGAGTCAGCAGAACAAGCATATGTATTGAATAAAATATAATTTTCCATTAAAAGTTCTTTGGATTTAGTTTGCAATCCACTCATGGATGTGCCAAGCCCAGTGATCCTTAACCAACTTGATAAATACATACAACTGGAGATGCAGACAGAGCTTGGTGCAGACACAGCACACAAAATCCCATCATTTCGTGGCTTTCTGAAAGCTTGCTGATATCTCTCTTTGGCTTCTCTTCTAAACTCTTCAGAGAAATCCACTGGGGAGAAAGCCATGACTTCTCTCACTGGGCCAGAAATTCCAGGCTGAAATGACCCACGGGTACAGGCTGGCTTGACAATCTGTCAGTTTCTGGACAGTGTTATTCATCAATCACTCATTCTTACTAAATTGCAGAAACTCCTTTTCTTCATATCAGACTTTTTTTGCTCATGATGCCATTTGAGCCCAGTTTCTGCAGTGTCTCCAGGGCCCTGGGTACCACCCTCTCCACTTGGTCATGGGGGAAATTTAAGTCAATCCAAGGCTTTAGCTTTTGTTTCTTCCCATCCGAGACTAAACCTCTGGGTCCTCTCCAAATTTTCTATATTACTCTTATGCTCTGATGTCACTTTGGCTGTAGTCATGTTTACCTTCTTTCTGTTTGTTGAATGTGCAATGGCTCATTCCCTCCAAAGTCGCCTGGAATGTGCCCCCAGATCCCCCTCCTGCTGCTCCTCCTCGCCTTGCCCCTGGCCTCTAGGTCTAATCTCTATTACTTCATTGGCTTTAAAAAAAAAAAAAAAAAAAAGCCCTCATAGCATTTATTGCTACTGTTATTTTCCAGTTTATGCGTTTGTTCATTTATTTACTATGTCTCCCTCATCTGGAAAGGGAGCCTGAGTCTTAGGGTAGTGCCTGGTGCACAGCAGGTGCTCCACAAATGTTGAGAAGGGGTGAATGGCTTTCTGGGAAGGGCTCAGGGAGAATGGAGAGCTTCCCCACAGTTCCTCCTTTCCCTCTGGGCCTCTTGCCTTCTACCACACCCAGGGTATGAGAGTAACCCCAGCAGGGCAGTGCTCGGCTTGTTTTACATATACAGATAAGAAAACAACTGAAACTTGGTCCTAGCTCTATAGAGATAAAAACAAAGCAACATTTTATTCAAGAAGAATGCGTGTAATAACAGTAATCTGAAAATAATGATATCTATGAGGTCCTTGGCAAAGCCACCCAGGAAAAGAAAAACAATAGATGTGAAAGCTTCAGTGAGTCATAACAGCACCTTTCAGCATCTAACTGCCCTGGAATCAGACTCAGATAAACTGGTTTCATCAATTTGAGACTCGGCTGGACGTGTCCCTTTTTATTTCTAGTGCCAACGGCACATTCTCCAGATAATGCAAGGTATTGGCCCTCCTTCAAAACCTCAACTGTGCAGAGGAGGAATGGAAAGGATTCCTCATCAGGCTCTCAAGGTCTGAGGAAAAAAATAGCTCTCTTCTGGGGCCTATCCACTGGGCTTTCTTAGCCCTCTGGTCATCTACAGAGAACTGCTGGCTGGACCAGTGTTCATCAAAGGTGGCCCATGCACAACCCGCATCAGAATTACTTAAAAGCTTATTTAAAATGCACATTTCTGGGAATCACCAGAGACCATGATTCTACTCTCCTAGGTAGAGTCTAGAAACCTATGTTTTTAATTACTCCACATCCCAAGGATTCCCAGGCGTGCTGGGGTTTAAGGGTCACTGGATTTGTCCGGCCATATAACCCTCACCTTATCCCGCTGCCTGTGTTGTCACTTGGCTTCCTCTGGAGGAGTGTCTCTTCCTCCCAATGGAATTCTAAGGGCAAGGGGTACGTTTGGAATTTCTTTTCTTTCTTTTTTTTTTCCTATTACCTTTCATGCCTAGTTCACTGCCTTGTTCACTATGTTCAAAAAAGCATTTATGAGACGAAGGACTTGAAATAATTTCCCATTCCTTAGAATTTGTTCAAAGATACGTTTCCCCAGAAGATTGTATCATGAATTTGCTGATTTGATACTTAAAGCAAGTGTGTCTGAGTGTGTGAATACTGCTCTCCTAAACAAATACTTTGAGTCGAAGCCCCCTTTCCCCAAAAAGGACAATAAAGGACCTATCACTGGGCAAAATTGTCTAACGCAAAGGGTAGAGGCGGGCTTTGTCCTTTCCTGAAACCACTGCCTGAAGTGATGCGTACAGATTTGAGAGTAAGGACGGTCTTAGGTGACTAGGTAAACATGTACATGGTGTGGTTGTGGGGGCACTAGAAGGCTTACCTGATCAGTTGTATCTGGTCCCTGACCAGTTATACCTGGTACCTTGTGGAGAGGGAACAGTGAGAGAGGAGTCTTCAGGGGCAGCAGTGGAGGGCGTCTAGGGCAAACAGCGCTTCTCTCCTAGTCTTGCTCAGAGTTGCTCAGGAGGCAAAACCCATGATGAAGCTGCATCACCAATGTGAAGTTGAGAGTGGCAGGAATGAGAGGCAAGGAAATAGAAATTGGAGCACAGAATTCCATACTCTCAGAGGTGGATCTAACCTTACTTAGCTCAACCTTACTTAGACGGACACCTTTTCTTCTCAGTCTCTCAGACTTGAACAATGGCTTCGGCCTTGCCTTCTCCTTCTTTCCTACCTCAAGCTGTTAGGAGGTGGGATGGTGGTGATGCATTTTGACAGATCTGGTGACAAGTCTCCGAGGCAGAAAGTGGAGATGCAGGACCTTGAGGTAGGTCATGTTTGAGGCTGGACTCTCTCAAGGAGAGTCTGCTCACACCAAACTGGCCACCACAGCTGAGGTGAGGCGGGGCAAGAAAAGTGGCTGCCATGCAAATTCCTTCACCTGCTTAAAACTTTGCAAAGACTTTTTCCATTGCTCTTGGGATGAGTTTAAATTTATTTTGGTATAGAAAGGCCCTTCCCGATCTGGCTCAATGCATCTCTCCAGCTCTTGCTCCTTCCTAAAGGACACTTTGTGCTCCAGCCATTCTGAACAATATTCTGGCCATTCTGAATGTTCCATGTTTTTTCTAACAGAACTTTTTACATTCAGATGTTTAGTTTGGCCTATTGGTAATGGGGGATTCATCACAGGTTTTAGAAGCTGTGGAACTTATATTCACCAAGTTTATGTTTTAAAAAGATCAAACTAGTCTGAGCTTGGAAGATGAATGAGAAGGAAGTGAAGCACTAGGAGTTCACTGTGGCCGAACTTGATCCTGACGGCAGGCAGGGAGTTATGCATGTGTTTCAAACAGAGTCGTGAAGCAATCGTATTCATGTTAGATGTCTCTGGCTATAGGGATAAGCATGGATTTGAGGGTGATTCATGTGGTATGGAGATGTGGGAAGAGTCAAGGATGATGTCCCATAGTCAAGCCTGGGCAGATGGGTAGATGGTGGTGCCATTCAATGACCTAGAGATTAAGGAATGAAGAACAGGTGGGGTAAGAGATAGTGAATTCATTTAGTTTTAGACAGTCTGGCTTGACGTTTGGGACATCCAAATGGAGTTGTCTAGAAGTCTGTTCAAGAGAAGAACTGGGCTGGAGTCATGAAAGGATATAAGTGGTCAAGTCCACAGAAAGTTTTTATTGAGAATGAGGAGGGTCTCGGGCTGAACTCCAGAGAACACCAGCATTTAAGCGATGAGAAATCCCTAGGGGAGGCTGAGAAGGAGAGGCCTGAGAGGTAGGGAAGATGACCAGGTGGGGTGTGGCATGAAGACCAGAGGAAGAGGCTACGTCGAATGCTACTGAAAGTTCAAATGAGATGACGACAGAGTTTGCTGGCATTAGAAAGTAAGCAGATAGTTGGTGATACGGGTAAGAGGGGTTTCTGTGGGTGGTGAGGTCAGAAGCTGAATGCAGTTCAAGAGTGAGTAGGAGTTGAGGAGGTGGAGATGAAGAGTGAAGACACATTTCGTTTTTAAAGAAGTTCGGTTATAAAGGAGAAGAGAGGCCAGTAGCTTGAGAGATGGTTGAAAAATAATATTGGGAGACGGTGAAGGGTATTTAAAGGTTAATACAAAGGATCCAGTAGAGGGAGCAATGTTGACCTTACAGGGCAGAGAAAGGATGATCCATGTAGAAGAGAGGCATCTGAGGAGGGGATGAAAAGCAGGGATGGGATGCAGAGTCGGAGGAGAGACGGCCCTGCCATGGTGACAGGAGGAGACGTGGACCAGTGAGGAGGGTTCAGGGAGAAAGTCCTGGGAATTAGAAGGAGCTCTACCTGGTGTTTTATTTTACTTTGAGAAGAAGCAAGATCAACTGATGAGGCTGGATAGGGGCCAGGTGCAGCCACCCAGGTTCGAGGATAATATACAAGGTTTAAAAAGCTGAGTCAGGGACCCGGAGAGCTGTTGAGTGAAACCATAGTTTTCTGGGCAGTGAAGAACGCTCTGCTAACTTTTGACAACCTCTCAATATTCTTTCTGTGTGGAAGTAATCTCAGTCCCTCTCGCAGTCTCATCGTTTCTTGCATTACCTGTACCTCTCTCAACAAGCTTATCACTTTCGAACTCTTTGTAGTTACATGTAGGCCTCCGAGCTTTCCTACTACTTTCGTAAGCTCCACACAGGCGGACTTTGTCTTTCTATTACTCACAGCCCTGTGACATTGCATAGCACATAGAAGGAGATCAAAAAAAAACATTTGTAGAATAAGTAAGTGAGTGTGGAACACAGCAGGACACTTACTCTGTGATCTGGCGAATGTATATTAGGAAGCAGGGCTAGATTTAGTGTGTGTGCTCTGAGGGTGAGTCATGTAGCTGGAGATATAGATTTAGGAGTCATTAGAGTTTATAAATGGCCAAGTTCAGAGAAATTTGACTCTGATGTCCTATTCTCATTTGGATGCTCCAAAGTTCATGATACCCAATTATCGAATTCCAGGGGTCTTGGAGCAGCATTCTCAATCCTATCAGACACAGCACCCTCTTTCATTAAAATATATTTTATAACTCCCATTTTACTTTCTTGAGGTGAAATTCATAAATAACATAATCCACCTTTTACACATAATCAAAAAAATTAATGTAAGGTCCTAATGTAGTAAAGAGGAGAAATAAAAGTCATTTATAATAAAGATATATTTTTTTCAACGTTCAGATCTACCTAACCAATAAGAGAGCTTCTCAAACTTTTATGTTTGAGAACCATCTGGAGGTCTTGTTAAAATTCAGATTTAGACTTGTAGATTTGGGGTGGGGCCTGAAGTTCTTCCTTCTAACGAGGATGTTGGTAGATAAGGATGCTGCTGGTCTTTATGAAACAGGGCTCATAAAGAAATATTTGGATGCTTTCCTCATCTTATAGCAAATGACTTTGGATTTAAGAGAAGTAAAACAACATTTAACTGAATGTTGACGTTTTCTTTAGAGAAGCATTTTGAAATAAGATATATAGTCATTGTGAACGTGACAGTTTCAAAGGCAAATTTATACAGGTGTGTCCCATTGGTGATTCAATTATCATGATATGATTTTCGGAAATGGCTACTAACTCTGGGAAAAGTTTTGGAAAAACCAAAGTAAATCTTTCCCCAATTCCCACTGTAGCTTCATTATTGGATAATTCAGTATATATTGAAACTGTGAAAAAAGTATTCTGTGTTTATATGTAAAACATAGGTAAGCTCTAGTTTCAGAAAACTATATGTAGGATTTTTACCAGCATTCATACCTGGTGGGATTTCAAAGTCATGGGGGACACTGGACAATTCTTCGTTGTCACTGTGTGCCTCATATATTGCCTACGTGTCTCCTACATACAGACACACAGCATGTCTGCATCTCTGCTTCTGCTCAGTAAATGCCAGTGGTGCTTCCTCATCATCAACACAACTAAAAACATCTCTTCAAGCTTCCCTAACACCTCCCTGAGAACCGCTGACCTAGAGGGACCAAGGAAGAAGAGCAGCTACAGGCGGAGCCTTCTAGAAGCATGTTGTGTCAGAGCCCACTGCCGTGAGCAGAAGGTGCACGTCCCTGAGAAGGAGCCACCATCAGATTGCATCCATGAGCCGAGTCTGCAAATCCTCAAACGCTGAGTGGACACAAATAGCTTGTGTTCTGTATCGCAGAGAAGACAGAAGCTGTGTGCTTTCCCGAGATAAGACTTCTTCAAGTCTTATCAAGCTGCCTGAGACATAATTATATGTCTTTCTAGGCGCAAATTAGCTCCAGTGATGTTGCTACTGTGACAGTCACATTAGACAAGGCTGTGCCCAGTTCTTGCTTGTCCTGGAGAAGGAGGCGAGAGGCGGGTCCAGCTCTACCCGGCCATCGGCCACTTCCCTAGCGTTGTCTGGTGCCAGGCCTCCTCCCACTCACTCCGTTTGTGATTTGCTTGTATTTTTGCTTTTGTGGTTTCTAGAACCACAGCAGCAAAGGGCTCGGGGCTCTCTTACACACCGTTTTCTGTGCTGAGGACGGTCTCCCGCTTTCTCATCCAGTTTAAAGGATTCTTCTTCAGGGAAGCCTTCTCAGATCCCCAAGACAGGGTCACCGCTGGTTCTTCCTTCCATGCACGTCTCCTTCAGAGCTCCAACCTCAGTGTTAACTACACAGCGATTTTAACTTAAAGTCTGATTTTTCTCATCTAGATGTGCACCAGCCCCATTTTCTAGCACAATGCTCGACACCAAACGGACTCTCGATACTCATCTGATAAATGCGTGTGAGTCAAAACAAAAGGATTTTATTTACTTATTTCTATAAATAATAAAAGAGTATGCAAGGCAGGAGTCTACGGTAGGATTAAGCTAAACTAAGAAATGCATCAAAGCACAAGTGAGTTCTTCGGAAAGAAAAGAGGAATTCTGGAATGTGGAGAAGTTTACAGGCAACCATCCAAGCGGTGACTTGACTCTGCGATTCCGCTGGGTGCGTTTTGGGTACGTGGCATGTACCGTGTGTATGTTGGCGGCCTCCGGCAGCAGGAGGAGGAGATGTGCAGATGGAATGAGAGCGACCCCAGAGGACTGGGTGCAGGGTTCCAGCGGGGCAGGTCAGTGTGTCTGCTGGCGAGTCAGAAGCAACACAGACCTTTGCCCCGTTGGGAAGCGAACTCGCATTAAGGCAGGGCACTGGCTTGCTTTCCAACGTTCCTTGTTTCTGGACTTTGGAAACGTTTATTAAGTCCCTTCACCTTCTATTGCCTCATCTGTAAAGGGGGACATTACCTACCTCAGCTATTGGCTAGGGCGATTAAGATGTGCTGGTCGAGCAAGGCCTTTGCAGATCGTAAAGTGCTATATGAGTCTTTGAGTTGCCGTTGCTCTCATTATGTCCTAAGGACATCTCTCCACATCGACTGAGATGCACTTAGAAACACCGGAGACAGTTTACGCTCTGCAACACTCAGCAAGTATTGAGCACCTGCTGCATGCCGGGAGCTCTTCTGGGCCCTGAGAATGTAGCACGAACAAAGCAAAGCAGGTGGTGGTAAGTGCTGGGGGATAGAGAAGGATGGGGGTGGGGAGCGTGCTATTTTAGCTCGGGCTGTCAGAGAGGTAGTGACAATTGAGTAGATATCTGACAAAGTGAGCAAATGAGCCACGCAGATAATGTATCAGGGTATGTGTGAAGTTGTTATTTAATTTAGTCCTTTCAATAATCCTGAAAGGCAGGTATTTTTATATAAGAGAAAACGAAAGCATGGAAAAATGAAGCGATGTGCCCCAGTTAATATGGTTGGGGAGTGCAGAGACGGGTCCACATCTTCTCATTGCTTCTCTCCATCCTGTTTTCACACTGACCCCTCTCTTTTCATCCTCGACTCTGTTATTTTGTCCTCTTTCTCTTCTCACCATGGTTACACAACCTTTTCTTCAACTTTCTCTGTATTTCCCTTAAAAAACAGACAAAGAGGAGAGGGAGTGAAGAGAGCTGGTACCTTGATGTACGCATATTCTCACCGGGAATGTCGATTTTAAATTCTAAAGTGCATCTCACATGCACCCATCTCTCCCCGTCTCCTGCCACCTTCCTGTTCCAGGTTATCACCGCCTCCTGCTAGCAGAGTCTTCTAACTGCTCTCTTGGCTTCCATTTCATTCTCCGAGCAGCAGCTAGGGTGATCTTTTAAAAATGTAAATTGGATCGTGTCACTCTGTGCTAAAACCCTCCAGTGGCTTCCCACTTGCACTCAGAATAAAATTCAAACTTCTCACCCTGACTCTCGCCTGGCACGATCCGGCCCCTGCCTACCTTTCCCACGTCATCTTGGCCCGCCTTCCCCTTATGTAGTCAGGTCTTATTTCAGTTCCTCAAATGTGTCATGCTCTTCCTTGACTTTCTATCTAGCTAAACTTTCTTCATTATTGAGTCTTCAAATTAAATGTTGCTTGTGCAGGTAAGCCTCTCCTAGTCACCAGCCTAAATTAGGTCTCACCTGTTATTCCCTTTCAGCCTCCAGAGCCTCTGATAGACTGAGAAGCCGTAAGGGCAGAGGCTGTCTATGGAGCCCAGCTTCACCATGATCCCAATGATCCTGCCTCCTAGTTTCCATGTCCTTGTGTAATTCCCTCCCCTTCTGAACCTAGTGATTTGATTTGAAGCAGTAGAATATGGCAAAGGGGATGGGATGTCACTTCTGTCATTAAGTTACAAATGATCATAGCCTTTGCCTTGCTGGCAGACTCTATTGTGTTCTTGGCTCGCATACTTCGATGAAGTGAGTTTCCATACTGGAGAGATCCACGTGGCAGGGCACTGGGGGCGGCCTCTGGTCAACATCTATGAAGGAATTTAGACCCTCAGTCCATACCCGCAAGAAAATGGGGGCTTGGAACCGAGTCCGGAAGCAGATCCTTCTCCAGACGAGTGTTCAGGGAGACCACAGACTCTGCGCTAACGCCTTGACTGCAGCCTTGTGAGAGCTTGTGAAGCAGAAGACCCAGCTAAGCCGTACATGACTTCCGACCCACAGAAACTGAGATAGTAAATGTGTATTGTTTAGGCTGCTCGGTTTGGGGATAATTTGTTATACAACAATAGATAACTAGCATATGGTCTGGGCGTTCAATCACAAACATTTGCTGAATGAAGGAACGATTGCCTTTGTTGTGCCTTGGGTCCAAAAGTACTAGAGTCAAACCTGTAATCTCTGTAACTCTTGGCTCTCATAGGGCTTCTCTCCCAGGCCGCATTGCAAGCTCTGAGGAGAAGGCCTGTTGGCTTCCTGAAAAGCCACTTTTGAACAAATCGCCTTACCTTTGACCTTTGACCTTCTCCAAGACTACCTCTTCATTCTCTTAGAATCCAGGGGTTTCCTAGTAAGATGAATTTCAAAACCCATCCTGCTTCATTTCCAACAATGCATGAGCTCTCTAACTGCACAAACAACCCACCCCTTTTCCTGGTTACTAGTGATGTAATAATAATGGGATAATGCCCCCGAAATGAAAAATTCATGGTTTATGAGTACACTTCATGAATATACAGGATGTCATATAAAATAACATAAATGTTTCCTAACAGAATTAATACACTTTCCAAGCAGTTCAGCTTGAGGCAATTATTGCACTTCCTGGGAGATACAAATTACTTTGCCCTCAGCCTCATGCCAAATAACCCCCCTAAGACACACGCTAATTACCTAGAAATACATTGCTTGCCATAGCTCATTGACTAATTGACAATCAGTTTAAAACTTCAGCAAAATATCTTAAAACTTAGGCATCACATTTAGCAAGGAAACCAATTTTGTTTATCTCCTCATTTTGGTCTGCCTCATTGGCAAAGTTGTAGCATGGTTTGTAAGTAATGACTGAGCAGGCTTATTATAATGATCAATGGTAAAAGAACAGCATTCCATCATATCATATAGCATTTCCATCTCATTTTTGTGATTCTATTAAGAACAATTACAATATTATATCCGTTAATGTGATACAAAAATAGAACGCAACTATGTATATAATAGTTATTGCTAGTGTGGTCTGTTTAGCTCAGGGTACAGCTGTCACTGACTCCTTTCGCTCTTCTACTATGTGGCCTTTCTGTGCTCTATGCACCTACATTCTAATCCAAGTACTTGCTATACCTACATGCATTCTTCTGCCTTACAAGTAAGTTGTGGGCAGAAGCCAAATCCTCGGGAATCATTCCTCACTATACTCTTTCTACTTACAAATCACTATTAAAGACCTAATTTTTAATGAAGGTATATGAGCCCAAGTCTGCCTTAATCTTGTCACTAATCACCTCGATTATTCCAGGAGTTGACATACTACTACAAGCCATTGTTCTGGATTATCTAGGAGAGTCCAATCTTATAGGGAAAGTACATCCGAATTTCAAAAAACTGATTTATAATTAATTATCTGGGATGTGACTTGTTCATACATTGGAGAGAGCCGTTATGGGTGGTGCAGAACAAATCTGCAGGAATATAGTGTTACAGGAGGGGCAATCCCTGTGGGATTGTGGGACTGGCATTTTTGTCCGGTTGCAACCACAGAATATTCAACCGAGAATGGCTTGAACAATTAGAGAATTATTTTTCTCACAGAACAAGACTTCCAAAGGCAAGAAGTCAGGGGTTGGTGTTGTGGCTCAGTGTTGTCATCCAAGACTCAGCTCTTTTTGTTTTTCTCCCCTTCTGTCATTTTCATGTGGCTGGTTGCCTCATGCTCCAGAAATGATGGCTGTAGAAGGAGTGGGGAGGGGTCTGCACCCCCTGTGTCTAACGCTTGTATCAGAAAAGCACAAGCTCTGCCCCAAGCCCTTATCAGACGTCGGCTTAGGTCTCGTTAGCTACAACTGTGTCACAATGGCCACACTTGGCTACAAAGGAGGCCTGGAAACAGTATTTAGCTGAGCACAGTGCTCTCGCTAATAAATCAGAGTTTCGTTAGCCATGGGTAAACTGGTGCTGGAGGGGGAGATGATTGAATCTGGCATAACTAGAGAAGGTCTGAAAGAAGAGGGGTTATCTAAGCTGGAATGTGAGGGGTGGGTAAGATTTAGGCAGGAGACAGGAGAGGAAAAGGGATCTCGGGTAGAATTATAGTGAGAGTAATTTTGGGAGAAGAATATTAGTGGCACATCTGGGAGACTGTGGGAACACTGCTCCAGGAAAATTTTGTTCTGGGAAGTTGGAATAAACAGTGGGCCCAGTGAGGTGTGTCCAGTTCCCAGAGAAACCTCCCACCCTCCCTCATCCCCAGCACAACTCTTCCCAGTGCCTCCTTGGTCGGATTTAAGTGGGCTTTCTGATCAAAGAGAACAAAATCTCAAGGGGATTCTGCTCCTTGCACATTGATCTTTCCCCTAAAGTCACTGATGTTCAGCATTGGCTACATATCGGAATAACTTGGGGGAAGTTTTAAAAATCCCGTTACCAAGTCAGTTTCCCATACCAATTAAGTCAGACTCTAGGGGCTGGGTCAGTGGTGTGCTGTTGAAAGTTTAGTAACTGGCTTTTTAGAAAAAATATGCATGTATATTTGTACATAAATTTATTATAAATTTTACTGATATAAAGATGTGTGGCCTACACCTTACGAATGATAATAAAATATACAATGGCTCTTTAGCTCATTGATTCTGAGATAATGCTTTCCTGTCTTTTTTTTTTTTGCTGAACTCCTGTGTCTGTAGTTAACCTATGGCTGCAATTCAACCATGATTTCACAAAATTGGACTGCAAATGAAAGCTTGGCTACTGTCCAGATTCAGCCATTGACTCATGAGTGTGCTTCCAACATGAGTGTTGGGTTATTTTTGTTTACACTGACAAGTAAGATGAACATTAAACAATGAAGATGTATGTTGGAACTTCACTTGTGCACCAGTGAGGTGAGAGACTTCTTTGCTGGTGGAGTCATAGTTTTCAAATACTGGAAGAATATTCCCTCGATTTTCTGTGCCGTTCACAACATAACAATTACAGACATCATACACTTTTCAGTTTAATTTGCATTATTAACATATAATCCATCACTTTCTTAAGTCTAGACCAGGGGTTGGCAAAGTTTTTCAGTAAAGAGCCAGATAGTAAATATTTTATACTTTGTGGACCACAAATGGTCTCTTCCTTCTCCTCCTCCTCATTTTTTTTTTTAAACAATCCTTTAAAAATGTAAAAACTTGTGGGTTATACAAAAACAGACTGCAGGCCAAGATTTGGCCTGTGTGCTGTAGTTTGTTGACCCTTGATCCAGACTCTAAACATAATAAATCAAGCTCTGATTTATAGTGTTTGCTAATTTCTATGGTATAAATAGTCTATAAGTCATCGATATGACAGCACTAGAGAAGAAATGCACAACAGCACATCATTATATGGTGTTTCCACCTCAGCGGACAACCCCAAGAGCACAGATAGCAGTAACATAATTAGAAAGGGGTACATTTTGAGTATTTATTACTTCTCTTTTTAATAAAGCTTATTTAACTGTAAGATTATATAGTCTAATTTTGAATGATGCTGTGTTTCCCAACTGGCTCCGAAAATTTAACAGTCTCTTGTGAGATGGTAAGAACTAGCCTTAGCACACTACTAGGTGGGAACTAGGCCTCTTTATATTTTATTATTATTATTTTTATTATTTTTTAAACGGACTTTATTGTTTAGAGCAGTTTTAGGTTCACAGCAAATTTGAGCAGCAGGCACAGAGGTTTCTTGTATACCCCTGCCCCCACACATGCACAGCCTCCCCCATTATCAATACCCCCACCAGAGTGGTGTGTTGGTTACAATCGATAAAGCCACACTGACATATCATTATCAAGCAGAGTCTGTAGTTTATGTTAGGGTTCACTCTTGGCGGTGTGCATTCTATGGGTATGATGACATGTATCCACCATTACAGTATCATGCGGAATAGTTTCAGTGCCCTAAAAATCCTCTGTGGTCTACGTATTCATCCCTCCTTTCCCCCAACTCCTGGCAACCACTGATTTTATTTTCTCCATAGTCTTGCTTTTTCCAAAATGTCACATAATTGGAATCATACAGTGTGCAGCCTTTTCGAATTGACTTCTTTCACTAAGTAATATGCATTTAAGTTTTCTCCATGTCTTTTCATGGCTTGATAGCTCATTTCTTCTTGGTGCTGAATAATATTCCATTGTCTGGATGTATCACAGCCTCTTTATTTTTTTAAAGCTCCCCAGGAGATTCCAATGAACAGCCACTGCTCTCAATATACCTGGCCCCTTTACAACTGGAGCCGAAGGGGTGTGGTTTCTTCCAGGCCTGTCAATCACATTTTTTGCAGTGTCTGGCTAATCCTCAGAGGTTTTTCTCTCTGCCTATCCCAGTGGCTAACTCCTGCCTTGTCCCGCATGAGTTACTGCTGGACTGCCAGCCTAACCAAGCCTCTGCGGTCACTTGCTGTAATGAACCAACCTGGCTACCTTTTTACCTGAGCGAGTCATCAGCTTCTGTCTTGAATACGTTTTCGAAACTCGTGGACTGCATTCCCCAGCCTTCCTCCTGGAACTAGTGCCTGGCACACAGTCAGTGCACAATAGATATTAGAAGACTGAGCCTACCAAGGACACCCCAGTTTCCATCAGGGTTCCATAGACATGTGAGGCTAGGTACTGAAGCGCTTTTGTGAGAGTCATTGCCTATTTGATCTCTAGTCCATCACCCACCTGCCCCTGCTCTGAACCTCAAGATACTGAGCCCCTGCAGGCTTCCATGTCAGCTGGCATCTGTAGACGATGAAAAACAACAGGAGGAAAGGAGTCAGGATATTCCTTGTCTTTTCTTCTTGCTTTGAACTGTGTCGCTGCAGTGGCCTCATCCTCTTCCAGGCTCCAGACCCTACCTAGCAGCACCAGTTGTGATTTTAGCCCTCCAGGCAACTCTGGCTCCTGGGCTCGTCCCTTGGTCCCTCCAGCCCCGGGTACTGGCTTCCCGCTGGTGCTCATCTTTGGGTTACCTTAACATCCCCTTCACCCTTTCACCTCTTTCAACATCTTTGTGACAAACTCCCCTGTATTAAATTCCTTCTCCTGAGCTCCTTTCTTAACAGGGCCTTGTCAGATTCAGCCTGAAATGCTTTGCTAAGGATTCTGGGTTTCATGCTTTATGGATGTTGATAGAACACTACAAAGGTTTTTTGAGGAGGAAATGGATATAGCAAATGGAAGAAATGGATGTTTTCGGAAGATTTACTTAGCAGAGGTGGAGAGAGTGAATTGGAATTCTATGGACCTGCTGGAAGGTTTGTAGACAGCTTTTAGGAGTCTCTGAACACTCTACAACTTTACGCAATGTTTTGTGTGTATGTGTGTAAGCTAATTTTTCTAGGGAGAGAGCCCATACTTTTCAGTAGATTCTTTACGGGATTCCAAAATATGTTAAGAACTACTGGGCTAGCAGTAGGAAGACCAGTTAGGAAGTTAAGTAATTCAGTGTGTCAGTCAGTGTTCTTGCAGGAAATAGAACTCATTGAGATGGCTCCGATGGCGACTTTAAAGAAAGGACTACATTCAGAAGTATGGGCAGGGTTAGGTGAACAAATGAGGCGCAGAGGCCTCCCAACATTAGCCACAGTGGGAAGCACTATCCCCTAGGATTAGGGCAAAGGAGAGGAGATCAAAAGGGGCCTGGAAAAGGAGTGCTGGAGGGATCAGCCTTTTCGGAGCCGGGGAATCAAAGCGGGGAGTGAGAAGGGGAGGCACGCTCTGACCTCTTCCCCCCACTCTCCGATCAACCAATTGACCATCGACCACTGTTAGCACCTCGCCCTGGCCAACCGCCACGGGAGCCTGGGCAATGTGGTCTGCAGGGCCCGAGCAGGGCAGCCCGTGCAGGTAAACAGATGGACTGGGACAGAGCAGTGAAAACTGGAGAGTAACCAACACAGAGAGACGGCATTCCCTAGAACTCTCAGAACTGCCCAAGTCAAGAATCAATGTAAATCACGCTTGGGAGCCTCCCGGCACCATCACTCGCTCTCTGATTTCTAGAGGCTGCTTTTTATCAAACCCTCCTATGCTAATGTGGGCTTGCCCAGTAACGCCAGATAAGGAGCAAAATACAGAGGATTTTGGTTTTTGTTGTTAACTCTGTCCTTCTACTGACTCTGACAAGCTCTTCGACATTGGAGTCACAAACGTCTCTGGGACTCCTTCCTCCATAAAGTCCAGACATCGCGGCTGATGTTCTCTGTGGGTTGCCTTAACATCCTTGAAAGTTTTATGATTTTTTAAGGCGGTCCTTGGCGTCTTCCCTACGAAGGCAGTTAGCGTTCTGGCTCCTTCCAGATACGTGAGCATGCCCGCTTTGCCTGCCGTTGCCTGCCATGGTCTGAAGGCTGGACAAGAGCAAGGGCAACAGACCTCTGTCCTTCCAAGGAGCAGACTGCAGCCCTTAGCATTGTATTGACCTTGGCTCTGCTGCTGGTTGTTAGGATTTGTGGTGAAATGATTTCATATACATTTGAGTGAAGTGTTGCCCAGGTGAAGGAGAACTAATTTTGAAGATATGTTTGCATTCTAGTCTGCGTTCTTGAGAGAGATCTAATGTAAAGAAACACACTCCGCCGCTCTGCTTGCTGGGAGGGTAGGGGGAACTGAGAAGTGTTGCTGAAGGGAGCTCGCTTTTGTACACATTTTGGAGATTTAATTTTATTAGCCGATGCAAATGATCTGTTCCACACATGTAAAACAAAAGGACAAGAAAATGATCCCTGTGTCAACATCAGGATGTCTGGCTTAAAATCCCATTCAAATAGCTCCCTAAAAATGATCAGACGCTGAATACATTATTTTTCTGACTTTGACAAAACCAGTCTGCACAAAGAAGCAGCCCCATGAGGTTACGGATAAACCCACCACGTTAAAACTTCAGCATTTTCATGTCAGTCACAGATTTTCTTAAGGGCCAAGTCACTGTTTAAGGACTAATGTGTTTGGAGAGGGGGAAAAAAATTGCGCTGTGTTATTAGGCAGAATCCCCTTTATATACAGGGATTGGATCAGTTTGACCCTGATTGTGTTGCCTGCTTTATTGTCCTACTTCAAACACGGGGCCCTGGGCATCATCTTAAGGAAGGGCTGATTGAACTGTCGGCCTGACACTTGTCAGCTGTGGATAATACGGGTTTCAGTCCGTCATGCTCACACATAAATGAACCATGACAGAGATAGACTGTTGAATAGAAAAAAGCAGTTTTACTGTGGATAACCTTTCTTGAATAAATGCAACAAATAATAAAGTCTGAAAAAGAGGACATGTACCTTAGGAAAGCAGTGACGTTCAGAAGCAACTGGTTATTATCTTTCGGGTCCATCAAAAATTGCCCCTTCATTAAAGTATGCAATTGAGAGAAAGGGGAAAGTGCTATGATTATAATACAAATGATGGCAGTTGAGTCCCTGCAATCTTCAGTATAATATCACATAATAAAACCCAGTTACAGCTCACCAGGATTGAAGAAGAAGGCATTGTTTGTGTACCAAATGGAATCCACAATTGTTCTTCGAAAATGGTGGCACACATCTTAATTAAAACAGTAGAAAAAGAATCTGAAACTATTTCTCTAGAACATTTCTTTTTATACATACGTGTGTGTGTGTATGCATATATATATGTGTGTGTGTATACATATATATATGTGTATACACATATATATGTGTGTGTGTGTGTGTGTGTATACACACACACACATACTCCCAGTAGAAATTGTGGAAACTACATTTCAATCAGGACAGTCAAAAGAATGATTTGAATTTACAGGCCTGTAATTGGAACAAATTGGAAACAAAAGAAGAGCTCGTTTAAGCCACGTGACAAGGCCACAGTGCCGCTGTGTACAGTATGCTAGAAAAAAATCATTTTTCTTTAAAGCAAAGCTAACTCCATGGCAGGCTCCAAGCAATTTGCATAAATGTCTCTACCATGATTTTTTTTTAATTTATGGGCCCTAAGTTTCTAATTAAATACTAATTAATACTATCACCAGAATTGTCTCCCATCCCCAGCTCTTCATAGCTTTGTCACTTTGATTAATACACAGTCATTTATTAACTTATTTAACAAGCTGGGGTGCCTCATGACAAACTAGATTAAATTATCCTCATAACAGTCTCATTACTGAGAAAAAAGGGAGTTTTAAACTTAATAAAAATTATCCTCAATAATGTTAAAGCTTTTTCACTGCACCCTTAAAAGATAGAAATAGGTTTCTTGTTTGATTTATAATATATGGAGTTGTATAAAGCATTCATTAATAAAATTTATAAGTTCATTTAAGCTTGCACATTACAGTAGTGCTGTAGCCTTGGGTGCTTATTATTTAACTTTTGCTGTAGTTATGAAGATAATTAATGTCCTGACCAGACAGGGACTAAAATACCCACTAGAATGAGATAATTAGAGACATAAATAATGTTTAGTTTCTTGTGTGCTGCTTTTTAAATTAATTGTTTTGTTTGCCACCCAAACTTGATAAAGAAGAAAATAAGAGTTTACCAGTGAACTGTAGGATGAAGGTGCGATGTTTATTTGTTCTGGTGGATGGGCAAATGCTATGAAGCCTCACGGTTTCTGGGCTGGGGGAGGGAGTGGATATGCCAGAGGTTTCAGCTCTTTCAGGGAAAATGTTGGGCCCTTGTTGCTCTCTGGCTCCCTCTAGCGGCCAGGTCCTGGAGGCAAGCACACCTTGCAGCAAGGCCTGCTTACTAGCCCACTCAGGAAGCCAAAGGGGATGAGTCAGAAATGAGAGCTGGAGGAAGTCTCTTCATTAAATGCTGGGGTAACTTCTGGTCTTAGTCAGACTCTGAGGAGAAGGAGAGCCCCAGAGGGAGCTGAACGAGCCTATGGCAGCAAATCTTTCTTGCTGACGAGGCAGAACACAGGAAGCGTGGCTCAGGCCCTGCTGGTATCAGAACAAACATGTATATATACATTAAGACATAAGTGGAGCTCAGACCCTCGGTGGGGCTGTGTGTTACAATAGGTATTTGGCACGTTCTCAGGGCATATTCTTTTTGTTTTCAGTTTCTTGCTAAAATAGCACTCTCCTTATGGTCCCTAGGTAATCTGGGGATAGGACAGTACAAATGCACCTACTGGTGGAAATGTGTTTGCTAGTTAAGCTTCCTTTTGGTCTGCAGTGTCCCAAGTCTTTGGAAGGGACTGCTGCAAAGGGGCAGTAGAGCCTTGGTGACAAATAGGAAGCTGACTCCCTGTATGAATCACACTTTACCATTTACAAAGCTCTTTGACATATATCACCCTTAGTCCCTCCAGAATCCTGGATCCCAGAGAGGGGGCTGTGGTTATGGTGGCTGAGGAGTCACCCGGTGCTTTGGCTTTACAATCCGGCCAGTCGGTTACTTCTTCCCTGGGAAGGGCACCTGATTCCTTTCCTTTGATTTCGATGTCCTTCCTGCATTTCTGCATCTCACCTCTCTCTCTCTCACGCCCTCCTTCTTCCTCTCACCTTTCCCTTTTATCCTTGATTCAGAGCAAAGATAACAATAACTCTACTTGTTCACATACGAAAATAGCTCACTTGTCAGAGCTGCACAGGGCCCGGTGCCACACAAATTCTGTGAGCAGCGGAATGGCTCGGAGAATTTTCTTTGGGTTTAGAGTGCTTCGTTTTTATTTTATAACTCTTATTTAGCATTTAATGAGATTTCCATCTTTGCAAGTCTATTTGTGGAGACCTATTAGTAAATGGTGGCTTTGGCCTCCGAGTAGATCAACACTGGGACACATCTCAGCTCCCTGATTTACTTGGTCTCCTCCTGGCGACTTCGACTTCAGTGTATTAAGTCTCCAGCCTGCCCAGTCATTTTGGGCAAGTAGGTCAAATTAACTGGGGTCTCTAGGAACCCCGTGAAGAGATGGCACAGATTAGAGTAAAATCACAGTAAGGTGAGAAGGACATGGAGGTCAGTGCAGGAAGGTGAAGGCCCAGGGGCCCAGGTCCTTCCGTGCGAGTCCCCACTGGCTTCATTACGATGGCCTGCGGAGTGGAGGCGCGGAGGGAGAGACAGAGAGAGGCAGAGGATTAACGATGTGTGGCTTGGAAGAATAGAGAAGTTTTTCAGTTTTCGGACTTGAAAGAAGGAATAATGTTTAAATGCAGATTCCCTGGCTCCGGTTTCAGAACTTCTGATTCGATCTGTCTGAGACCAGGAATCTGCATTTTTAATAAAACTGTAAGGAATTTTGATGCAGAGGGTAAGCCACGGACTCCTGGAGTAGGAGGGGGAGAAAGAGAAGATGAAACAACTCACAGGAGGCGAGGGAATTTTGCTCGAATCGTCTTCCCCCCTGAGAAAGTGCCGTAGCAGTCACGTGTCCTTCTGTGGACACTGCTTACCTGGGGATGCAGTGGCAACAAGGTGGCAACAAGCAGGGGGTGGGAGAGGAGCAGAGAGTGCAAAGGATTCCCCCAGGGCCAAGGTAAAAGTTTGGCCACAAGGCTGCGGCTGCTTCTCTAAGATTTATCTGCCTTCCTGCCTGCCTCTTCCCTCTGAGAGCTGAGTAGTCCTTCCGGTGAGGGGGAGTCTGAAGGAAATAGAGATGTGGCTCTGCCCTGCTCCCAGCGTTTGGGCTGAGAGAAGATTGTCTGGAGGGGCCCTATCCCCTGTCTCCATAGCAACCCCCTAGAATAGTCAAGGTGTGAAATGGCTTTAATTAAGCTGCCTCAGGCACACATGGCCTAATTCGAGCTTGGGTCCTCTGTGCCGTGTCTGGCTTCTGAAGGTTGGGTCTATTGTTTGGGTCACAGAGGGCAGACAGGTGATGCAACAGCAAGTGATCCTCACCTGGCGTCAGAACTAAGCACCACGCTCAGCCGGGACTTCCTGACCTATGGGGCTTTCTCTAAATGCTCTTCATGCCTTTATAACCATGAAGCTAGAGTGATAAAGATGCCACGTGTGTACGCAATTCAATGCAACAAACACTGACGGGTCACGGGCAAGTGCTGGCACTGTGCTGGGTGCTGGCAATACAAGGACGAAGGAAATTTTCTTGCCAATCTGCTTGAATTTACTCCTTGAGCCTATCAGTGATATTGCCCTGAGGAGAAAGGGCAAGTCCAGAGAGGTCACCAGGGACCAGGTGGTCTCCCAGGTCATGCAGCTACCTGGAAGAGAACAGGACACTTGAGTCTAGATGGGCTCAGGGTTGGTAGATGAGTTTAGGGTTGGTTTTGCTGGGTGGATGTGACAAAGGGCAAAGAGAGTGACAGGGCTTAGGGTTTTGGTTCCCAAACTGGGGTGTACATACCTCTAGGGGCTATGGAAGATGATCCACTGGGGAGGGGCGGAGAATACTGAAATCTTGTAATTTATACTTTTTCTATTTTTGTGGTATGTTTTTGAAATGAAAAAAAAATGTCAGTCCAATAGTAAAATTTATGCAATTTATGAATGAATAAATAAACAAACAAATGTCAGAGATAGGCTCAATTATTTTTCTTGTTTCACTGTTGGATGTGCATTATGAAATTCACAGACCATTGGTTTGGAGTATTGTCAAAAGAGTGGTTGAAGTTCTGGGCCCTAGAGTCTAGCTTGGAAGGAGATGGAAGCAAAACCACAAGGAAACTGAGAGAATGGGGGATGCAAGGGCTCAAGGTGATTGAAAGTCAGGGTTAATGGATTAAAGGGAATGCAATCTCAGGAGGGGGGAGCTGTGACCAGAGAGCAGAATGAAGATTGAGAGTGCCTCAGGTGGGACAATGCCAGATGATTCCGAAGTCAGACTTATGACCAGGGGAGGGAGGGAATAACGGGGAATGAGGGCCAGGGCCTTGGAAGTGTTGTCCATATGGATATTAAAATGCTCTAGCTGATGGCAACCCTAGGACAGAAAAGAAGGTGGTAACCTACAAAGATGCCGGTGGGAGGTCTGGGGGTGGGGATGGGCAACCAGGTGGCATAGGAAGAAAGGGAGGAGCTTACACGAAGGTAGAAGAGTAACAGTGTCTTTGAAGGGTAAAGAGGACAGACATCCTCCGTCTCCAGGATCTGAGAGTCTGGAAGGAGTAGTGTGGGGTGGGCGGTGCCCTCTGAGAGAGGCAGGCTCCAAAGGCAAAAGGAGAAGGGAACGCTCCTTGCCTCCAGGGTAACATTGATGGGGCTGTTGCTCACCTTGAAACAGAGGTTCTGGAGAGCACTGGAAAGGCTCTGGAATGAGAAATGCAGTGGGAGTAGGTGTCAGAGAAGTTGAGAGCAGGTTGGAGGTGAGTCTGGGAGAAGAGGGAACACCCCCTGCACTCAAGCTCGTCCCTCTCTGCAGGGATGTGCTATTTCAAATACTGTTTGGTAGGTTGTGGAGTAAACTTTGTAAGCACAGCTGGCGTTTTTTAAAGGAACATACAAATGTCTTTTTATTTAAAAGCACAACATAATTTATCTGTGGGTATGCACAGTGACAGCCATAACCATTATGTATTTTGTCAACTGAAACCTATAACTGAAACCCATAACTTTTTCTTTAGTTTTTTTTTTTTCCAAGTGATTTTTCTGCCGTTATTGGTGAGAAATACAGCTTTGAGCTTCCTGTAACAGTTTATTAATAGTGATCATGCACTATTTTAGGAATCAGAACAAGCCACCTCCACCTGCTGCAGTGCCCATGCCAGGGTCCTCCTCCTCTTTAGGATCTTCGTGACAACTTCTGCTCTGTTGCACCCAGCAGCAATGACGCAGCAATGAAGCTGACCCCTTCTCTGAACATAGCATCATGACCAACTTCTGAATGGCTTTGCCTGATGTTCTCAGGTGTCGAGGATCCTTCTAACTGTCCTTGGCAAGGTCATTGCAGACATTTTGCATATTTTCAAAAATATTGTCTATGTCAGTTTTTTTTCAATCTTTTATTAGTTGGATTTTGTGAGTCCACAGCGGGGATACACTGAAACCAATCCCGACCACCTCCTAGGAAGACACCTTCAAAAGAAAATGAAGCACCATTGAGTGCATCTGGAACTTCTTTTCATTCTCTCTACCTCACATGTCCCACCAGCCTTCAGCATGGCTGTTGCATCTGGAAATTTTGCCATATGTTCATTCAAATCTTCATCTTCATCCTCACTAGTATCAGCCTTTCTTAAATATGTTTTTCCATTTGTGACTCATCACCTTTCCCTTTCAAGAGCATGGAGTCATCTTTGGTCTCAATGGCTTCTACTTTTCTGAGGCTGAATGTCTTCAAGATTTAGTGCCAACCACTCCTCTCCAAACACCTGCAAAAGCATTTATAGATGAGACAATTCAGTGTTGAGTTTTTTTTTTATTATACCAAATTTATTCATAATACATTATGCAGGTGTTTTGATGAGAATCCAGAAACATCTTGAGACACCATATTTCTCTGAAATGTGAGAATTTAAGACCATTGCTGTTCCAGGACAAGTCTTGTGGATAGAGCTTTTTATTGCATTCATTTGCATTATTTTGTTCACTTCTCAGAACTCTGTCAATTAGCAACAGCTTGATCTTGCAGATGAGATAACTGAACCCAGAGAAAACTCACCCAAAGGCACACACTTGGAAGATTGTGGAGCCAGGACTAGACCCAGTATTCTCTCTACTAGATTGTTCTGCCTTTCAGAATTAAGGACAGATCAGATGATAAGATCATTCCTGATCGAGCACATGACAGGTTAAAGCTGGAAGGGTCCCTTCTCTGTATCTAATTTAATTCCTACCTTCTTAGACATTCAGTCAATGTGTCTAATTAGAAAAATGCAAATTATTTGACTGTATACCTATAAATATTATCCCTGGAAAGAAGAGGAACATTTGGTAAATGTACAAAAATATGGAGAAAATTTGCATGTTATCCTCGTGTAGAGGCCATGTTAATCTTCTCTGTATTGTTCCAATTTTAGTATACATGCTGGCAAGCAATCTCCAGAATATTTTAAAGTGAATATACTGCAATAGAAAATACCAAAGTGAATCACATATAGTAAAGATAAGTATTGTTTTGTGATACTTTTGCGTTAGTTGATTATATGTGTAGACATTATAGGTCAAGATATAAAATTTATTTCATGCTGTGGATTGTGTTAATGAATGTTGAAAAGCCACTGGTATAGCGGAAAGAGCACTGGAAAGTGGGTTCAATTACTTGATTTTAGTCATTGCTCTGCCAACAACTATCTGGTGAGCTTGGCCAGGGAACTTAAGCCTACGTGGCTTTCATTTCCTTATATACATGAGCAGGTCAAACTAGGTCTTTTGACATCTTTTCCTCTAAGACTGTATCAATCTGGCGATTCTTTCACATCATCGATGAAACACAAAAGTCTTCTACATGAGGAAGATGGGTGGAGAGAGGTGGCAGGAGCAGGAACGGCAAACCAGAGCCAGGTACAGTCATGTGATTTTATTCCACAGCAGCTGCTGTCCCGGTGCTCATTCTTGTTGCTTGTCATCACGCTGGTAGCACCCCAAGATGCTGCTGCCATGAGGGCGTGAATGATGATCTTGGTTAAATCCAAGTTGGAATCTGTGGACAGCAGGTGAAGACTGCCAAACACACACACCTGGTACCACCGCTTGGCACTGCGAGGGTCTCAGAAGCAGTTCTTGATGACAAGCATGATAAATACACCAAGGGGGAAGCAGAGGAAAGGCAGCTTAAATAGAACAAGCTGAAACTTAGGAACCATATTCCCTCTACAATCTATGTGGCCCTGAAGTAATAAAGACCTTCTTTAGGAAAGAAAAAAGAAACGAGAGCAATTTCAGAAAATATGCAATGTGAAATGCGTAATATAACTTTTTCTGGTGTAGACTAGCACTTAGTTTTCTGTAAAGAACACGGACCTGTTATCGCTTTCTATTCATTTGACGAATAAGATACAAAGTTAATTTTATGGTGGAGAAACACTCAAGAGGTTGCTTGCTTTTTGTCCCTATAGATGATATCTTTGATCTTAGCACATAGGATGTGTATGTGTATACACACACCACATACACACACAAGAGCTGATAAATGCATTAAATGCATAAATTATTTATTGGTCCTGGGACAGCACGCAATATGACAAGAAATGAGATGTATCTGTGTGATATGTACGCATGTGTAGAAATTGAAGGGGTATTTTTTTCCTCAGGTAGAAACATAAGGCCAGAAAACATTCTGTCTTGGAAGAACAAAAGTACAAAGACGTTCCGACAATTGAAGGTTACAGTTTTGCACAATTGCTTATTATTCATTGCATTTGGAAATAGGATGTGGAGAAGGCAGCCACCCCTCCGTGCCTGGATCTCTTCAGCACGCTTCAATTTAGTGTCACCTGCTAGGTAAAATTTAACAAGGTGTGTCTGTTGGCCTGCAAAAATCTGGGTGACAGGAGACTGGTGTGTCAGGAAGAAGATCAAAAATGGGCTTGGTTGTTGTTGAACACTGTGTACTTTCAAAGAAATGAATGAATAATTTAAGTCATTTTAGTACTTGCAGAGGGCACTGAATGGACAGCTCTGGGGTCCCAAGGCCTGTGTGCTGCCCGGATGCACCATAGGTACAAACTAGAAGCGACACCCCCACCCCCGCAGATAAGCCTCTGCCTGTCTCGCTGGCCAGACTGAGGAGAAAGCGCAGTCGGGTGGCTGGGTCCCAGCACGACATGGCTGTGCAGGAGGCACTGCTGGACGGAGTGGGGAGGAGACGTACTTGCTAGACTCTCCTTCTGTGTAGGTGACTGGAGAGGTTGAAGAGATGAACACCTTTCTGGTCATGAGCCACCATGACTGGAACTAAACCCGTGAAACTAATGTGGGATGATGACATAGTAATTTCTTCAGCTACTCTTTGCTTCCAAATGACAAAAACAAAACAAAATCCAACACCAAAACAAAAAATAGCTCAGAACAAAGTCCCAACAACAGGGGGCAAAAAAAATCTCCAGCCCTTCCTAACCAAGGGGCCGTTATTTTTGGCTGTGGGCTGGGCTGGTGAGACGCTCTTTGGCCGGCTGTCACTGTGCACAGCCGTCTGACTGGAATTTTTGTGAACCGGGAAAGAGATGGTTATATTTGGCCTCTGGAAGGGAAGTTGCTGAGATAGAGAGGCAGCTTTGGGTCATAGGGTTTGAGGCCATGCCAACAGGAGGGGAAGCAACTCACCATTTCCAGCTGAGGAAGTGGGTGGGACAAGCCAGCCGAACCCTCTGTCAGGTTCTGCAGGAGACACGCCACAGCACTGCCAAGGAGTCTGTTCCAGTCTGGTGAGACTCGCTGCCTCTGGCTGAGCGGGCAGGGAGGGCCAGCATGGGCGCAGCTACGTGCCTGTGAGGCAGGATTCATTTCGGTCTGTTTCTTCGCTTAGCCCATGGTGCTCAGGCTAGGCTATCTCCACCACCTTGAATTCTTGGAAGTTTCCAGACTTTGTTTACTAGTCATTATTCACATACCCTGTGTTCGCTGCTGGATCTGAGTGCTATGGTTTGCCTTTATGATCCACGTAGCTTCCACACACAAGGACATTTTAAAAATTCAAATATGCACTTGGTTGCCTTCTTCCTTTAAGCTCTGGGTGATGTATATATAAAATAAATTATTAAATCTTCAGTTGTGTTATAAAAAGAATGACACTCGAGTCATGATTGAAAAACAAGATTATTGTTTATGAATATACCACTAAAATATGCATTTTGTAAGGCTCATTGATTTATTTCCAATTCGAGAAACCACATAGACATACAAGATGGTTCATTAGATATTCATTATACCTCCTTAGCTGCTTTTATTAGAAGTGCCCACAGTGCCAACGGTAAGGCTGACGTTTTCAAGGGTTGAGTCAATGCTTGAAACTCATCAATTTCTTATAGGCAGTTTTGGTTTAAGGTATTTTGATGATTTTATAGAAATGCTTTACCCCATTAAAAAGCTATAACTTAAACTGTGGAGCAGGGCAGGCACACATTAGATGATAAATGGCTTTGTGTAAGAGATTTCAAATTTGTCAAATCTGCATTAAAGAACTATATTTGAAATTGGTTAGAAGGTTGGGTGAATTCTCCAGGTAAAAATGACATTTGTTTTATGGATCCCTCCAAAACAATCCCCCCAGAGTTTTCATTTGAATAAATCACATCCAAGTTCAGCACTCCAGAAACAGCTACCACGGTAGTATTGCATTAGCTGCTTTTCTGTTTCCTCTTTTTAGAAAAAAGGGCTCGATTTCATCTGTAAAAGAAGTGAGACGGGATAACCTGAAGGTGTGAATTTTTATCCCTTCTCATTCATTCCTTCCTTCATTCATTCCACACTTATTTATTGAATAGGTGTGGGCATGTCCTGGCACTAGAGAAATAGCAACATACAAAACCTAGACCTGGTTCTCAGAGAGATGACATAGGAGAGACAATAAATAAGATAAATTCATGAATTGACCAGCACACCAAAGGCAGCAAAGGAGAGTACTGTGTTGAAAAATTATTGGGCAGGTGGCTCCAAGCCTCTTTGAGCAAGGGTTGTTTCAGCCAAGGAGAAGCCACTTGAGCAAACATCTAGAAGAGGAGCACTCCAGGAAGAGGGACCAGCCACAGTTGTGGCAGCGCAGTAGCGTGTGCGAGGAAGAGAAAGGCCTAAGTGTCTTTTTCGTGGGTGCTTTTTCCCCACCTCTAGAGTTGTGAACACTCTGCTGCATGAAAAATGAATGAGGCCAAGTGTGCAGAAGGGAGGGAGACAGGAGGGTTGGTTAGGAACATGGTTTGGGCGGGTAGGCACGTTAAGGTAGACCAGGCGACCTGCACTAATGAGTAAGCCCACATCTCAGTGGCTAATCAAGCATATGTTTCTGCCCTGCCTGGGTCACGGTCTGGTGCGGGTCTCATGGCTCCTCTCTGAGCAAGTAAGCAGATTCTTGTCATTATGTGTCTCCACCTTCTCAAAATCGAGAGAGGAGAACGAGTGGAAGGCTGGATTGGATGTTTTAGGGGACAGGGCTATACTGGCCACTTGACTAGAACTCAGGTCCATGACTCAAGTCTAACTGTAAAGGAGGTTGGGAAACGTGGTTGTCCTTTGTGCTGAGGGAGAAGTAGCTGAATCGGGGAGCATCGAGCCAGTTTTGGCCACATGAGAGGAAGGAGGAAAAGAGGGGATCCTGCTACTCTTCCCGTATCCTGAAGATCCATCTTCCATCTTGGCCAGGAGTGCTGGCAAAGGGGCTGGGATGGAGAGGGAATGTCCTCACAACGAAGACGCCTCGCCGTCCCGCCACACAGAGAAGAAAGCGGGGAGAAAGCCATAGTTTCAGCCCTGGACAGGAGCTTGCCTAGATACCCCGTCCCTCACCTTTAGGCTCAAAATAAATCATTTTACTGCTTGTTAAGAGTCTGGAGGAGAAGCCAGGTTGATATTAGAGACCCCTGTCTCCTCTTGCCGGCCTTCGAGACTTCCTTCCGTGTGACCTTACCCCATGTTGATCCAGCTCTACTGCTCCCATCTCAGACCACCCACTCTCAGCAGGCCTGACTTCTTAAACCTTTCTTCCAACCGAGGATGGACACTTTATCCCCTGTCTTCTCACCATTCTTCTCCTGCAGTCTAACAAGTCCTGCCAGCCTTTTTATCTCTGTGGAACCTTCCCTGCATTCTCAGGCTTCTGTGAAGTGCAGTCACAAAGAGGCCGTCTATCTCTTCCATCCACCCTTCAGATCTGCTCAGGTGGGTCCCTATTTCTCATCCTTCAGAGACCTGTCACGCAGATCCTATCGCTTTCTGGATCACTTCCAACTATTAGAATAGCCTCAATTTTGAAAGTGAAATTTATTTTCAAGTCTTAAAAGTCCAGCTGAGTCTAACGTAAAACTTCAATCTCACCTCCAAATCAAAGGTATTCACCTAAGCTTAAGCTCAGGGATGTGCAGCTGGTTTGTTGTTTTTTCCTCCCTCTACCTCATCTCCCTTCTGACTCTTCCAGGGTCTAAGTCCATATTAGTGATATTAGAGGAAGAGGGACAAAAATATATCTCACATCAAGACTTCCTCCTGGACAATGTTGAGAGGCCACGCAATGCTGGTGGGGACCATCATCTGTTTTCTCACGGGGCACATTTTTGGGTACCTTTAAGAGCCTCCTCCCACTCATCATATAAAACTCGCACCCCCTTCCCATTACTCTGCTCCAGTTATTCTGGTCTTCTTTCTGTTTCTCAACAATGACATGTTTCTTCTTTCTTTAGAGCCTTTGCAGTTTCATATCCTTTGCCCGGAACCCCTCCCCTCCCCCCGCCCCCCAGCCCCTTGCTTAGGTAACTCTTAGTCATCTTTTAAATCTCAACTCAAGCAGTAATTCTTTAGAGAAGGCTGACCTGAACTCTCAGCTCAGGGCAGGCCCCAATCACGTAATGAAGACATTAATTGTGTAAATAATTATTTAACATCTGTCTTCCCTGCTTGAATGTGGATTCCAAAGAGGCTCAATAAATAGATATTTGTAGAAAGACAGAATAAATGGATTCTGTTCATGATCACTTTGACATGCCAAACAGGTAGTAGGTACTCAATATTTGTGGAACTGACTTGAAACTGAAGGCAGGAGCCATGCCTATTAATTTCTCAATTTACTATGTGACTTAGCACATAGTAGGATATCAGTAAACGTCTGTTACTCAGTGTTTTTGAACCAGCTCTTCAGAGTTAACTCAAGCAGTGGAGAATTGGCTGGAATGCAATTCTGACCTGTGCTGGATGGATGGCCCTCAATGTCTGCAGAAGAGCTGCTCCGTCATCTTCGCTGAGCTGGACGTCTCGTCCCCTGACTTCATATTCTATAGCCTGGCAGGAGCGTGGAGACATGGATAACGTGACCATAGATCCAAAGAATGACAATTTCTAATAATTTAGCCTTCTGTTCCTGTTGGTACCTTTATTTCTCTATCGGCCCAACCAAGCCAGCTCTTGGTTCTCCAAACAGGGTCACCATGGGCACCTTCAACCTGACTTGCATGGAGACTTGTTTTATTAGTCACAATTAGTTGCAGGTGCAAAGACTGAGGCCACAACTAACTATATCTGGAATCACCTCCTTACATGTGAAATTAAACACTTGCACACTCAGAATTAGGTTCAAGTGGCTAATTGCACCCGGAAGTAGGTAATTGCAGGTGCAATTAGCTGAAAGTGCAATTTTTCACCCGAGACTAATTGCTCCCAAGTAAGGAGATAGGGACTGGAAACTCAGCACTGAGTGGATGTGTGGTTATTACAACCACCTGTGATTTTAATGGCCCTTCCCCTCCTGACTTAGTGTGGCGGCCTCCCTTTGGTCTTTACGAGCAGTTAGGTTGTCCAGCTCCTTCTGTGTATTTGTTCTGTAGTATGCTCTTCTCCAGTTGGGTCTTCTTCCCCTGTCAAGATGCTCTTTCTTCAGGAGTTCTGGAATCTCTGGCTTTTAAAAAGATATATGTTCCTTCACTATTCATCTGTACCTAAAACCCATCGGAATATAAGAAATGGTCAAAACTTAGACAGCTTAGTGGGAGGTAACTTCCAATTAGGTCTTGAACACAGCTCCTTGATGATTGTCATTTGAATGTGACAGATGAAAGCTCTTCTTGCCACCCCAGGCGAGGAGGAGGTGGCTTACTCCATCAGGCTACCCAGAAGCCTGTCTTCACTAGCAGGTTCAAACTGACACATCTTTTCCTAATAGCTTTTCTCAGTATATATCAGTATAGGAGTCCAATCAGGAAAACAGAAATCACCATAGTTTTTTTTAAAAAAAAAATATTCTAAAATTAAAGCATAATTGGAAAACATTCAATGAATTTTAATTTAAATTCAACACAGTAAAACTAACCAAGGAAACCAAAACTGTTAGTACCACTCTAGAAAGTGTTTTGATCATACAAATCTTATTTAGGTAAGGAGTTTATCCCCATAGTTATTTTAACAGAGAGAATTTAATAAAGGGAATGAATTAACCTGGTGTTAGCAGACTGAAAGGGCAAAGAAGAAACCCTGAGGTATCTCAGAGGTATTAACCATAGGAACCAGCTACCATCCCAAGGAATGAAGAAACAGCCTGGGGTTATTAGCACCTAGAAGCGTGGGGAAGGGGCCCTGTGGAGGGCTGATGCGGGGCTGGCTCTGTGCCTCGGCAGCTCGGAGGAGGGATCGCACGGAGCTGGGACCCTGCAGACTGGGACCAAAAGTTTGAGTAGGGCTGTTGCCCAGCCGGTACTGCACTGTGGGCAACCCCACACTGCAACACACTTCATGAGGAAGGAAAAATGCCTGCACAGTGTGCCATGGAGCTTGGGGCTTGTGGTCTTGGCCCTGATGAAACCAGGATGGAGCTGCCTTGATAAAAGCAGGGGAAGTGGCATCTGCAGAAAAGAAGTTCTGAAGAAGCATGAAAAGGGCAAATTTGAGCCTGTGCAGACCGTGCGCTTTCAAGAGTGTCTTTTTCTCTATGTCTAGCATTTTGCTTCAGATGACCTTATTCATTTTATCACCAAGAAAATGTGTGTGTGTATGTGCGTGTGCGTGTGTGTGTGTGTGTGTGTGAGAGACAGAGAGAGACAGAGAGAGACAGAGAGAGACAGAGAGAGACAGAGAGAGACAGAGACAGAGCAAGGGAGACCGAGACAGAGAGAGAAGGAGAGAGGGAACATGGCTGTCATACTGAACGCAAGCCAGTGGTGGTCTTAAGATGGTGGCCTCAGCAGGTGTCCAGAGCCAGCCCAGCACTGTGATATGTAGCAGATTCCCTTTCCTCACAGCTCACCTGGGAGCATCACTATCCTCTTTTCTTTCTGCTACGCTGACCTCCTTGACTTCTGACTTCCTCACTGCTGACTCCTCAGCTTCTCTGCTTAGTCATTCTGAGGTGGGACCAGATCCCACTTGCTAAGCTGGTGGCCTCTTCAGCGGAATGCTCATTGGATGGGGCGGTCAACTATTTGAACTCCCCTTGGCTGTTGAATCTGCTGTCATTGAGTTCCTGCAGTATTCAGGGACTTGGTGACAAAGCCCTGGTGAGGAAGCAGAGTAGTGGACTGTGGGGATGGGCTTTGACTCTGCAGACTCGAGCTCCAAGACTGTGGGGCTCTGAGGTCTGGCGCTGCTGTCACAGGAAGGCAGTGTTTACTGGCCTCAGGGGCAGCTCCTACTGGATTGCTTCGGCCAGCACTTCCATTTGGCGGGGGTGGGGGGAGGGCATGCGTTCCTTTGTCCTTATCATCCTACATGGTGGTAAGGTAGGACTGCTGAGAGGGGACATCAACATTAGTAGAAGTTGGATCACCTGCCAGTGTTTGGGCTAAGAAAAAACTTTTTTTTTTTCCTTCTCAGGGAAATGAATAAAACCACATGAAAGAAAATGCTGGAAACAGAGAAAAGAACGGTTTTTAAAAATCTGACTAACCTACAACAGTCACTAACAGCATTTGAGGGTGCCTTTCTCCACCCCTCCTCCACGCAAATTGTTCATTGGTTCATTTTTATTCTTTCATTCTGTAAGTATTAGTTGAGTGCCTACCAGTGCCAGCATCTAGATGTAGGACCCTGAAGAAGGCATAAAAATTCTAGTCCTTAGGGAGCTTATATGCCAGGAGAAGGCAGGTCAAACATCTTGTACATAGAACCTTTTATCCTGTTTCCACCTGTCAGTCTGTCTCCTGAGCACTTCCCTTGTCACTGCATCATCTTCATGTCCACGATTCCAATGACTGCTTACATTTCCAAGTGAACGGAGCGGTTTATTTAACCACTTCACTATCATCAGGTAGGAGCTCCCTTTCCCATTTTCACAGTTTTACATAGTGCTGTGATAAATATATTTGTATAGGCAGATTTTTTTAAAGTTGTATTTTGTGTAACTTCCTCCCTGGCTGTATCTTTCACAGTATCAGGCAAGACTCCTGGTTACAAATCACAGATCTCAAATCTGGTTAAGCAGAAAAAGAATATACTGGAAGGCTATCTATCTACTAGCTTACAGAATTGATGGAAGGCAGAACCAAGCTCAGAACTGAGCTCAGAAGAGCAGCAGGAACTGAGGTTGGGGTAGCAAAGGACAATCCATTTCCACCCCCAGGAACAGTTGACTAGGACCCTGCAGTGTTCTTTCCTTTTGGCCTCAGTGCCTTATCTCTGGGCTCTAGAAATATCATGAGGAATCTCTGTCCTCCTGGAATGTTCGCTTGTGCCTCCCCACCCCAAGATTCCAAGTTTAGGGTGGGAGATTTGGCCTGGCAGGCGGCTCACCTGTCTGCTTCTGTTTCTAGAGAGTGAGGGACAGGAACATTCATCCTTCCCCTGCCACTCTTGTGGGAGGTGGGTTTCTGCCCTGCTCCTCCAGGCAGGGGGAGTATTGATCTTGCATAGGAAAAACAACAAATATTCATTACAAATACTTTTTTTTTTTTTTTTTTTACTTATATATGTGGTTATCTTCTGTGGGAGGACGGAGGGATAGAGGCATAGTTAAAAGCACCATTCAATTTTGCTCCCAGTGGAAGGCACAGATATGCTCAGCAGTGCTGGGATTTGAGCCAGGGGTGTTTGGAGCCTCCTCCAGCCTTGGGCACTCGCACTGGGACCTGAAGTATGTGGGTGAAATTTATATTGATGAGCTCCATTTTATAGATAAGGGGCTTGGGAAAGATCTGTGACTTATTCCAGATCATACAGCCAGGAAACCGGAGCCGGCAGAGACCTGAGCATAGGTCTTCTGAAAGCCCCAGGGCCGGAGGGTTACTTAGACTTGTATGCTTCCCAGCAGTGGCTTGGTGACTGGTGTAAGGGGTGCCTGAAGCAATATAGGCAAAGGTCCTTTCAACAAAGGGGCCTTTGTAACAAGCCTTTCTTTGTTTGCCACCAGACTGGTCCCTGGGGTAATTAAGGCCTGTCGTGATTAGATATAAGGCTGGCTAACACTACTTGACAGGAATACAGCAATCTGAGTTTAGGTGCCAATGCTGTGGTTGAAATGCATGAGACAGGGCCATCTTACTCCTGAATACCATGGGGCTGGGTGGCCCGGCCTCTCCTGCCCGTTCCCTCAGTAAGACGACACACACTGGTCCTACAGGATGGGGTACTAGTGGCACTTTCCTGGGCAGTGCCAGGCAGGAGGGCTGGCATGAAGCCCCTACTGCTGTAGCTGCATCTTCAGGACCTGTGGATGGATGTTTGGCCCACTCTTGCCCAGAGAAGAAAGGTCATAGCCTTCTGAGGGTCCTCGGGTACCAGGCAATGCACACCTGCATCTTTTCTGCCAGTGCCCAGTGCCCTCCTGGGGTGGTGAGTAACTGCTGTCCTCTTTGTCTAGGGAGATAGTCTCCCCTCATGTCCCACGGGGTCTCAGGAGCCAGTGTTAAAATTGGCTTGTGATTATAGCCATCCTCCGCGAGTTTGTACCTTTAGGTCCCTTATCTAGAGGAGAAAAGACAAACTTGACTCTCCTCAAAATTAGGAAATTAGCTTTTCATCAGATTTGTTCCACTGGGGATCATGAAGGTCACTGGACAGAAACTCAGTCTCTGCCTATAGAGCCCTTTCGATGTCTCTTGGGGAGGCTACCATTTGCAGGGAGGAGCGAGAGGGTGCTTTTGTTAAAGATAGGGCCCAGGTTGTGGCCTCGCATAGTGGCTTTGCCTCTGTCAGAGGCTGTTGCATCCCCTGTCCCCTGTATGGTTCTTCTGCCTGGAAAATTGAAAAAGTTCAGGGTTTAGATGGAAGTGAAATGTTGGCATTGGTAGAGTTAACGTTTATGGATTCAATTATTTGTGCGTGCCCTCAAAGGCTCATGACTCGAGGTGACTTTTAATTGTGCTGAAGCACACATTTCCGTCACAAGCGGGTGAGTGAGTCACTTCATGACTGAGAACCCAGAGAACCCAGCACCAGTGTTTCAACAGAGCTTTGGGCTCTCGGTTCCTCTTCACCAAGGCAATCTGTGGGGGTGTCTTTATGTTTCGATGATGTTGAGAATTTGGGTAGTCATGAGAGTTTCTGGATGAGACCCCTGGCACATGTGGCGGAGGTCCTGGTGTCTCAGGCTCACTCTTCAGTCCCCTGTCCCTCTTGGAGCCCTCAAGCCTAGGGTCAGGGCTTTTTCTGGTTCAGCCCAGCGAGGTGACTCAAGCGCAGTGGTGCCCGTCTGGGCAGAGGGAGCAGAGTCCTCCGGGCTGGTGCCCTGGCGCGGGGCTGCCGTGTCTGCCGAGGATTTAAAACCAATAATAAAATCGACTGTAAGTCAGTCTGCTTTTTATTATCCCCATGCTGGCCACTCTAAACAACGTCAGTGATAAAATACTCCTTCCCCCAAATCTTCCTTTATTGGGCCACATTCTAAATAGTTATTGCGATGACAGTTGAATTTTAATTGTGTATATTCATATATTTGTGTGTATACATACACACACACTTCTAATTAGCATATTTTATTACTTATCCTATAATAAATATTATATCCCACATGAAAGTTAATTAGGAGAACTCCCAGTAAGAACAGTGTGAGATGATTCGAGCTGGCTTCAGGCAGAGTTTGTGCCTCCAGCCTCTGTAGTACTAGGTATTCCTGCATTTAAACAATAGATAAATGATGTTAGCACAGTGATTGCAAAGCCAAGAAACAAAACCTGAGTTAATTCAACTTTGTTCTTCTATGTGATGACTCAGCGTTTTAATTTCTGTTTAAAATTTAGTAAACGCAAATTTACTTAATACATGAAGTATTTGACTGAATTCAAATAATATTTTTAAAATAGAAATTTACTTTTTAAAATGATTGTTTTACAGTGAATGAACTAATGAGAATAATAATTACTGATTATTATATAATTATCACTGAAAATAATTTTGTCACAGAGGAGGGTGTTAAAAAAATGATCCCCTTTGGGTGTCAAACATGCTAAGTCCACCACTGCCTGTGCTGATTCAGAACAGAAATCACTCTAGCTAGGTGCAAGGGGCGGAGGTATGGAGGTATGGAGGTATGGCCTGTAAATGCTTTGAAGTAGGCTCTCATCAGAGCTTCGGGAAAGAATTCCAGCTCACAGAATTACTCTAGCTCTGTGAGATACCACTGGGGCAGGCTGTGCTCCCACCTGCCCGCTGCAGAGCCCACCACCTCTGCCATGGCCCTTCCAGCCAAGTAAAGACCTCGCACCAGTACATCTGATTGGCGTAACCTAATTTCTTCTGGACCCCTACTTGCAAAGGGGCATGGGAAATAGTTTTCATATGATGTGTGCACTATAGGATGGTCCCCTGGATGAGCTTGGAAGGGAAGTTGAGCAAGCCAGTGCATAGCACCCTCCACGTGTACCCAGCCGAGTCTCTCCATGTCACCTCCTTTTGGTCTCTGGAGAAGTAAGGACCTTCCTTGTTTGACTGCCGGGTTCTGATCCACGCCGGCTTCTGGAGTAAATGGTGGGCTCTGTAGTCAAGTGTTTCCAGCAGAGCCATTTCGTGCCGTGCCCTCTCTCCTCTCCTCTGTAGGCATCTTCTCTGCTTGGGCTCTTCGACGTGGCTCTCCTGGTTGTCACATCATGAGTATTCTCTCCAGATGTTCTCTATGTCAACTCACAAACATCTACTGGGTAAGAATGGCTCCCAAACACTCACAGCTCTCCATGATACCACCCCTAAACTCTGTTCCATTTAAATACATGTGTTTTTATCATCATTATTATTATTCTTTTATGTTAACTTCTTCTCAATACCCACTTGCAGATTAAATGCAACTCTTGTCTTCAAGGAGTTTTCGCTATCATTCTCATAATATTAAAATACTCTAATTCATATCTACACTTGGGCCCAGAAACCTCAGCTTTCCTGTCCCTC
>NW_011889091.1:1555477-1557641 GCF_000151845.1 Pteropus vampyrus | reverse complement strand
TCTGATTGGCGTAACCTAATTTCTTCTGGACCCCTACTTGCAAAGGGGCATGGGAAATAGTTTTCATATGATGTGTGCACTATAGGATGGTCCCCTGGATGAGCTTGGAAGGGAAGTTGAGCAAGCCAGTGCATAGCACCCTCCACGTGTACCCAGCCGAGTCTCTCCATGTCACCTCCTTTTGGTCTCTGGAGAAGTAAGGACCTTCCTTGTTTGACTGCCGGGTTCTGATCCACGCCGGCTTCTGGAGTAAATGGTGGGCTCTGTAGTCAAGTGTTTCCAGCAGAGCCATTTCGTGCCGTGCCCTCTCTCCTCTCCTCTGTAGGCATCTTCTCTGCTTGGGCTCTTCGACGTGGCTCTCCTGGTTGTCACATCATGAGTATTCTCTCCAGATGTTCTCTATGTCAACTCACAAACATCTACTGGGTAAGAATGGCTCCCAAACACCCACAGCTCTCCATGATACCACCCCTAAACTCTGTTCCATTTAAATACATGTGTTTTTATCATCATTATTATTATTCTTTTATGTTAACTTCTTCTCAATACCCACTTGCAGATTAAATGCAACTCTTGTCTTCAAGGAGTTTTCGCTATCATTCTCATAATATTAAAATACTCTAATTCATATCTACACTTGGGCCCAGAAACCTCAGCTTTCCTGTCCCTCATAGCGGCAGTGGGTGGTTGTGGGTGATGCTGGGACTGAGGAGAAAGTTCCATGATGGCTGCCTGGAGTGTGACACTGCAGAGTGGCCGGATGGACCTTAACATGGAAGTGCAGGTGAGGCCCAGCCTTGCATGGGAGGCTCGAACCCAGTGTCCATCCTGTAGTCCTGCAGGCAGGACCTGCCACGTCCTTACAAATGCTGAGTGACGCTCTGCTCACACGTCAAGGAGGAAGGATTCTGAGGCAATATGCAACCAAAGAGGCTGATTTCCTTCTGTTGCAGACTCTTAATGGCTATGTGACCAGAGCCCATAATTCTCAGGGAGTTACTCTCAGGATGCTTATGATGATGGTGGTCCTTACCTCTGGGGAGTGAGACTGGAAAGGAGGTAGCACAGAGGGAAGCAGGATTTGTGGCATCAGGATTGTTTCTTTCTGGACTCTTCTGGAGGAGATCCCTGACACAGCACAGATTATCAGCGTGGCAGACTGACTCTGTGCTCCATCCTTCCTACCCCGGCCACTGCCACAAATATGTCCACAGTTCTGAGCCCAAACGTGAGGTGGAGCTGAGGTTTCCTTTCCCTGCTCAGTGACTCACACACGTTCACCCGAGTCTTCAGAAGCCTTTTCTTTTTCTTCTTTGCAGCTTCTGAGTGGCCTGAACTCCATTTTATGTCTAGTGATGGGGACAGAAAGCTTGATTCATTACATTCACTAAATACAGGAAGTCTCATGTCCTCGTTTCTTTTATTTTCACATTTTATTTTACTTTTTAAAATAAAAATTGTATATATTGAGGTGTACAACCTGATCATTGGTAAACATATACATAGTGAAATAATTATGGCAGCCATTATGGAACATGGACTTTTTTCCAGAATCCACGTTCTCATCAAAGCAGAGTTTCCGAGTGTCCTGAAAGACATGCTATTCTACATGTTCAGTTATATGTACAGAAAACATACATGTTCAATCCACGTGTATATGCACATATGTATTTGTATATATTCACACACATGTATATGCTTATGTGTGTATACACACGCACTTATTATTGATATATTCCTGGTTACCATTTACCAGAATGATGAAATATCTTGCCGATGCCTCCAACCAATTAGGAAGTCTCTCCAGAGGAGCACGTGGTCAAGATCAGGCTCTTCTCCAAAGATACAGCTAATTCCAACCAGCACATTAAAATTCTAAAGTTAAGAGCACATTGTGAAATGTGAATCGATGTGACACTGTCAAATGAAATGACCTGTGGGCTTGGGAGGTTGGCGCTTGGAGGAAGAGGCTGAAGTGTGCATCTTAATCTTGATTTCCTTTGGGAATATTTCCTTCATTGTGTTCCTGACTCTGATTATGTTCTTATGCAATCAAAATAGCTCTAGTCTCCCGGGCTGGACGATTCTTCTTCCCTCTCCTTTTCCCTCTCTCTCTCTCTCAACGAATTGTTTAATTAAAAAAAGAAAGTTGTTGTTTTATTTT
>NW_011889091.1:1540583-1555427 GCF_000151845.1 Pteropus vampyrus | reverse complement strand
TACATTCACTAAATACAGGAAGTCTCATGTCCTCGTTTCTTTTATTTTCACATTTTATTTTACTTTTTAAAATAAAAATTGTATATATTGAGGTGTACAACCTGATCATTGGTAAACATATACATAGTGAAATAATTATGGCAGCCATTATGGAACATGGACTTTTTTCCAGAATCCACGTTCTCATCAAAGCAGAGTTTCCGAGTGTCCTGAAAGACATGCTATTCTACATGTTCAGTTATATGTACAGAAAACGTACATGTTCAATCCACGTGTATATGCACATATGTATTTGTATATATTCACACACATGTATATGCTTATGTGTGTATACACACGCACTTATTATTGATATATTCCTGGTTACCATTTACCAGAATGATGAAATATCTTGCCGATGCCTCCAACCAATTAGGAAGTCTCTCCAGAGGAGCACGTGGTCAAGATCAGGCTCTTCTCCAAAGATACAGCTAATTCCAACCAGCACATTAAAATTCTAAAGTTAAGAGCACATTGTGAAATGTGAATCGATGTGACACTGTCAAATGAAATGACCTGTGGGCTTGGGAGGTTGGCGCTTGGAGGAAGAGGCTGAAGTGTGCATCTTAATCTTGATTTCCTTTGGGAATATTTCCTTCATTGTGTTCCTGACTCTGATTATGTTCTTATGCAATCAAAATAGCTCTAGTCTCCCGGGCTGGACGATTCTTCTTCCCTCTCCTTTTCCCTCTCTCTCTCTCTCAACGAATTGTTTAATTAAAAAAAGAAAGTTGTTGTTTTATTTTTTGACCAACAAAAACTGTTTGGTTTCTGAGCTGTAAGTCTACATGTGTGCACAAAATCAAAATCCCATCTCATTAGGAGGAAAAGGATTGGATTTCAAGTCTTGCTTGCTGTGTAAATTATTTAACGCACAGGGACCTCAAATGTTCAACCATAAAACCAAAGTTCAGCATTCAGAGTTTGACCTCAAAATGGCATGAACAATCCAATAGGTAAGCACAGAGTTCTTCCTTTATATTCATAATCTCAGGATATTATGAAACTTTTAGCCTTAAGAAAATTTCAGTCGGGTCTTGTGTTTAACATCGAGCTTATCTTTTGCTTGGTTTTAAATGTATAGTAGGGACTGGGTAAGCTGGATAATAACAGAGGTTCTGAATTCTAATACAGGGTTTGTCTCCCTATCTCTTTTCAGTATATGATTTGGAAACGTCCCTATTGCATATTGTTATAGCTGATTTTGGGGGATCTTGAACCAAAGCGCAGTGTTTAGAGTATACATCCATCTCCATATCTGGACTTCACTCAGGCCCTCCCTAAGCTCTTTCAATTTCTTTGGCTATGTACTTCAGTGAACTGCAAACAAACAGATCATTTTCCTGATGGTGATAAGGCAGTAATAGACTTTACTTCATTGCCTAGTGCCCTTCAGATATGCTTCCTACAAAACTCCTTAGTAGAACAAATATAGTTACTGAATTCGGTTACTGGTACACAATGAAATAATAGCTAAATAACATAGTTACGTGGCCATAATATAGTTAAATCATGTAGCAAGTTGCACACAATAGAAAATGCAGTTAGGCAGAGAGAATGAAATTAAGGGTTAGAGGTAAAAGAGAGGATGTATCTTTAGATGTGATTTGAAATGAAAAGCAGACACCCTCAAAGGACATAGAAAGATGTCACCAGATGATGCCTGAGGAAGCGGCTTCTCTCGTCAACTAGAGCAAGGCTGGGTAAGGACAGTGGGAAGGGCATGTTCAATTGGCTATATATCTTATATATCCCTTCCTTTCCACTTCCATGGCTGTCATTCTGATTTAGTCCTTATTACATCTTTCTTGGTCTTCAAATTGTTAAATAGATGATCTTCCATCTATATTATGATTTATCCCATAAAGCACTGTCAAATCAATTGTCCTTTAATACTATTCTGATTATATCATTCTTCTGTCCCAAATCCTCCAGAGCTTTTCATCACTTGCTCAAGTAAAGTAGGTATCAATTTCTTAACTTGACGTTCAAGGGTTTGACATAGTCTTTATTCTCACTGTACCATACAAAGTGTGGACCAGCACTCAACATCACCTGGGAACCTGTTAGAGATGCAGCATCTCAGTCCCCACCTCAGGCTTATTGAATAATACCTGCATTTTATCAAGATCCTCAGGCGATTCGCATGCACAGAAAGTTTGAGAAGCACTGCTTTGGCCAAACCAGAATACTCACAAATATACTCTCTGCTTTCCTATTTTTGGCTTTTCCTTGTAGAATTAATTCTACGTTTACTCTATCTTTGCCTGTCCATACACGGGATCTTTTGGTGGTAATCTTAAATGTAGTCTCCTCCATGGAACCTTTCGCAGTTACTCCGTGGACCAGGCAGATCAACCTTCAGAATGCCTGCCAAGCCCCTGCTGAAGAGACAGCTTTATTTATACCTCACGACTTGGTCCTTTTGGCCATAGAGAATTGGTCCATGGTTGGGTAATTGCACTATAGTCCACCTAGTGGCTGACTAGTAACTGCGTGTGGCCACATGAAACATGAGTAGGGGCAATTAAATTCTCTCTTTGCCTTTTAGAAATTCAAATAAGGCAGTTAGCAGTGATTGCTAAAACTAAACACCAAGAGATAGAGTCAAGGTCATGAGTGGTCATGTGTCAGCCACAATTATGAGGAAGCAGAAACTTTGAGTAAGCCAAGTCAGTGGAGAATGGAGGATGGAGCAGAACCGTGGACGTGGTAGAGATGCCACAAGAGAAAGATGGAGTGAATGATGAGTCACTAGACCAGCCCAAGCTCCTGACAACTTTCCCATGCCAGGTCTTGGGTTCTCATAATAACACCTAACCCCCACGACCTCAGAAAACTTGCATACGTCTCTGTTCCTTGCAACCAAAACAGCCATTTGGAGCCACTTTGGAACACCCCCCCCCCCCCCACCAAATGGAGCAGCTGGCTCTATCCCTAAACTTTTCTTCGATACTATGTTTCTCATTCTTGTTTCCCAGCCTTGCATTATGACATCTGTGATGCTGTAAACACCAACTATTAGCAGCTTCTCATAAGGTATACCCTAATTTTTGAGCATCTAGCAAGATTCATGTTAAAAGTAGTGCTAAGATTGACTCAAATTGAATTCCAGGGAAGCAAAAGCATTATAGTAAAGAGATCTGGGAAGGAAAGTGATAAGATTTATCATTTAAAAGGGCAACTGTGCTGTGGAATGGCCAGTATTTAGTTGAAGTCTTTGGTGCATTGTACCAACCAGGCCAAAGAGCCATGAGCCGGTATGTGTTTTTAATACAAGCTATTCAGTATCATAGAAGCAAAATTAGTAATTCCCATCTCTCAAGAGCCTGATATCAGATGACGCTATTTCATCAGTAAAACAATTTCTTGTAGTGAGTTGAATGTACCAAACACATGTTTCCAACTGGTCAGCAATCTTCCCTCTTAACCTTTAATCTTCTCCAGGCTGTTTCTACGGATCACAGGACAAATGACGTTTGGAGAATGATGGGTCTCTGCAGACAGAAGGAGGCAGCTTCATGGCTTGTACTTGGGAGGCTGCCTCCCTCTGAGGGTTAGTGTGGGTCTGTTGTGTGCACAGTGGTATATGCTAGGGAGCTATGTGCACAAAGAAATGGGTCTGTGTGTGTTTCTTTTAGTGTGGGAGATCAAGCTGAATCTGAAAAGTGTCATTACGGTTGTTTGGAAGGCGGGCAGTGAGGGGGCCCTCATTTTACAAGTGGATGGGGATTTCTTTCCTCTCTCTCAATTCCCTCTTGGAGAACATCTCACTCCAAAACTGCAGGTTTCATCTGCTTTTAAGCTGGAGACTTCTTCTTAAATGGCTTTGTGACTTGCAGGGCCCGGGTGGTGGCTGCTTTTTCTGTGTGTAGAACTATAATCCTTCTCAATTATCAAAGACATAAATTACTGTTATTTCCTTACCAGATCGAACATCTCGCTTAAATATGTGAAAGAAAAATTGTTGGTTGTCTGGTGAATTTTCCTCTTGGAAAAACTGCCTATTCTTAATCTACAAGTTCAATGAAAGTTCAAAAGTTTATCAGTGCAAACTCTATATTCTGATAATTCATCAACCAGCTTCTACATCCACATTAGGAAGCTCTTGGTTGAGATGTTTTTGTCTTCTCTCCCATGTTAAAGTAATCAAACAGCACATTTCATGGGCATATCACAAATACCTATTGATCATAATCAGAGCACAGATGGTATGAGAGCTCAGCTGACACGCGGGCCCTCATGTCAATCACAGGAACAAATTGATTTTGACGGTCCAGCCACGATTCTCCTACCCCAGCAGAATTCCAGTCAGTGCTGCTGTTTGGAGAATTTTGAGCAGCCAGCATTTCTGAAGGAGTGTCATACTCCAAAGTTATGGTAGAGGTAAACTTGATGACTGAAAAGATGGTGATTTCAATGTACTTCATACTTAGCTTTAGCACAGAAGGTCAGTACCTTTCTCTGGAGTTGAAAGAACTCTCATCTTGATTTATGTCTGTTAATTAAGGAAACGGAAAATCCCGATTTGCATTTTTCTACGACAATATGAAGTGCCGTTAATGCTTTTCTCCAACTGGGATTTGTTTTCTTACTCACTTTTTAAATTAATAATTTTCATTGAGAAAGTTAAAGAGCTTACACTATGTCATCAGTCTTTCCTTTATGACTTGGGTATAGATATGTGTGCTGGAGAATAATATAGGAAGAAAGGGCTAATACCCCCAAATACTATTATAAGCATAAAAATCCTCTGTGAGAGACAGATAAGAAAAGACCTTCTTCGATACTATCCATTACTGTCCATTACTTTACTGCTTCATACATCAAGACTGACAGGACAAGTTCAATAAGAAATGGGTCCGACTCCATCAGAGAAGCGTTTAGGATATGAATGAAGATTGACCTGGGGACCAAGATGTTCTGTTTTTATCCCAGGCTCCAGCTCTAGGCTGGCATGTTTTCCACATGGTCTTTTTTTCTTGTCGCTTCTCCATCCTACTTCTTTCCTCTTGAATTTCCCCCCACTTATGCTCTCTCACTGATGGGGGAGGTGAAAGGGGTGAACTAGGAGACTATTCTTTTATGTTACTTTTCATTAAACACCTTAACTTATTCTCCATCTATGCTTGATTGTACTAAGAATGGGTATTCGACTGAAGGGGAACCAATTCATAGACTGGTCTAATCCAGCCAGATGCCTTCTCTCCAGAATTCAAGTGAGGGGATGCACAATCTGTAATCAGATAATGTTAGGTGCTTAGAATAAAAGGCATATAGGCCATGTAGAATCAAAGGCCATGCAGGCCCGGGACAGCCATTTTTGGCCCTGCGTACTTTGATTAGTCAGTAGAAAAAGCCCATATGTGATGTGAAGACAAGCAAGAGATCAAAGCTGGCACAGAGATGAGAGGCCTCAGGCTCCTATCAGGGACAGAGGGGACAACCCTGGCTCTGGGGTTTGCAGAGTCAGACTTGTCAAACTCCCTGTGACCCAGCTTCCCTACCTCTTGTCCTGGGATGCATTGTGCTTCTGAATAGGTCCTTGTTTTTCTTAAAATGGTTTGAATGAGTTTCTGTTCTTTACAACCAAGTATGCACTGACCAGAAACTGTCCTGCTAGAGAGATTCAAATGGGGAATTTCAATTTCCCACACTTACTTAGTCCAATGCCTGGGAACTTTAGAAAATCAGGGTGCTCTTTTTCGTTTAGCTGAATGTAGTTCCACAAGAAAGGATATGCCATGAGAAAAAGTGTTATTCTTTAAATGTTAAAATCCCTTAAACTCACCTTCAAAGCTTTCTATATTCATTCTCTGCCTCTCTGACAATTGCTCCCGCTGTTGGGCATTCACCATTTACTTAAACCATTCTGCTTTATTCATTGCTCCCTGTGGTAGATTAAAGTTGGTTACACATTTATTGTGACTTTTTTCCCATCAAGGGAGCCTAATTCTCACTTCCTTGAATATGGGCTGGGTTTTGTCACCCGTCTCACCAATAGAATGTGGTGGAAGTGCTGTCTGGATCTTTCAAGGCTGAGTCACAAGAAGCTTTGTAGCTTCTGGCTGTGTTCCTGGGAACACTTTCCTGGAACCATAGCTGCCTTGTAAGAAGTCCTACTGCTCTGAAGCTGCCACTGTGTGAGGAGCCCAAGTTGTGGTAGGAAGAGAGAGATGGAGACAGGCATGTCAAGGATTCCATGTGCCAAACTTATGAGTGAAGAAGTCATCTTGGAATGAACCCTCCAGTCCCGGTTAACATCATGTAGGTCAGAGATCAACCACCCAGCTGAACCCTTCCTGAATTTTTGACACACAAAAATTGTGAACAGAACATTTGTTTTAAACTACTAAGTTTTGGGGTAGTTTGTTACACAGATAACAGAATATTCTGAGCCACCCAGGGCTACTCCAGCCTCCTTGCCTTTCCTGATGTTATTCCCTGGCCAGGGTCACCTTCTTCCTTCCCCACCACCTCTGTATTCTTTGGTTATTAGAACAAGCATCTCCCTTTCCGAGAGGCCCTCTGTGGTTATTCGTCTCTTCTGTAGCATATTTGGCCGAAGCTACTCTTGGAACCCTTTGTTCATGCGGTCCTGATACACTTTGATACACTTTCCACTGTCATGTCCGAACTCCCCAAGGGCAGAGCTTATTCTTTGCTCCTTTTATTGATCCCTCTGCCCCTCAACAGAGTCCTGGACAAAAAGAATTCTACATTTGTTGGGGCTCTTAAATGTTCTTGTCTTGAGACTAAAAAGCCCTAATCACCTAAACCCAGTTTATATTGGTAATAATAAAAAAAAGTCTTTAATTACACATTTCTGATTAGCCTACTTTTTATTCTTAGATGGTGTTTAGACTTTAAGCTTTTGGGGTCATTGAGGAGAAACCTCAAGGCATACAGAAAGAAATCTCACGTAGCATAAATAATGGGCAGAATCAAGTGACGTATTTAAGTTTGTTTGCTTGTCAACATATGCCTGTATCATTTATGGGAGGTCAGTGTCAAACTCTATGTTTATAGTTCTGCTCGAGACAGGGAGAGCGAATGTCTTTTAACCACATCACCTCCTTCTAAACTTATTTTGTTTGGACTTCTCCCAGCCTACCAAAATGAACTTTCTCATGTTCCCAGGACATTTTTTTTTTTTTAATTTTCAAGTACTCTTTGTTATCCTTTTCATATGCAACATTTTTTTTTTTGCAGTGTCCAGAAAACTCGTTAGCAGAGTAAACATGCATTACTCCTAATTATCCCCCACTACAGTAGATATAGACAGAATTCAAGCAAAATGTTAACCTCACACCTACAAACTTGACCACTGAAGTTTACTTCTCTTCAAATTCAGGTCACATCTACCTGTAGTATTTTATATAAGTAATTAAGCCCTTGTCTTCAATTTTCAAAGGATCACTGTTTCTTTTTCTGCAAATATCCATTTCCCCTTTATTTCATGGTGTGTATTATTGTATATGTACCATTCATTTGTGGAATCATCTGCTGTTAGATTTTTCCTATTTTTCTTAATCTAACGTTCACAAAATCAGCAACATGATATCGAGTGAACCAAATTGAGAGGCAGAGATCTTTTTTAATGCTGCAAAAGAAAGAAAAAGGGCACCTTTATGTTCTGTTTCTTAAAGAATTCTGTTTTTTTAAAAAACTGTGAAGTTATTGCACTTCTTCCTAGCAATTGCAACTGTATAAATTTTAACTTTTCCCAGTGCTCAGGCACACGGGATACAGGGGAACATCAGCCACATTCTATTCATGTTCATAGGTCGTGACTAAGATAAATAGATTTTCGAGAAATATTGATGTGGGTGTACTCCAAGTGGGAGGAATTTCATGTTCCAGTCTCCCTGCTGAACACCTAGAATATTAGAGATTCTGGAAAGTTTGTGCTTGACTCCTCTTAAAGGAGAATGTGACTAAGGTCACAGTGTGATAAATCTCTGACACAACAGTGTGAAGGAACAGGGATCTGAGCAGAGGATTGCTAAACAAGCTGAAGTGAAAAGTTCAAATGCATGAGTGGTATTCTTACAAGTAAGAGGCAACTGAGAGTTATCAAAGAGTAGCTTTTACAGAGGAGGTGGCTAATCATCCACATTTCAAACAGGAATGTGCTTGAGCTTTCTCTTTCTTTCCTGTTGTCAGTTATTACCCTGCGTGTACGCATACACACATACACACACACCTTATTTATATTTAATAACTAATCTGTTAAAAAATATTCTTCTTCATCAGAATGCTGAATTGTGACATATATCTTCAGTTCCTTAGCAACAAACTGTCATGTCACCCTTATGAAATTCCGGTCAGCTGAGAGGAGAGGGAAGGCTGAATTGTGATGGGGGAAAATCCTTGCTTTAATCACAAATGTGTATAAGAACTGAAAAGACAATATGAAAAGGCAGGTCAAGGAAGCTGCGTTTGAACAAGTGTTTTTGATTAAGGTTTGTGTCAGCCAGCCCAGAAGTCCCCTTTAAGTTCCTTTTTATTGAATAAGTTCCCTTTGATCCTTGAGTAACTAAAAAAAAGAAAAACAAACCCAACACTTGACATTAACCTGGGACTTAGAGCCCTGTGGTAAGATCGCACCTTCTTTCTTTGTTCTATCTGTTGGAAATGATGTAAAAATAATTTTTAAATACAACCAAATCATTGGACAACATTACAATTGGAACAAATGGGAGCAAAATTAAAAGGAAAAAATGAGAGAAAGAGAGAGCTTGAAAAGAAAGCGAAGATTATTTAAACAACTCCGAGAGTGTTTTTAAAAACCGTATCAGTGCAATTTACCAGAATTCCCAGTTTCCATATTTAAATGTCTGATCAGTCATTCAGTTCCAACACAGACATGATGTTTGAAGGCCACTTTGTAATGGTTTTACCCTGGTTCAGATTATTTTCAATCCAGGGGGAAAATGTGCATTCTGTGCAAAAGCAAATAGAAAACATATCCGAGCACAAATCAAAAGAATGATTACCACACTCTATGCTCTGGCCCATTACTAGGTCCCCAAGGCTCTCATTCTGTTTGTCTTGGCACTTTTTCTTCAGCTGCCTTCGGTTGGACTGGGTGAGGAAAAAAACAACCAACCACCCACAAAACTCTCAGCAGAGAACGAGGGCACTGGAAACGAATAACCTGCAAAGATGCGAAATCCTTCAAGAGCCTGGTGCTCCAAACTTCATTGTGGGGGAAGCTGCCTGGGGAGACCTCCCAGGGCTCCCACAGAGGTCTTTCTGAGTGTGTGTCAGGAAGTGCCTGACCATCTGTGGGAGGGGCAACCCTGCTCTTGTTTTAATCTTTAGCAAGTTCCCAGGTCAGCGGGTAATGAAAAACGGCATTTGCACAAAGTAGAGAGAAAAAGCATTGTTTCTATAACACATTATGCATTGCACTGCACAGGAGACAATGTTTCATATCCCACAAAAAGAATTATCTATATAACTTACTGTGCATGGCAGAAAAGTTGCAATGTATCTTTAAAAGAGCTGTCTCCACACTACAAGAAACACTTTGTCTCTTCCACTCTCCAATGACAAAATAGCCTGTGTTTATAAGCAAATCCACTCAACCTCTTAATGATGACCTAGAATAAACATCACTGGTTTTCAAGCTCTCCTGTGTTTAGGCATGAATTGTTCATTTCTGTGCCTTTTGTATCCAGTCTGAAGGAAAGACAAATGATACAAGGGATGATTTACATTATCAATGGAGGCAGAGGTTATGCCTGTGTTTATCTGATCCTCTTTTATTGTATAACAAACGGTGAGATAACCAGCCTGGTGCACAATGACCGTTTAGTTTGAGCCACCCACTCAACTCATTTCCATGTTGACTTTAATTTTGAAATATATTAAAAAGACAGGCCCTTGAATTGCTCTCCTTTGGTTCAGGCAGGCCTGTAAGAAAAAGATGGGTTTCTCATTCCTTCCCACCAAGCCTACAAGGGTATTGCAACAGGGACATTTCTCTCGAATTGCACTAGGAGAATTGGTACTTGACTTGATGAGGATGATGTGGGTGCCTAGCTCAGGTTGACTGCATTCTCAGTAGAGCACTGGAAATTTGAAACAAATCCACCTAGCATCAGAAAAGACCACAAGATGTGTGCCTGTGCCTGGACAATAGGTAAGCTTGCTTTTTCTTTCCAATAAATTTGTAACAAAAAATCAAGTCATCTCATGTACTATCCGTCTGGCCTGGAAGAGAACATGAAAGCAACCGTGGGCCTTCAGGACAACCTATACTGCATTTGGACATAATGGCCCAGGATGGAATTCTCTAACTATATTCTTTGGAGCAAACTACTAATTCTCACGTAGTAATAATTGATCTCTGAGCAAAAAAAATGCTTCTTAGCTGTCTGAGATTCGCCAGTCATCAAAGATGGCTCACTCTTAGCTGCAGACAATCCTTGTGCAGCTCATGGAGATGAAGTGGTGGTGGCAGTAGGACATAAGATGGCCCCACATATCAGGTCGCGAACCCTTCTCTGAATCAAAGAATGTGGGGGAAGAGTTTAAGTTCTGGGTCAGACCGAAGAAACGCAACGGTCTCCACTGGCTGTTCCGGCTGACTGCAACTATTAAAGCCTGCACAGGAAGGGTGAGGGCTCCTAAGTTTTGGAATAAGTCAATGGTGTCCACTCTCACCACTCGTGTTTGATATTGTTCTAGAAATTCTACCAAATGCAATAGGCAAGAGAAATAAATGAGTCACAGATTGGAAAAGAAGAAATAAAACTCCCTATTCACAGGCGATGTATTTGTCTATGAAGAACATTCCAAGGAATTTACAAAACACTCTTAGAATCAATAGGTGAGTTTAACAAGGTTGCAAGATACAAGGTAAATACACAAAAATTAATTGTAGTTTTACATACTAGTAATGTACGATTGGACAGCAAAATTTAAAAAAGAAACCTTATCATTTATAATAGTTCTGAAAAGTAAAGTATTTAGTTATAAATACAATAAAATGTGTACAATATCTGTTTGCCAAAAACTACAAAATGGGTAAGAAAAGAAATCAACAAAGACCTAAAAATGGAGAGACACCCTGTTCATGGGTTGAAAAACTCAGCATTGAAAACAGGTCAATTAACCTTAAACTGACCTATAGATTTAACACAACACTAATCAAAATCCTAGCAGAAGTTTTTTGTAGGTATAGACAAGCTGATTGTAAAATTTATATGGAAAATCAAAGGAACTGGAATAGTTAAAACAATTTTGAAACAGAAGAATAAGGTTGGAGGAATCATACTACCCAATAAGAATTATAAAGTGAGAATAATCAAAACAGTATGGTATTGGCAAAGGGACAGACAGGTACATAGATCAATGAAACAGAATAGAGCCCAGATAGACTCTAAAATATATGGCCAATTGATTTTTGATGAAAGTGCAAAAATAGCTCAATGAAAAAGGAATAATCTTTTAAATAAATGGCTTTAAAACAATTGAAAATTCATATGCAAAAAAAAAAAAAAGAACTCTGACCTAGACTACTCACCTATATAAAAATGAACTCAAAATGGATCATAGATTTAAATATGTAAAATTAGAAAACTTTAAAAAGAAAAATAGAAGAAAATAAAAAGAAAAATAGGAGAAAATCTTCATGTTCCGTGGTTACACAAAGAGTTCTCAGATGTGATACCAAAAGCATGATTTATAAAACAAAAAAATTGATAAGTGGACTTTCCCCAAATTAAAAACTTTTGCTCTGTGGAAGATACTATTAGGATAATGAAAGTTAATACACACATTGGGAAAACACATTTTCAAATTATATATCCCAACAAAGACTTGAATTCGGAGTACATGAAGACCTCTAAAAACTCAACAGAAAGAAAACAACCCATTAAAAGTGGGCAAAAGTCTTGAACGCTTCACCGAAGAGGACATAAGGATGGCAAATATGTACATTGAATAGATGCTTAACATCATTAGTCATAAGGGAAATGCAAATTAAAGCCACAATTGGATACAATTTATACATCTTTTATAATGGCTGAAATAAAAGAAGAATGCTTACAACACGAAGTGCTGGTGAAAAGGCCGAGCAAAAAAAACTCTCATATTTTGCAAAATGGAACAACCACTCTGGAAAACAGTTTGACAATTTCTTATGAACACACACCATATCACCCAGCGATCCCACACCTGGGTATTGACCTTAGAGAGATGAAAAATGATGCTCTTATAAAAACCTATACATGAATGTTTGTAGCAGCTTTCTTCATAATTACCCACACCTGGAAGTAATCCAAATGTCCTCCAACAGGTGATTGGTTAAACCAACTGGGGTGCATCCATGAATCGAACACTTACTCAGCAATAAAAGAGCAACAATTCGATGATTCTCAAGGACATCTGAAAGGCATTTAGAATGAAAAAAAAATCACATTTGAAAAGATTATATACTATATGATTCAATTTATATGACAGTTTCAAAAGGACAGAACTTTATCATAAGGGAGTTTTTTGGGCAAAGGAATTGTTTTGTATTCTGATGATGGTGGTGGTTATCTACATAAGTGCTAATATCCACAGACTCGTACACACACACACACACACACACACACACACACACACACACAGAGTCACTTTTACTGTATAATGATTAAAAAACAATGTAAGAGTAAAACTCTGAAGTCTTCCCCCACAGGTCTTCCCCAACCCCGCTCTCCTTAGGGGCCTCAAGGCCTTCCTTTCCTATCCTTGCTCTCTTGTTCCCAGTCTCACGGGGCCATTCTGTCCTGCTCTGAGCCTTTGCCGTCACCAGGCTGTGGCCCCTCGCCCAGGACCATCATTGCCTGAAGCCGTGGCTTTGGTCTACACTCTTCTTAGTCAAGAGCAACAATCAGATTCCACTGGATTTTGACCCAGTTCACTCAACAAACCAACAAACAACAGTAAAAACAGAAGGCATTCTTGATTTCTCTTTTTTCTACATCTGTATCTAACTGATCAGTACTGACAGTTCTGCTTTCATACTAGATCCAGCATCTAATCACCGTCGCCATCGCGGTCCAGGCCATCGCCAGCTTAGGCCGTAAGTACCGCAGGCACCTCGTCCCATCTCCCTGCTTCTACTTCTTCCCCACTATTGTCTAGTCGATCCTCAGCACAGCAACCAGAGTATCCTACTAAAACAAATATCATGTCATTTCTCTATTTAAAATCTTCCAAAATCTTTGCAGCGCATTAGAACGGAAGGCCGCACTCTGGCCTGCAGAGGCCTCTGGAGCTGGTGCTGGCCTGCTCCCCGGCCTGTCTTCCTCCAGTTCTTCCTTTCGCACTGTGCACAGCCTCTCTGACCTTCCTGCTTTCTGGAAAATGCTATATGTATTCCCCCTTCAGTGCTATTTTCTCTGCCTGGAAGTGGCTTCTCTCAGAAAACTGCATGGTTGCTACTTCGGGTAGTTCCAGACTCAGCCCTGAAGTCACTTCCTCAGAGAGAAATTCTGACTGCTTGTTTTAAATAGCCTCCCTAGCCTTATAGTCTCTCTCTAGCCCCTTAACCTGATTTATTTTCTCTCAGAACTTAATCACTTGTGCAAGGCTTATTATAGATACTGACTTCCTAGTGCAACATAGAACCTAAACTCCCTACTATGGTCTACAAGGCTATGTGACCTGGCTCCCGCCTTGCTCTCTGAGGCCATAACCCCATATTCCCTAAGGGCAATCTCCCCCTTGCTGCCGCACCCCCTGCTGCTCCCCTCCAGCTACACTGACTTTCCTGTGCTCCTGGCAACACACCAAGCGTGCTGCTACCTCAGGATCTTTGCACTTGCAATGCCATCTCCTTGCAATGCTATCTCCTTGCATATTCCCCCATATGGCTTTCCAGTGGCTCTCTGTTCGAATGCCACTTCAACAGAAAACTTCTTTGAACATTGTATGTAAAATGGCAAGCCCATCATCATTTGGTATCCTTTGACCTGATTTATTTTTCATAGCATTTATAACTACCTGCATTGTGGATATTTACATATTTATTTTTCGTGTATCACCTGTCTCTCATCACTAGGCTGCCAGCCTGGTAGGAAAAAGGTCCTTGTTTTGTTCACTCTTGTCTTGCCTTGTCATCTCAGCTTCACTCATACCAATGCCAGTTGGATGATGGCTGGGTGCAGGGAGGCGATGGGAATATCAGGAGCTCTGGGGGAGGGGCGGGGTGGCAGCTCAGCTGCTGTTCCCTGTCTGTCTCTCTCCCCTAGGTATATGCTCTGTGTGGGCAGTGGCCAAGAGAGGCAGTGCCCAGTGCATAGTGGGTGCTGGAAATAGTTGTAGAATGAATAAATGAATGAGTAGATGATAGAGGCCTTTAGATATTTACAGAGCATCTTGCAGTTTTTATGAGGAGCTTTCTCGGCTCTGAAACCCAAATGCAGAGCAATGGTATGAACTGGGGGTAGAGGATAATGTGGAGATTCCTTCTGACATCTTTACATTTACCCTCCACTGGTCAACACATTTCAATAAGCTTCTGTTCTTGTGATCATGACAACCCGTTTTAACTTGGCCTCCACCCCCTCCGCAGGTCCCTTCCCCTGGCTCTGGGCCTCAGCCACACACCTCTTCTTTCAGTCCCTCCGTAGTTGACTCTTTCTCACCTGCCCGTCTTAGCTCCAGCCGCGCCTCCCTAATGCCCAGCCCAAGCCCAGCCCTAGGATGAGCCCTCCTGCACACCAGCCGCCACAGTCGGGGTTTGACATGTATTTGGTTCTTTAGCGAAGGCTCCCGTCAGGAAGGAAGGGTGGCTGCCTCTGC
>NW_011889091.1:1527213-1540283 GCF_000151845.1 Pteropus vampyrus | reverse complement strand
TGGTGTGTGTGGCAGGCAGACTTCTGTGATGGCCGCCAAAGGTCCTGCTTCCTGGTCTTCCTGCCCTGTGTAGCCCCTGCCGCTTGAGTGTGGGCTGGACTTGAGCTCATATCAACTTTACCATCCAGGGGAAAATGGCTGACACAGTCAGAAGTGTAGGGAAGGAGAAATAAAAATTCCTACATAATCCACAAACTTGGGTGATCAATCTTTGGTTATCGATGACTTTGCCACCTCAGGGCTTCTTCCTCCCTCTTTCTTCAACTCTAAGCCCAACCCAGTTGGGGTGGTTTCGGGGTTACCGGCCCCTTGGTGCTCCAAGCATCCTTCATCGAACCTTTCTTCAAGGCTTCTGGTTCTGCCCTCCTCCTCCTTTTCATCTTCTTCTTACCTCTCTGCCTCATCTGAACAGGGAGCTGGCATCACCACCTCTTTCTCTCTCAGCTGCAGAAAATCCTCCTCTCAAAGTACAGCCAGTCAGAACAATACTTTGCATAGCACGGCCATAAGAAGCTGCTTATCTAGGTCGTTATTACATTCATTACTATGGTGTGAGCTCAAGCACCAGGGGCCAAGGTCTTGTTGGATGCCCTGGCTCTGGCAGTGGGCTGCTCTGGCAGAGCCAGCGTGTCATCTCTGAAAAGGAGATCAAACCAAGGCTCCAGATCATCGGGACTCTTGGCATTTATTTTGGGAAATTTGGATTGCCAAGCCAGTTTCTTCCTGCTCCCTTAAAATTTTCCTAAGCATCAGAGGAGCTGCTCTTGGGGGTTCTATTCCATGTCCCCAGTTCCCCCCACCCCCAGCGGTGCCAGCAGCCCTTTTGTTGGTTTGGCTCTCCACTTAGATCATTGAAGCGATTTCAGATCCAACTGGGCAACACTCAGCATTTCATTTATGTCTTGGCAAGATTACCAGGTTATTACTTAACTGTGCTGCTGCTACTCAATAAGTGGGAACTGATTGAAATAACCACAGGAGTTGCTGGATTCCCCTAATTTTAGCACAGAGTTAAAGCTCACTCCCACAGTTGGAAGTTAAAATAGGCTACCAGCCCACAGAAATGCCCACCCACCACACCTAATTGTCACACCACTGATGCATGTCATGGAAGGAGCTGTGGAAGGCTGCAGAGCATTCTTAGAAGCAAGGTTCTTCTCCTTGGCAGATGCCCGAGGTCACTTTGGCCAGGCCCAATTTCATTGAGACCTATTTCTTTCAGCCTGTGGAAATTTGCATGACTGCTTTAGATACTCCTGTTTTCCTCCTTGATTTGTTTAACAGGCAGTCCAAGTAGAGAGTACACATTAGAGCAACAGAAGAAAACAGAAACTTCTGTTTTGGGCCCCTCTTTAAATGACTCATTGCTGGAATCCAGATGTGTGGAGGGCAACAACGCTGAGCAATTGAGGTGATTTGGAAAACAGAAAAATGATATCTAATCCAGGCTACGTTGCTTTCTCTTGGTGTCATAGCAGTCAGCCACAACTCAAATGCCACAACTTGAAGAAAAGTTGGAGTAAATAGCTTCTTGTGTAATTTTCCCCAACCCTATAGAATTTGGGGGGGGGGGTTCTTTTTATTAAAAAACTATGTTTTACTAGAATTTGAAGGAATTCTATGAGAAGTTATTTTTAATAGTGAGCCTGCTGCTTAATATTTCTCATCACTGTGCATCTTTGTGTTATCTTGCTCCTATTTTAAGTCATAATCTGTCCTTAACATCTTAGCACAGCATAGTTGATCAAACTCTCAAGGGTAAAGTAAAGGAATAGAATGAGAGTGATTTTTAGAGAAAGAGAAAAGGCCTTATCCATGAGGTATTTCCTAAGAGGACCCAGGGCGGCTCCCAGAGTTCCATCAAGTCTTCTTTGCCCCATTGATCATTCACTTCTACTGTCTCCATTGCCATGGCCACCATCTTCTCCTAGGCCTCACTGCCTCACCACTGGACTATTCCAGAGCCTCCTGACACTCATTTTAGTCACTAGTGTCACATCACTCATCTTTAAAGATATCTTTCCCCATGCCACTCTCCTGTCTAAAACATTCAGTGACTTTCTATTGCCTATAGGATCAAGTTTAAAGCCTCTTAGGCTTTAAATGAACTAACTGTTCATTTAGTTCCTAATGACATGCTGCCTCCAGGAGCCATTGCCCTTCATGAAAACTCTTTCTAGTCAGACTCACTATTTCCTTAACATATCTGTTCAAACTAACCTTCTCACCTCTGTCAACCTGCACTCCACAGATGCCACACCTTCCTTCCTCCTGCCCACCCATGCGACCTTCTGTCCTGTCCCAGGCTCTTCTCCTTTCCTGAAGTACAGTGATCCCAAAGTACAGTGATCTCCCCACTTTTGGATTTTTATAAACACTTTTTGTACAATTATCATGCTGTTGCATTTTTTCTTTTTTAAACTCAACTCCTCGAGAGTCCTAACTCTTGTTAACTATTTGCTAATTCATTATTTTTTCGGAATCTGTGTTTCGAGCATTTAAAATGGGTAGGAGAATATGGATCCAAGAAAAGACAAGGGAGACACAAACAAAGGAATGGACAATTTTATCTATAACACACAAGCTTTCAATGTTACCTGGCTGCTCTCCAAAATCTATCAAAATTTCCACTTTGGGAATTGCTGTGTGACACAGGTCTGCTGCTGTGGTATTGGGACCATTTACACACAGAGTCACAGTTCTTGCCTTTTAGGAACCCATCATAGTAAGAAAGAGACTTAGACTGATTCATTTTTTTCTAAAGCTGCAAGGAAATCAAGTCCATGATGATCAATCTTTGGTTATCGATGACTTTGCCACCTCAGGGCTCCTTCCTCCCTCTTTCTTCAACTCTAAGCCCAACCCAGTTGGGGTGGTTTCGGGGTTACCGGCCCCTTGGTGCTCCAAGCATCCTTCATCGAACCTTTCTTCAAGGCTTCTGGTTCTGCCCTCCTCCTCCTTTTCATCTTCTTCTTACCTCTCTGCCTCATCTGAACTGGGAGCTGGCATCACCACCTCTTTCTCTCTCAGCTGCAGAAAATCCTCCTCTCAAAGTACAGCCAGTCAGAACAATACTTTGCATAGCACGGCCATAAGAAGCTGCTTATCTAGGTCGTTATTACATTCATTACTATGGTGTGAGCTCAAGCACCAGGGGCCAAGGTCTTGTTGGATGCCCTGGCTCTGGCAGTGGGCTGCTCTGGCAGAGCCAGCGTGTCATCTCTGAAAAGGAGATCAAACCAAGGCTCCAGATCATCGGGACTCTTGGCATTTATTTTGGGAAATTTGGATTGCCAAGCCAGTTTCTTCCTGCTCCCTTAAAATTTTCCTAAGCATCAGAGGAGCTGCTCTTGGGGGCTCTATTCCATGTCCCCAGTTCCCCCCACCCCCAGCGGTGCCAGCAGCCCTTTTGTTGGTTTGGCTCTCCACTTAGATCATTGAAGCGATTTCAGATCCAACTGGGCAACACTCAGCATTTCATTTATGTCTTGGCAAGATTACCAGGTTATTACTTAACTGTGCTGCTGCTACTCAATAAGTGGGAACTGATTGAAATAACCACAGGAGTTGCTGGATTCCCCTAATTTTAGCACAGAGTTAAAGCTCACTCCCACAGTTGGAAGTTAAAATAGGCTACCAGCCCACAGAAATGCCCACCCACCACACCTAATTGTCACACCACTGATGCATGTCATGGAAGGAGCTGTGGAAGGCTGCAGAGCATTCTTAGAAGCAAGGTTCTTCTCCTTGGCAGATGCCCGAGGTCACTTTGGCCAGGCCCAATTTCATTGAGACCTATTTCTTTCAGCCTGTGGAAATTTGCATGACTGCTTTAGATACTCCTGTTTTCCTCCTTGATTTGTTTAACAGGCAGTCCAAGTAGAGAGTACACATTAGAGCAACAGAAGAAAACAGAAACTTCTGTTTTGGGCCCCTCTTTAAATGACTCATTGCTGGAATCCAGATGTGTGGAGGGCAACAACGCTGAGCAATTGAGGTGATTTGGAAAACAGAAAAATGATATCTAATCCAGGCTACGTTGCTTTCTCTTGGTGTCATAGCAGTCAGCCACAACTCAAATGCCACAACTTGAAGAAAAGTTGGAGTAAATAGCTTCTTGTGTAATTTTCCCCAACCCTATAGAATTTGGGGGGGGGGGTTCTTTTTATTAAAAAACTATGTTTTACTAGAATTTGAAGGAATTCTATGAGAAGTTATTTTTAATAGTGAGCCTGCTGCTTAATATTTCTCATCACTGTGCATCTTTGTGTTATCTTGCTCCTATTTTAAGTCATAATCTGTCCTTAACATCTTAGCACAGCATAGTTGATCAAACTCTCAAGGGTAAAGTAAAGGAATAGAATGAGAGTGATTTTTAGAGAAAGAGAAAAGGCCTTATCCATGAGGTATTTCCTAAGAGGACCCAGGGCGGCTCCCAGAGTTCCATCAAGTCTTCTTTGCCCCATTGATCATTCACTTCTACTGTCTCCATTGCCATGGCCACCATCTTCTCCTAGGCCTCACTGCCTCACCACTGGACTATTCCAGAGCCTCCTGACACTCATTTTAGTCACTAGTGTCACATCACTCATCTTTAAAGATATCTTTCCCCATGCCACTCTCCTGTCTAAAACATTCAGTGACTTTCTATTGCCTATAGGATCAAGTTTAAAGCCTCTTAGGCTTTAAATGAACTAACTGTTCATTTAGTTCCTAATGACATGCTGCCTTCAGGAGCCATTGCCCTTCATGAAAACTCTTTCTAGTCAGACTCACTATTTCCTTAACATATCTGTTCAAACTAACCTTCTCACCTCTGTCAACCTGCACTCCACAGATGCCACACCTTCCTTCCTCCTGCCCACCCATGCGACCTTCTGTCCTGTCCCAGGCTCTTCTCCTTTCCTGAAGTACAGTGATCCCAAAGTACAGTGATCTCCCCACTTTTGGATTTTTATAAACACTTTTTGTACAATTATCATGCTGTTGCATTTTTTTCTTTTTTAAACTCAACTCCTCGAGAGTCCTAACTCTTGTTAACTATTTGCTAATTCATTATTTTTTCGGAATCTGTGTTTCGAGCATTTAAAATGAGTAGGAGAATATGGATCCAAGAAAAGACAAGGGAGACTCAAACAAAGGAATGGACAATTTTATCTATAACACACAAGCTTTCAATGTTACCTGGCTGCTCTCCAAAATCTATCAAAATTTCCACTTTGGGAATTGCTGTGTGACACAGGTCTGCTGCTGTGGTATTGGGACCATTTACACACAGAGTCACAGTTCTTGCCTTTTAGGAACCCATCATAGTAAGAAAGAGACTTAGGCTGATTCATTTTTTTCTAAAGCTGCAAGGAAATCAAGTCCATGACCATACTTATTCACACATTTACTGAATCAGGCCAAGCTCAGAACTAAACGATGAAAATGAAAATTAATCAGGGACTCCCATGGGTCTCACATATGGCAGTTTTGAATCTTTTTTTTTTTTTTCACTACCATAATTGTTTTTCTTACTCATTTTTTTTTGGTTGAATACACAACTGTAAAAAAAAAATGGAGGCAGTAGTAGTGATGGAAATGAAAAAACCCATGGAAACGGTAGAATATCTATAAAGATAAAATTAGGCAGGAAGGAAGCAAAAGCCATTTCGGTATCTCTGTGTGAGGTGCGCATACCTTTCCTTGCCAAGACCCCTGGATCAGGTTGGGGGACTAGGTGGCAGGTGTTTCCTTGACTCACACACAAAAAAAGCCCTGGGCCTCTCATGCTATTGGGACAATTTATATCGGCACATGAACACCACACCCTGTTCCCCCTTTCTGTTCTTCCCAGAAGAGGTAAAAATGATCAAGTCACCAAGAAGAGTCATAGAGAAGGCTTTGTGTCCTTTCTTAACTCATGGGGATTTAAAGTAAAAACGTTTCTTGACATTATAAAGTAAAGTTATGTCTTCTTTATCAATTTTTTTTTTTTTTTTGGTGGAAAAACCAAACTGCAGTAGAAAACAAGCAATCACATAGAGTATCAGGCCCCGGAACACCGTCACCTTGGTAGAACAGAACCATTTTAATGCACAGAAATGATTTCTCCCCATATTAATTAACAAATAGCAGTAAGCATGATTTAAGTCAGATTTTAAAAACTTCTCTGGCTCCTTTTATTGTAGATTAAAAACTATGTAAGCCTCTTGCAGTTTTCTTCCAGGAAACTGTGTTCTGACATTTTAATAGTGTTGTCTTAGCAAGGGCAGAGAACATCCAGGAACTTAGATTTGTATAAGGTAAATCAAGAATTTGTCCAAAATGGAGTGCCTCCTTCCGAGTGATGGGTGGTTTCTGCGTGAGATGTCATATGTAGCTTCTATACTTGACATAAAAGTTCCCATTAAGAAAAGAAGAAAAAAAAAAAAACCTAAACCACCTCTCAATTGTTTTAATCAAGCAGAGTTATCTAAAGTGCTTTTCAGAAGAGACTATCAGGAAAGGACCGGAAAGTAGTCATTATGACTAATCAGCCACAGGAGCTGGGGTAACCAATATTGTCAGTGAGGGACTTCAGAGCTCCAGGGACCTTTCAGACGACTCGAATTCCTTCCATTGTTTGAAGTAGGCCTCTGGAAGGGACACAATGAGTTAATGCGCACCAGAACAGATCGAATGTACTGCCAGCTGGTCCTTTACTCCTATACAGGAAGGCTTGCTTTTCTCACACACCATTCTTTGTTGTGCTAAAGAGAAATAAATATATAAAAACCTCAAAGTAAGCCTTCAGTTCTTTATGTCTGGCAAAACTGTCAGTACCATGTGCCTTGAGGATATATCCACCATGCTTGCCTTGCAGGGTTGTTGTGAAAGCATAAGATCACACTATAATAACCACCCCGCACACCATACAGTTTATAAAGAAGTTACATATACGTTTTCTCAGTTGAACCTCACAACATCGGTGGGAGGCAGGCAAGGCAGATACTATCTCTTGAGAGGAGGTGACCCTGCTGCTGAAGCATATGTGCAGCTTTTGCTTTAGGAAGACTGAGGTTATTGTTTTGTATTTTCAAGTATTTTATACTGTACAATAATGTTTATTGCGGCAGCGTTTATAATAAGGAAAACTTGGAATCTACCTGAACGTTTGTTAATAAGACACTGATTAAACTATGGCAACGGTTTAGGTGGAATACGATGTAGCCACTAGGACTTTTGACTTCGAGGTCTTAGAAGTAAATTCATGAGTGTCGGAGCATATATATTGATGAGGAATATTATTCATAATATATTTAAACCAGTAAACGATGCATGATGATCCCTTTGTGATAAGAAAGAATTGCATGGTCGAAGAGTGCTTATCTTTGTGCTCTGAGAATATGTGTGATATTTTTTCTTTTTCATGCTCATCTATCATTTCTAACTTTAATGTTAACAAACATTAACAATATACCACTCAACATTTTCAACCATATTAGTGGTTGAAATTTGTTATTATAAAATGGAAATAATTAACAGAACAGGTACAGCTCTACCTCTGGGCTTCTTGGGTAAAGCGACCCATAGTCCTGGCGGGGAGCTGAGTTCAACCAGATGGTGGAAATGGAAGGCATGAATTAAGGCAATTTACAGTGGCGTGAAACAGGTAAGGGGAACAAACCAGGGTGACTGAGCACCTGGAGACCAGGAACAGTGGGGAGTCATAAAGGGCAGAGGGACCAGAGGAGGAAGTAGTTACAAGAGTCTGCAGATGGGTCCTCAGTGGAAGCTGCAATGGTGAAGGGTCACAGCCCTTGCCAGGTACCAGAGAAGCACACCCTGACTCCTTTTCTTCTGTCTTGTTTCCTGCTGGTACCTCCTGCTGACCAAGCCCAACCTGCAGCCCAATGGCAAAGGAGTTGAGGTAAATTGTCCACAGAGGTTAACCCCCTGTTGCACAGAATGTGGCAGAGAAGGGCAGGAAATAGGTCTGACAATGGGGGATGTGCGGCAAACATAGGGAGCAGAACCCTCTTTGTCAGTGCCTTGGAGAGAAGGGGTGTCTCATAGTCAGGAAACTGAAACAGAAAGGAAGAGCCTATTGGGGTAATAAGAGGTGAGTGATTTGATTTTCTGCTTGTGCTCAGAGCTTCAAAGTCATGGGGATGGAATCGCAGATCACTTGGCCCAAAGTGAGCACAAAAATTCTTTGTGGAATATTATACAGAGATAAAATTGTGTGTTCTTGGATACTAATAATATCCCTGCTGCCTGAGGGGAAAAGGGGACCGCCGGGGAAGGGAAGACCCAAGTCATCCATCTCTCTCTAGCTGTCTTCTGTTGTCCCAGCTCTACTCTCAGGCTCTCATCTATGTCAGTGCCCTTATCACCAGCCCCAAATGAGAGCGGAGCAAAAGTAATAGTGGCAGCTCACATATATTGAGCACTTACCAGGTGGCCAGCACCACATGCTCTGAGTCTAAGCACTGGACACGATAAACTCATTTAAGTCTCTCAAAACCCCTATGAACGAGGCAACATTGCATATCACTCCACTGAACAGCCAAAAGCATGGATAATGGAGCCAGACCACCGGGGTTTGAATGCTGCCTCTGCCATTTCCCAGCTTTGTGGACCGACTCGCTTTTCTCATCTATGAAATGCGGACAATAGTAGTATCTACCTCATGAGATTATTATGAGGAATAAGTGAATATATACGAGTAAAATTTTCTGAACTGGGCTTGGCACACAGCAAGCAGTCAATAAATGTTACTTGTTATTGTCTTCAGTAACCCATAAGGAAACTGAGGCACAGAGATGTTAAGGTAGTTGCCTCAGGTCACAGAGCTGAACAGCAGCAGAGCTGGGACTCTAAGCAGGAAATGGAGGTTCCAGTATTATGCAAAAGGGCTCACTCTTTTCCTCTGAAGCAGAGGAGGTGGGATCTCCTCCTTGGGTTTGAAGTTGATCCACTCCGCTTACCTGCTTAACACTCAAAACAAGTTTCTCACATTTTAGAGCACCCTCGCCATTGCGCAGGTGACGAGCTACAGAAATCACATCAATATTTCAAATCTCACTTCCTCCAGGGTCACTTCCTGCAGGTGTGTAGATTTCAGCAGATAGGGGAAGATGAGTAGCTGCTTCTCAGTCTCATATGCTTTGAGTGACAGGAAGGAGAGGAGAGTTGTGAGAATTTGGGGGCCTGGTGGGTCCTAGGTTTCCCAAATGTGCACTGTGGAGAGCCACGGCAAATGTGTGCTTCGTCCGGCCCAGCTGCCCGCTCTGTGCTAAAGAAAAGGATGAGGCAGACTCCCTCCTTGCGTGGAGGTTATCAAGACATTGCCATCATCACTGTATCTACTAACCTGAGGACGAACCTGAGAAGGGTCAGGAGTAGTCATCTGAGCAAGGTAATAAGAAAAGCCAGCACAAAAGGTCAAAGTAACTGACCGAGCTCAGACTGCAATCCACGAGTTCTTAAAGCCTGGGCCACACTGCAGTCCTTGAGGCTCTTGATTTCATTTCTTGGGAGCTAGCTTACCTGCATCTCTTTCTTGACTTCCTCTTAGATAGTAGCTTTATAACTAGATTTTTCATCAGTCTCATCTTTCATATTACAGTGAAATACGATTAATTACCACCTATAACAAAATACGCTCAAAACTGCGCCCCCGGTCAGTCAAAAGGCCCCAATGTAATGTCCATGGTTTGTTGAGAACACAACGATGAAATGACCATTCAAAAAAAAAAAAATCTCTTTTTCTTTTATTTTTTCTTTCTTTGCTTCTTTTTTATTTCTTGGCCTAGTGTTTAACGTACTTTGAAATAATATGAATGCAACAACAATGCATCCTCACTTTTACAGGTGCTCAGTACCAAAGTCAAAAGAGATTGCTTAGTGTTCATAGAAACCAGAAACTCCTCCAAAAATGTCATGCATAAATGAAAAGTATGTAATTTTAGTTTGTAGAATGTCTGCTGGTGCCTTATTTTCTTACTTTATTCATCTTAGTAAAGTTGCTTTTAGGAAAGGGTCATTTAGTCAATTATAGCAGTTCTTCACTTGAAACTGAGCAGGTCACAGAAGCTACTGAGCAAGCAGCCCTAGCCAGAGCCCAGCATCTGGCCTAGTGATAGTAGGAGGTGATGCAGAAGTGGTTCTGGACTCAGTTTCCTCATCTGTAAAATGGAGAGGTTGGCCTAACCTTAGATAATTTCTAAAGCTCCTTCCAACTTCAAAAAATATCTTTTTCTCACTAGTTCTGGACCTGAGAACTGGGCTGAACTATGCTCTGAGTTTTTAATTAATCAATAAAATGCTTTTTTTAGTTTGATGTAGCTATTAGAGAAATGCAAATCAAAACCACAATGAGATACCATCTCACACCTGTTAGAAGAGTTATACTCAACAGGACAAGTAATAACAAATGTTGGAGAGGATGCAGAGAAAAAGGAATCCTCATACACTGCTGGTGGACTGCAGATTGGAATAACCACCCCGCACACCATACAGTTTATAAAGAAGTTACATATACGTTTTCTCAGTTGAACCTCACAACATCGGTGGGAGGCAGGCAAGGCAGATACTATCTCTTGAGAGGAGGTGACCCTGCTGCTGAAGCATATGTGCAGCTTTTGCTTTAGGAAGACTGAGGTTATTGTTTTGTATTTTCAAGTATTTTATACTGTACAATAATGTTTATTGCGGCAGCGTTTATGATAAGGAAAACTTGGAATCTACCTGAACGTTTGTTAATAAGACACTGATTAAACTATGGCAACGGTTTAGGTGGAATACGATGTAGCCACTAGGACTTTTGACTTCGAGGTCTTAGAAGTAAATTCATGAGTGTCGGAGCATATATATTGATGAAGAATATTATTCATAATATATTTAAACCAGTAAACGATGCATGATGATCACTTTGTGATAAGAAAGAATTGCATGGTCGAAGAGTGCTTATCTTTGTGCTCTGAGAATATGTGTGATATTTTTTCTTTTTCACGCTCATCTATCATTTCTAACTTTAATGTTAACAAACATTAACAATATACCACTCAACATTTTCAACCATATTAGTGGTTGAAATTTGTTATTATAAAATGGAAATAATTAACAGAACAGGTACAGCTCTGCCTCTGGGCTTCTTGGGTAAAGCGACCCATAGTCCTGGCGGGGAGCTGAGTTCAACCAGATGGTGGAAATGGAAGGCATGAATTAAGGCAATTTACAGTGGCGTGAAACAGGTAAGGGGAACAAACCAGGGTGACTGAGCACCTGGAGACCAGGAACAGTGGGGAGTCATAAAGGGCAGAGGGACCAGAGGAGGAAGTAGTTACAAGAGTCTGCAGATGGGTCCTCAGTGGAAGCTGCAATGGTGAAGGGTCACAGCCCTTGTCAGGTACCAGAGAAGCACACCCTGACTCCTTTTCTTCTGTCTTGTTTCCTGCTGGTACCTCCTGCTGACCAAGCCCAACCTGCAGCCCAATGGCAAAGGAGTTGAGGTAAATTGTCCACAGAGGTTAACCCCCTGTTGCACAGAATGTGGCAGAGAAGGGCAGAAAATAGGTCTGACAATGGGGGATGTGCGGCAAACATAGGGAGCAGAACCCTCTTTGTCAGTGCCTTGGAGAGAAGGGGTGTCTCATAGTCAGGAAACTGAAACAGAAAGGAAGAGCCTATTGGGGTAATAAGAGGTGAGTGATTTGATTTTCTGCTTGTGCTCAGAGCTTCAAAGTCATGGGGATGGAATCGCAGATCACTTGGCCCAAAGTGAGCACAAAAATTCTTTGTGGAATATTATACAGAGATAAAATTGTGTGTTCTTGGATACTAATAATATCCCTGCTGCCTGAGGGTAAAAGGGGACTGCCGGGGAAGGGAAGACCCAAGTCATCCCATCTCTCTTTAGCTGTCTTCTGTTGTCCCAGCTCTACTCTCAGGCTCTCATCTATGTCAGTGCCCTTATCACCAGCCCCAAATGAGAGCGGAGCAAAAGTAATAGTGGCAGCTCACATATATTGAGCACTTACCAGGTGGCCAGCACCACATGCTCTGAGTCTAAGCACTGGACACGATAAACTCATTTAAGTCTCTCAAAACCCCTATGAACGAGGCAACATTGCATATCACTCCACTGAACAGCCAAAAGCATGGATAATGGAGCCAGACCACCGGGGTTTGAATGCTGCCTCTGCCATTTCCCAGCTTTGTGGACCGACTCGCTTTTCTCATCTATAAAATGCGGACAATAGTAGTATCTACCTCATGAGATTATTATGAGGAATAAGTGAATATATACGAGTAAAATTTTCTGAACTGGGCTTGGCACACAGCAAGCAGTCAATAAATGTTACTTGTTATTGTCTTCAGTAACCCATAAGGAAACTGAGGCACAGAGATGTTAAGGTAGTTGCCTCAGGTCACAGAGCTGAACAGCAGCAGAGCTGGGACTCTAAGCAGGAAATGGAGGTTCCAGTATTATGCAAAAGGGCTCACTCTTTTCCTCTGAAGCAGAGGAGGTGGGATCTCCTCCTTGGGTTTGAAGTTGATCCACTCCGCTTACCTGCTTAACACTCAAAACAAGTTTCTCACATTTTAGAGCACCCTCGCCATTGCGCAGGTGACGAGCTACAGAAATCACATCAATATTTCAAATCTCACTTCCTCCAGGGTCACTTCCTGCAGGTGTGTAGATTTCAGCAGATAGGGGAAGATGAGTAGCTGCTTCTCAGTCTCATATGCTTTGAGTGACAGGAAGGAGAGGAGAGTTGTGAGAATTTGGGGGCCTGGTGGGTCCTAGGTTTCCCAAATGTGCACTGTGGAGAGCCACGGCAAATGTGTGCTTCGTCCGGCCCAGCTGCCCGCTCTGTGCTAAAGAAAAGGATGAGGCAGACTCCCTCCTTGCGTGGAGGTTATCAAGACATTGCCATCATCACTGTATCTACTAACCTGAGGACGAACCTGAGAAGGGTCAGGAGTAGTCATCTGAGCAAGGTAATAAGAAAAGCCAGCACAAAAGGTCAAAGTAACTGACCGAGCTCAGACTGCAATCCACGAGTTCTTAAAGCCTGGGCCACACTGCAGTCCTTGAG
>NW_011889091.1:1521858-1526815 GCF_000151845.1 Pteropus vampyrus | reverse complement strand
CCATCCACTCCTTAGTCAAACCCGCCACGCAGGGGACCACCTGCAGAGCCTACCAGAAGACCAGTGTGATGGGCGTCACCTCTATGAATAGAATCGACAATATCTAAGCAGGAACCTGATATTTTGTGTTCTCTAAATTCTTGTTTACCTAAAAACAAGTAAGCAAGCAAACAAGCAAGCAAAGAAACAAAATATACTTTGGTGCCAATATGAGTGGAGATTGCTTGAATTACAACATGTGGATCTCTACTTTACAGAAAAAGCATGTTTAGTGAATAGGTCTCAGATAGTGTCTTAGCCTGGGTCCTCACAGAAAGCAGGGCCTAAGAAAGGAGGGTGAGGCAGATAGTTTATTTTAGGAAACACAGACACCAGGAATGGGAGACTAAGATGTCAAATGAAGGAGGAAGGAAGGCCAATCCAAAGTGCTTTATTGAGCTGGTCCTTACAGCAGTCAAATGGGGCTCTGTCTTGCTTGGACCCTTGAGGACTGTCCGCTCAAGGAATGGAAGAGAGGATCATTTCCTGGGTCTTGGCACCAACAGTCAAGGATTGACCTCGGGGTGTTAACTCCTCAAACATCCATGTGTAAACATATGTTGGAATGGTTAAGCCAATGATGGTGCTGGCAGAGCAACTGGATCAAGGAAGGCAAACCCATATCTGATTCTGGTAGGGCTGAGTCACTGCTCCCTCTGGGATAGAGGGTGTGATGGAAAAAACCTACCACCAAGTGACTGGCTGGCCTCCTTCAGTGATATGGGCCATATGGAGGGTTCTGTGTCAGTCTGTCTGGTGACAGGCAGACATCGAACACAGAAGTTGCCAGACTGATCTTGGTGAGATGGCAATCATGCAGTTGGAGCCATGCAGACTTTCTATCCCTGCCCTATGTCCCCTCTGTCCTGGAGCAGCTAGGGAGAGAGGCTGGCTGACATCCTCAGGCATCCTCAGCACTGTCCACCTAGTGGTTCAGTGCTGCGCCTGCAGGGAGGTGGTCCAGTAGGTCTGGAAGTAAGACACAGATCCATGTGCTTATGTGTCCAGTACGCTAAGTTCATCTACATATTTTCTCCACACTTTATCTCTTTGTCTCCAAACTTAAAGTTTGTTTCTTTGAGGCTTCTGACCCAACCAGCAAGCCATTCACCACTGCTTATGGATCCACATGTACCCTTAACTCCAACTGTTTCTCCTTCCCTACAGAGTCAATAAGCAAGTGCATTGTCCACAACTCTTCTTAAGCAAGCAAGCAAGCAAGCAAGCAAAGAAAATTTCAGTATCCTTCAGATTGTAGTCTGGTGGTGGTTCAGTTTTTGCTCACACTAATTTGTCAAGGCAATTCATCTATGAACTACATCCAAGTTTTTCTTCTCATTGGTTGGTTGTAAGAAACTATAAGGCCTTAGGTGTGAACTAGGTAAGAGAGGTAGATAACACAGGGATCTGAGACAGATAGAACTTACTTGTGGCCTCTGGATCCCTTCTGGCCCAATCCCAAACAAACCGTTTTCATTGTATGACACATTACTGTTGTGCCCGCCCAACTTTGTCTGATCACACCCAGCTCCTAATGCGGAGTTCTGGCTGCATGGTCACTTGATGTTTTATGATCGGAGAATCCATTTTTATCAGGGCTCAGGAACTGTCTTTCGGATGGTTTATAGTTTTCTGCTGCAGAAGGAGGGTCTAGCTCTAGAACTCTAGGATATGCCCTGCAGCTCTCTTTAAGAGAATTGACAGAGACCACACACACAAACACGGCATCTTTTTCACAATAAATAGCACCATTATGTCTACTGGTCATATGGCCTGAGTGACAGGGCCACTTATACCACAGCAGGATCTGCTGCAGATCTTGCTCTGATATTTAAAACTGGCAGCCTTCCAAGTCACCCAATAAATGGGTCAGAGCAGTGTTCCCAAGAGTAGTATATACTGCCTCCAATTTCTAAAACTTTTTAGTTATTTTAAAACACCTCAAAATTTTCTGATACTCCTTACATCAAGAGATGGGGGTCCATGTCCCCTATTCTGGAATCTAGATAGGGTTTTTACTTCCTTGACTAGGAAGATGGCAGAAGGTACACTATGTTACTTCTGAGGCTGGGTCATAAAAGGCCACGTAGCTTCTCCCTTGTTCATTGAGACACTTGCTCTTCCAACTAACCTGGAGCTACCACACTGTGAAGAAATTCAAGCCACATGGTGAGGCCATGTGTGAGTGTTCCAAATGACAGTCCTCACTGAGCCTAGCCTTCAAGTCACCTAGCCCAAGCACCAAAAAAATAGGTGATGACGCCATTAGATTTCACTCTAGTTTGAGTTACCCCCAGCCATTCAAGTTTCCCCACCAAAGGCTCCAGCCAGACTTTCTTAAATGATGTTCCTCATCTGAACCACAGAAGACAGAAAATGGTTTGAGTGACTATTTTCTTAGTTCTCCCTGGTATGGTACCTAACTAATGTTATGGTACGTTACATTCTAGATACACTAGAGAGAAATTAGTTCATTACATGGAAATGAATGCCTTAGGTATTAGGGCTCAATTCTATCATGGGACCCCAATTTAGAAAGGCTACAGAAATTGAGAAGTAGAGACAAGACATTCCTGGTGTGTCTTGTCCAAGTTCCTGACCCATTGAATCTGTGTGCATAATAACATGGTTGTTGTTTTACATCATTAAGTTTTGAGGTGGCTTGTTATGCATCAATAGAAAACTGGAATAAGATACAAGATTGAACATCTTGTCCTTTACCTTAAAGATGTGGTACCAGCATGCCTCAGATCATGGGACTTTTAAAAATGTCACTGATGGGGCAGGTTGGGGAATTTTTGTGGGATTTCATTTCTCTGACATGCAACTTACCATTTCTGTTTATCGCGTTAATGTTGCACGATCTCATCAATATAGCATTCCAGCATGCCTGTGGAATATCAAGGCAATTATGATGCCTGCAGACTCTTTCGTGACATTGCACAAGAGGCTTCATGTAGCCTTGAGCAAGATTATGAATTTGTACTAATATCCTTCCCACTTAAACGAGAACTGCTTTTGATCCTGTTTATTGATGAGGGGTTTAAAATAACATATTCACCAGATCAATAGCAACATACAGAGTGCCAGAGGCTATACTGATCTGTTTTAGTAAAGATGTCATATGCAGCTCAGTAACTGAGATTGGGACTATTACTTGGTTAAGTTTAATGGTTAAGCCCACTATCATCCACAAAGATTTGTCAGTTTATTTTTTCAGAGACCATATGGATGAATTATGTAGGAATACAGTGGAGAACATTCTCCCCAACTATTTTGTCCTTGATGGATGCAGTGTTAACTTGGATTTACTCTCTTGGCTGGTGGAGTTGGGGCTGGATAGTTATAGAGGCTTCCACTTGGAGCTTCCTACCCTAATGGCTCTTACTCTGTAGGTCAGGGAACCAGTGAGAGGATTCTGCAGGCTACTGTTTATCCCCCCAAATCATGCCCTTGGAGAATGGGGAAATAATTACAAGGTGGGTCTATGGACCTATTGGATCTATTTTGGGGTGTGCTTGTGCCTGCTCTCAATTTTTTCCTGCATTTCCACAAGTCAAGCATCACCCTAATTGGCCATTCATCTGTCTCATAGCTGGGAACACTCTGGCCTTTTAGCCACTGCAATGGATGCCTGAGGGCCTAAGCATCTTCCAGGCTTCTTGCCCATATAGTAGTCACATATACCTTTGTCTGTCACTTAAGAATTGCCAATGGCCTCTGACATTTCAGAATCCTATCATCCTGATTGATACTAAGAAACCCAGACCATGGCAGCATCTCAGTTTATATGGGAAAGCCACCATTGGAGTTTCTCAAAAGATACCAGTGCTTTTTTCATCAGTATGTGTCATATTGCTTTCGTCAAAGGAATGTCCTCCAGGAATTTCTGGGAATATAGACAGATGAAGAATTCTCTGATCTCACTAAAAATCCATTTTAACATTTCCATCCTCCCTTCACCATTCCTTGATAGTCTGCCAAGGTCATTCTAGCAAGTCTACCTTATTAACGATAATCCATTTTTATAGCAAAACTTCTAATAGTCATGCCAGCAGTGTATTATAACTGAATCATGGTGTTTTTGCCAGAATGTTAATTCCCAAGTAAAGGGAGAATGCTCCCATATCAACGAATTCTTCCTGTCCGTCTTTATATTCAGGCCTACCTTATCCAATCATCTTCAGATGAATTTTCATCTGTTTTGCTGGTTTCTGCCAGTGCCTATTTGCCAGGTCTTACAAATCTTTTGGTATACAAGGAACAGGCATCGTATTTCCTAGATCAGGCTGTGATGAGACTGAACTCCAGTCATTGACAGGAGGCAAGGTCAGGTCTTGAGGAGAACGAGCACGGTCTTGTGAAGTACCTGCCTCCGATGAAGCCTCGGCTTGTTTCCACACAAGGGCCAGGGGCTGTTTTACTCTGGAAATGGGGACCTAGTTTTTACTTTGTGTCCAGAGTGGATGACGAGATCTATTTTTCTGCAGCTACTATTTGTTCCCTATTTCTTCTATTTCTGCCTCTTTTGAGTATTTTTTTATGATTTCATTTAATCTTTTTTATTGTTTTCTTGGCTGAAACTCTGTTTTGTCATACTGTAATTCACACATAGCTTAAAAACCTTACGATAAGAAACATCTAACTGTCTACTCCAAGACTTTGCACTATTTTGTCATACATTTCATTTATTTATATTATAAATTTTAGTTTACATTTTTTAGATCAATCGGTCAATTATTTTTTAGAGAGATTTAACTTATAATTTAAAAAATCTTATATACTTACAGCCATTTCAAGTGCTCGTCATTCCTTTGTGTAGATCCAGATTTCCATCTGGTATCATTTTTCCTTCTGTCTAAAGGACTTCCTTTAACATTTTTTTTTTTTTTTTTTTTTTTTTTTGTAGCATGGACCT
>NW_011889091.1:1512110-1521808 GCF_000151845.1 Pteropus vampyrus | reverse complement strand
TTTTTTTTTTTTTTTTTTTTTTTTGTAGCATGGACCTGCTAGTAACAAAAATTCCTTCTAAAAAGTGTTTATTTTGTCTTCATTTCTGAAGGTATTTTCACTGGGTATAGAATCCAGGTTGACAGTTTTTCATCTTTAAATACATAATGTATCTTTTCGCTGTGATTGCTTTTTAGATTTTCTCTTTATCATTGGTTCAAACAATTTGTTTATAATATTCTTTATGTTTCCCATGCTTGGGCTTCAATTCTTTTTCCATACTTCCATAAACTCTCCTTGTAAACTCCAATTACATGAATATTGGACTGCCTGAAGTTGTTCCAAAGAACAAATTCAGTGAGTCTTCATTTTAAAATTCTGTTTCCTATGATTAATTGAGCATAGTGTCTACTGCTATTTCTTAAAGTTCCTTAAAGTTTTTTCTGCGACATCAATTTAATTTTCTGCAACTTTCAATCTAATTTTCAGCTCAGAAATTGTAGTTTTCATCACTACAAGTTCAACTGGGGTCTTTTAAATATCTTCCATGTTTATACTTCACAAGTTGGCCACCTGCAATACGGACTTCATGATTGTTTGAATGTCTTTTTCTGTTAATTCTATCATCTGTATCAATTCTGGGTTGGTTTCAATTGGTTGTTATTTCTCTTCATTATTGGTCATATTTTCCTGTCTCCTTGCGTAACTGGTAATTTTTTACCGAATGCCATACTTTTCGAATTTTACTTTGTTGGGTACTGGCCGTTTTGTATTCCAATAGTATTCTCAAGCTTTGATCTGGGGTGAAGTTAAACTGCTTGTAAACCGTTTGCTCCCTTTGGGTCTTGTTTTTAAGATTTGTTAGGTGGAACCAGAACTGTGTTTAGTCTAGGGTAAATTATTTTTCATTACTAAAAAAAAAGAGGCTTCTGAGTACTCTATTCAATGCTCCACGAATTATGAGGCTTTTCAGTCTGGCTGGCAGAAACAGGAAACTATTCATGGTTCTGTTCCTTCTAATTTGGGGGAGGCGGGACCTTCCTCACTGGGTAGCTTCCTCACATGAATTCCTCTGCTGAATATTTAAGGGGACCCTCTGTAAATATCTGGTGTTCTGACTCTGTGTAGCTCTCTCATCTTCAGTAGTCTGTCCTGAAAACTGTCATTGTCCTGATCCCCAGGGAGTCCACTGGGACTCCGTCTTCTCTCAGGGAGTCCATTGGACCCCTGCGCCTGGATTCTCCTTCCATACACAGGGGCCTGAAAACTCTATCAAGGCAGGAAGCTTTTGTAGGAGTTACTCTATAGAAGCAATTGTTTGTTTCCCATCTCTTAGAAATCACTATTTTTTGTTGTTTGATATCCAGTGTCTTAACAACTGTTGATGGACGTATTTTGTTCATTATTGTGGCTGTTCCAGGAAGTAGGATAAGTCTCGCCTCTATTACTCATCTTAGCCAGTTGTAAAGTATCTCTGTCTTTAAAATATTTAACACTACATTTGACCTTTTATTCATAAAACATTTGCAAAGTTCTTGAGTGCAGAAACCAAGCTGAATTAATCTTTGTAACCCTAGATGACTGACACTGGACCTAGCATATAGTGGGTGCTTGGTAAATGGTTGGTAAATTGAATTGCAATAGAACAATCAGGTGAAAATTTCCCAGAGAGATATTTTTTGCCTTATGCAAGAAAGAAATATCTGACTAAGAGTTCAGTAAAGAAAACCTTTAAAAGAAGTAACGATCTTTCTACAATGGGGAGTGTTTAAGCAGAGTGAGGGTGCTCATTTGCTGGGAATCATCATGTCTGTGTTGTCCAGAGAAAGCCTCAGTCTGATGCCAGTTTTCTGTTAACACCTCTCAATCTTATTCTTTGCCAAATGTGAGATATTATAAAAATAATTATTAAGGAATCTCTCCTTAGATTAGTTATTAATTAATTGTAAATGAGTCTCTCTCTAGATTAATTATAAAAAAGGCTATTCTCCCTCTAAACTTTGTTCCCGCTATACTCTCTATTATCTACAGAACATCAGATAATAAGGAAGCATGGATACTATTATTCCCAATTGGCTCACTGAGAAATAGAAGTACATGAGATTTAGGGGACTTGTTTTAAGTTACAGTCAACTATAGAACCAAGACAAGAACATGGGTCCCTAAATTCAAGGCAGCATCCTTTCCCTTTGGCCACACTACCTAAGAATACCAAAGGAGGTTTAAAAAGTCCAATATCTATTTTGCTAATGTGAGTTTTAAAAACTAGGCAGGAACAAAGATAGTGGGACAACCTTTGGATTCAGATAACACGGGCATGTGTTTTCGCCATAGACAGTAAGACTGAAATTGGAGTTGTTCTGCAGCAGAGGTGAAACAATAAGAAAATGGAGTCGGGATCCCTAAGGCCCTGATTATCTAAAGAATCTAAGCAAGTATTGAATTAAACCGGACAAGCAGGGATTCAAGAGAATCAGACAGTTTTCAAGATAAATAAAACACATCCAGTAATACAATCTCTTTTCAGATAACAGAATTTCTGAATAAAGGAGTTTTAGATCATCAAGTCTTGGCAGCATAAACAAACATAAGGGACATGATTCAAGTAATAAGGAAGCTGGTATCCATAACCACGCCCTGTTTGGGTTCAGATGGTTACGTTTCCAGGAGTCACCAAAGTAGAGTAGTGAACAGGATAGAGATGCTGGGCAATGAAATAATCCATCTAGCCTACATCATTGAATGACAGTATTGCAATTTATGAATGCTTTAGGAAAAGAGAACAGAGTCAAGGTTATAAGGACAAGATGGGAGCCTCTTGCCTGTCATGGAGGAGCGGGGAGACAGTGAAGGAGGATGAAAGGAGGAAGGGGCCGAAGGGCCTTCTCAGGTATCAGAATACTATTTAGGCTCAGCTGTATTCCCATAGCACAATGGAGATGGGAAGGAGAACTAAAAAAACAAAACTAAACAACAAAACACAACACAACAAACTGGATTATTGAGCAGCAATATCAGACCTGGTTAGGAAGAGCGGACTTTATCTACCACCACCACCACCTCTCTGCCTCCACTACTCTCTTTTTTTTTCTTTCTCCAAGATCCAAAGCCCCCTCATCATCCAGCTGGGAACTCCATTACTTGAGACCCAGCAGAGTGGAGGCAGGGCCCTTGAAGTAGGGAGCAAAAGGAATAAAGGATCAATGAGCCCTGGAGAAGATAGAGAAATAGAGATGGTCTGTTGAAGAGGGAAAAGAAATGAGCCCTTGGCCAAACTGGAAAGCGAAAGATAGTGGATGGGGGCAGAGGCTCCATTTCTGACTTTTTTTTTTTATAACCTCAGTAATTCTCCCATGGGCTGAAGGCAGCGGGAACTAGAGATAGTTTTTGTGAGAAAAATATTCCCTTTCTTACTGCCTTTCTATATTCTAAATAAGACTAGAGAAAGCCACAGTTTAGAGCCAATTTTCCTTTAACGCCTCTCCAGCACTGCCTAATCCCCTCTACCCCCTTTCCTTAACAAAAAAAAAATGAATAGGTCTCAGCTTAAGAGCCCTGGTAGGCAGCTGTAGTTAGCTGGAATTCAATCGCAATGCTTTGTTTCCATAGTATTTATTTCTATTGATGGTAAGTGATCTGGTTTTAAGTTTATAGTAGCATAAATTTTCATTGAAATGAAATTTGAAGAAAAGAATTTATTGTATTAAAATTCAAGCTGGGTGATTTGGAACCAATTATCAAACAAAATTTATCATTGACCTAAATGTCAAGAAAATGATAGGACGCGTTTGGTGGAACTAAACCCTGATCTGGGAATTAGAACTCTGCTGTGGACTCCAACTGTGATTTTGGGTTAGTATTTTCATTTTTATTAATTTAAGACCTATAACTGCTAGCTAGAACCTAGCATGAGATGCTCAAAGTTTTAACATATTAAGTCACTAACGTTCTAGTCAAAGGCAAAGAAATAAGATGTTTAGGATATGCCAACTTAACGCACATATAAGCTCAGAAATAGTGAAAGGTCATGTGAAGACACCCGCCCTTTAAGGAGTTCTTGGATGCCAACCATTGGAGTAGATTATTTCTAAGGGATCTTCTGGGTCTAAAATGCTGTGCCAAGCATTCGATCTGGGGGCCAGAAAAAGCAATGATCTGATCAAGAAGAATAGTGACCAATTATCACATTAAAATCTCATTTTCTTTATCTCTACCTCACCTATCAAGTAGGTAGCCTGGAATGAATCTGCTTGAAACAGAGGTCAGGTACCAAACATTTCTCTTATCACGTAAATCCCTCTCTCAAAAAAAAAAAAAAAATCTTATCAAAAGTTTTACATTTTTTTGAAGATCAAAGAGATTGAGGCCTTAACTAGATGGGCAAGGGGAATAAGCTGATTGGCTTCTGTTGACCTACTTTTGGCACTGGCAGGAGACGGCAACTTCCACCTCTGTGAAGCTTCTGGCAGCTGGCTTTCCCCCCAAATTTCCTATCTGGGAGGTCCTGGAGATCATCATTTCTCTGCATTCCAGGGCAAACGGGGGTTAGGATAGGTGCTTTAGAGACTGACAGCCTGGGTTCAAATTTCAACTCCCCTAGGGAGCCTCCATTTTATTTAAATTTTCACATTTATCTAGCATAATAACTCAGTCAGGTGAGTTCAATTTCAGGGCAGTTGCTGTAACTACAAAACCTTTGTGTGAATTAGAAAAGCACAGGCCCCTTTCTTTAAACCAAGTCTCCCCCTTACCGACGCCACACACACACACTTGGGCCCATGAATCACAAAAAGGGACCCTATCCTTGGGGCCAATGCAGTTTCCAGTCTCCAGTCTGGGCTTGGCAGGCAGAGCAGAAAGATTTAACAGCCATCTGCCCTTCCACTGTGCATTTTTATGGAGGGCTCAACCTACCAAACCTTTGCCAGTGGCCTGACAGTTATCACCATTTATAGCCAAGAAAGGTTAAATATTTATGTTTTAAAAAGGTTGCCTTGGCTGTTTTATAGAAAAGAAATTGAAAGAGGATGAAGTTGGGTGCAAGGAATTGTTAGAAGCCCATCACAGCTCTCCAGGTGAGAGACGATGGGCATTCAGGTTAAGGGGTAACAGTAAGATGATGAAAAGCAGACTTTGGGGGATATTTAGGAGACAAAGTGGACAAGTCTGGAGGCTGCTGTGAGGACTCAAAAGGATGATGATGGTGATGATGATAGTAATAATACTATTTACTGAGGACTTATTTGTACCATGTACTAAGTTATCTATGTAAGTTCTGTGAACCAGGTAAATTGACAATATTCCTAAATGGTTGCCATGAGAACCAAAGAAAACAAAGTGCCCATCCCATAGTAGATCTTTCATAAATGGTAAATACAAATCTAATTACTATTGAGTGGCCAGTAGTTGAAATTCCTCTGTTAGTCAAGAAGCCTGGTTTTTGGGTGTGGGCAGTGGAAGGTAAGGTTGGCAGTGGAGCATAATTAAGATAGTGGTTTCATCACTCACTGAGCATCAGTTTAGACACCTCATGTAACTTTTAAAAGCCACAGATGTTCAACTCCACCTCCATTCCCTTGGTATGGGATAGGGGTCTTGGTATCAATATTTTAAAAGCTCCCCAGATAGCCTGGGTTGGGAGCCATGAAGTTCAAAAAAAAAAAAAAAAAACAACAACTTTGGAATGAGACACATCAAGTTGAAATCCTGGCTCTGTTTCTCATGGCATGGTTTCCCTGTCTAAGCCTCAGATTTCCTATTTGTAGAGGGAGGATGGTCATCCAGCCCCTTCCAGGTTATAGGAGGTTTAAATGAGTGGTGGTACCTCCTGGGACAGCTCTGTCCATGTCCAGCTTGGCATGGTACCTGGTCTTTAATGTGGATTCAATAGATGTGACTGCCATGACCGTGGGTCAGAAAGCAAAGGGACCTCTGGGAGCCAGAGGCCAGCCCTAGGGCTGAGAGCTCTACATTCATCATTTTGGGTAATGCTGGTCCAAAGTGTGGCTGTCTCTTTCAGAGATGCAGAAACCCAGGCCCGGGGAGTAAATCATCTTCCCAAGGGTGCCAAGCAGGAGAACCAAGATTGGAGTCCCATTCAGAGCCTCTCAGACAAGAGTTTAGTGGTGGGCAAGGAAGGAAGAGTAGGGAGAGGAGATAGGCAAGAGGCTAGGAGCAGAGGTGCTGCTGATTTCAGGGTGAGCAAAGAAGCACGTGCCTAGTGTATAGCCAGGGTAATGAGATGACATGCACCAGCCAGTGCGATAGCTGGTAGACAGTAAGTATTCACTAAGTGTTATTTTTACCCTTTTCCTCATTAAGAGCTGCCTCCCGCCCCTAAGATAAGGGTACGAGTCCACTCTCTTTGGTGGGACACATCTGTTGGCTTGTCTGCCCATCCTTCCCCTTTCTGGGAATTGCTCCCCCATCCACATGTTTATGGGGACATCCATAGTCATACTATGATCTTTGATCTTTGATCTTTGGGGAATTCAGAAGGGGTATCTATTAGAGAAAAACAGCCAGTCTGGCCTGGGAGATTTTGACTTTATGTTTTCCATGCATGTTTGCTTTTATCAAAGCGGATAATCTGCTACTGGCCAGATACAGCTGCATTTGGATACTGCACTGGGGCCCAAGGACGTCCCAAACCATTGCCTGGGAATGCCAATTTCTCATAACGAATTAGAAATCAACACTAGTAGCTTCTCTGCTAAGTAAAAAAAATTACATAATTCCTTCTGCACTACTGCATTAGGCAGACTTTTTATTTCTTTTCCTGAACGTACAGTAAATCCCAAATGGTTTAAGCCATGGTGCCTCTCTTTAAACACAATATGAAATCACTACCAAATTTAAATAAAAAATAAATTCTGTGTTGTGCTAGGAGATTTTTCTCCTGCCAAAAACTCTCACACAATTAACACACTAGCAGAATGTGTTGCTAATTTCATGCCACTGGAGTCTTTTCTACTTCAGAATATAGAAACAAAATCGGGTCAGAGCTCCAATAATAACAAGATTTTGTTAAAATATACAGCCCTGCGTTGCAGATATTTTGTAGGCATGGGTGAAAAGTAGAGTCACAATGATGCATGAAATAGCTTACTCCTGCAGATAGAACTGGAAGAATTTATCTCTAGCTTCTCTGCACCAGGAGAGAGAGAGAGAGAGTGAGTGAGTTCAGAACTGCCCGGTTCTGTGGGAAAAAGCATCATTGCCATTGTTTGTCCATCCACATACTTATACGAGGGAGGCAAACACCAGGCAAAGAAACTCAGGGCCACAAAGCCAGTAAATCTTAGAGTTCTGATTCTCTCTTTGCTCTCAGACTCCCTCTTTCCAGCCTCAGCTCCCACCTCTCAGCCTCCACACACAGGGCCTGGTCTTTTCCATAACAAAAAACAGTGATAATGAAAATATTTTGGCAGCATTCAGGGCCTTTCTCATGGTGACCCTGACCTCCAAATCAATTTTCTTTATTCTTAACCTGACCTTGGCATTCATTCTCCCTGGCGTTCAATATTCGTTACAAAATCCTGAACTCTGGGAGACCTTCCCTCCTCCCCCAGATAACCAAGGCAGGCCACCCCGGTGAAGCTCCAGGAAGGGGTAGGGGGAGAGAGAGACAGAGAGGGAGAGACAGAAAGAGAGAGAGACAGAGAGACAGGGAGACAGAGAGACAGAGGGAGACAGAGGGAGGGAGAGGGGAGGGAGAGGGAGGGAGAGAGAGAGAGAGAGAGAGAGAGAGAGAGAGAGAGAGAGAGAAGGCTTCTTCACAAAGAAAAATAAGGAGCTCAACCAGGCCGATGTGTTGTATGAGAGTCTCATTTGCACCAAATGCCATTAGCCCCATTATTTACTCAGACAACAGTGGAGGCAGCCTGCTCCCCTGCTTGCATCGGGTGCTCTGGATGACACCATGCATCACCGGCCAGCACAGTCCTTCGCTTAAATAGTGATATGTAAGGTAGAGCCTGTTACATTTAATCCATCACCCTTGGGTTCGCCGAGTGCAGAGCCTGGAAAAATTGCGCACATTTCTCCATTGCTGCCTGCATTAATACTAGGAAGGGAGTGAACTGAAAAGAGAAAGTGCCAATTTCAGCACACATGTTAAAAAGGGAAGCAAAGAATAAAAGGAAAGGAAAGCATCTCCCAGACTGGGGGGTGGGGAGGTTTTTAAAGGAGAAGACTGCTTTTAGAACTCTTGTGCATTTACTATGAGAGTAAGTAACAAGAGTTTGGGGTCATCATACATTTAGGAGGAGAAGTTAGCTGGCAGGGCTATTTTTCTGCAAATTAGTTTTCTCTCAAGGGTAACGGTGGGGGAGGAGCAGAGGAAAATGAATTGGAGACATTGAACAATTGAGTATTGTTTGGCTGGTTGCGGGACCTCTGAACTGATGCTCTGAGAAGCTTTCCAGGCCTTCCTTTTATATGGGCCAGGATGGGAAACCTCTCACAGCTGCTGATGAGTGTCCTGTAGGGGCAGCCATGGGACAGCAGTGGCCCCACAAACAATGGTCCACAGAGCATCAGATCCACTTGGCAAGAAAGGCACGGTCTGCTGGTCATTACCGCAGAGCACAGGGCTGGACAGGTGGCCAGACAGGCCAGTGAGAAAAGGCAGCGTCCAAAGTTCGTGCTGGTCGCAAAGAAGTGAGCAAGACGAAAATCGGAAAAACTCATCAATGCAGCAGGCAATGATAGGCCAGTTTTCTTTGGGGGCGGGGGCGGAGGAAGAGTGTTTATGGAATGAAAATGAACCAGTTCAGGAAAAGTGTTTGTGTCTTATTGTTTTCAGGTCCAGGTTTCAATTGGAATGCTCAGCTTCGTGTTCTTCTTCAGACCTTCTCACATTCTCACTTTGCATTTAAAAACACTGCATCAATTAAACCAGTGCCTCTCAGTCCCTTCCTCAGAAATCCCAAGTGCCCCTAAGACAGAAGAGCTAAAAGTCCAAGTTCAGAGACTTTAGAGGTAGAGCCTGCCAGCGCCCTTCACAAGGAGAGACTTCTTGGAAGTCTTGCATTTGTTTATTTTTTAAAAAGTACCCCAAACTGATATATTATTTTGAAGTACTCTGAAATAGTTGACATTAAAAATAACATTTCAAATTCCTTTACGTCCTTAGTTCTAAGATACAGCTCTGTCTATATCGGGAAAAATAAAAAACAAACAACAAAAAACAAAAAACGGAAGAGGACAACAGATTCTTCCCTTATGCCACGGGTCTATATAGAATACTAGAACTGTGGGACAAGTCTGGGGTAGCATTCTTTGAGTGAGAGGCATCCTTTCAGATTTCCAAAGCTTAACATATGAATTAGAAAAAAAAATTTGTCATACAATCAAGGAAATAGAGTAATTATAATAAAAAATGGAAACATGAGGAAGTAACAACCAGTTTACTCTGTGGCTCCAGACGTACTGGGCACACTCCAGTCTGCGAAGCATTACGGAGGAGATGGCTATTGTAAAGTGATGAAAAATAGACTCCCTTGGTTGTAACCACCTTGTAATAAAAATGTTGTGTCCTATTCACTCTGGTGCTATCAGAGTGTAGTGCAGCACTAGGCACATAGCAGGTGTTCAATAAATATTTGTTGAATTGGAAGCTGTTGATAGCTCTGCATTCATTCTCCCCTTTAGGTAGTCTGTGGCAGGGTGGTGCATGTGGGAGGGGATGTTTACTCAAGCAGTGTGACAGGCTGCCC